>NC_136419.1:204090000-204690000 GCF_052625555.1 Lactuca saligna | reverse complement strand
TAGCGGTAAGACTAGCATTTAGTTATACATATATATATTATTCTAATAATATCATATAAGTATAGGGTTGTATTTTAAACTTTTCAAAATCTAGGGTTTGAAATTTAAGTTGTCTAAATTAAAGCTTTTAATCACAAATTTAAATTTCAAAACTATAGGGTAGGTTTTAAACATTTAAAAACATGGAGGATCAAATAACAAATAATTCCAATTAACAATTTAATATTCTAATTATCTTTATTTGATTTATCTTGATTTCTTTGAAGATAATTACCAAAAATAATTAATTATTATCATATAAGGAAATTAAATATTTTATTAGATGATAAATATCTTTAATTAGATCAAGATAACAGTCATATTTATCAAAAAATCGGATTTACATTGATCTAATATGATTAAGGTAAGTTTCCATAAGATAATTATGAAAAAATCCCGAATTTGGCCATTCCTGACGCTTGGACTCGCCGAGTGCACAAGGGGACTCGACGAGTCAGGCCTACTCGACGAGTCCACCATGGAACTCGACGAGTCAGTGACTCAAAACCCAAAAAATCGAATTTTACAGGTTTGTTTCAGTTATTCAAGCAACAATTTGTAGAAAACCAATCTAGGCTCTGATACCACTGTTGGGTTTTAGCCATAAGAACTTTCCTATGTGTGCATGCAAAACCCTATTGCTTGGATCTAGGCTTTCTAATAAACATGCTTTTGAATCTGAGACTTCTAATGGCTAATTAGGTTAAACAACAACATTAAAACAGATCTAGAATCATACCTTTGAGTTCCTTGTTGATCTTCTTGTCTTGGAGCTTCTAGAGTCACAATTGTCACTCCTGTAATGGCTTACAAACACCAATAGCAAGCAAGATGATTTAGGAGAGAGGAGAGGGGATGGAATTCGACCAGAGGTTCCTTGCTTTAGGTTCTGAAAGGTTGTACACGAATTCCACATCCCAAGGGCCTATTTATACCTTTAGACTCCTTAAGGGTTTCACCCTAAACCCTAATTGGATAATCTTCACTTAAGGCTATCCAAATCCATTCCATAGATATCCTTATGGACGATTTTGAGCTATCCTAAAGCTCTTAGAATCCGTCCAAAGTCCATCCTAATGGATTTATAGTCTAAAGTCTAACTATCAAACAATTGACAGTTTATACCCTCTTATTTAATTAATCTCTTTAAGTCACCAAATTAATACCAATTAATTTATGACTTATATTAATCAAATAGCTAAATATTATTCCTTATAATATTTACTCTCTCTTAACAAATCATCCTTCAAGTTGCTATGGTGAAGGCAACCCAAAAGGACCATGCACCACTGAATATAGTTATAGCCTTAGACACTATTCCAACAGTATCATCATTGGGTTCTCCAGCATTAAGTACCTACAATCAGACAGAAACTTTAGGTACCCAAATCTGAATGGGTCCTGGTTTGTCAGTTGTTATTTTGGGTGCTTTTCTTAATGAATTTCTTATATCATTTGACTTCACAATATTGTAATGGTTTGGTTTATAACGATGGAATGGTTGAGGTTTGATTTGATCTATCAATTTTACCCAAAATGCGATTTGTTTTTGAAAGTTCCTTGAATGATTAAAAGTAATATCTTGAAAGCGGTTTTCAAAAGGTTTTTGAAAAGATTTTGGTTTTTGTTTGGAAACCTGTTTATGAGGTATGACGTTTGGTTTCTTTGGTTGTTTTTCAAAAAGGTTTGGTTTGATTAGTGGGGTTTTGGTGACTTGAATGGATTTTTTGCTTGTTTGTTGTTTCTTGGAGTATTTTTGTCCCAGACTAGTTTTTCCAACAATTGATGAAGTCATTGTAGGAAAAGCAGTTGGTATAGAAGTACTACCATCCTCATAAGAGGAATTTTCTCCATTCAAAAAGTTTTTGAGTTTTGTGGTTCCATCGGTATTTTTGATTTGCTGAGTTAAAGAACTTGCAGAGTCTGTTTCAGAATTTACAACTCTTTTGAAAGACTTTTTGGAAACACTGAAAGCATTATCATCTGGACTACAGTTGATAACTGTTTCTTCATTTGAATCTTCCTCATTAACAGATGTGAAAAGATTTGGTAGAGTAGATTCAGAGTTTTCACAATTCGTCATGTTTTCCTGTTTTGCTTGTTCAATTTCAAAGGATTCTCTTCCAATTCCTGGTCTATAATTCGTATCAATTTTGCCAGTTCCCAAGGTGTTTGCTTTGGTGAAAATATCATCACTTAGTTTTCTGGCAACTTTGATAGAATCCATATTCCATATCAGTCTTTTATTCTCGGTTTCAAGAGAATTGATTTGTTTTAAAGAATCAGTCAGCTTTTCATTTAAAACATTGTATTTGTCAGTTGATTCTTGAAAGTCTTGTTTCAACTGAAGGATTTCCATTTCTAAAACATCTTTTATTTCAGAAGAAATGACTGACTGATTTTTTAGTTCCAAATCCCTTTTCTGAATTAGGGACTGATTTACTTGTTCCAAGACGTGATTATAATCTTCTGATTTTCTTTCAACGTCTCTTTCCAATTTGCTTTTCGTTCTTGTTGATTCTCCAAATTTGAGTTGCAAGGTTTGTAACTCAGATTTGCAAATATCATAATTGACCATTGTGTCATGATATGTTTTGAGATCAACTTCCAGACTAGTCTCAATTTTGGTTATATGGGACTCAAAAATAGTTTTGGAAAAACCAAGTTCAGAGATCATAGACCATACCTGTTCTATGACGTTTGGAGCTCTTGAAGGTATTTCAACACCAGCTACAAAGCAGAAGTTTGATTGTGTTGGTTCGTGTTCAGCTTCGTCATCGGAAGTTGGCCAGTATTCCACACTTGGTTCATGGATTGCCATCAATGCTCTTTGATTTTCTTGGTTTTCCAGTTTCTTCAATTCATCGGCTCTTTGAGCATAGTATGCTGAGTCTTTGATTTTGCTTTTGTTTTTGGCTCGGCATTCTCTGGCATAGTGATTTGTTCCTTTGCAGTTGTGACAAATGATCACTTCTTCATCACTATCATCCTTTTGACTTTTAATCGGAAGTCTTTCAGGAGTTTGAGTTTGGGCTTGTTGGGAAGGTTGAGAATGGTTTTGTTGGAATCCAAAATTTTGGTTGTTTTGAAAACCATTGTTTTGATTGTTGTAACCTTGATTTTGGAAACCTCTATTTTGATTTTGAAAACTGTTGTTTGGATTGTGATTATGACCTGAGTTGGGATCGTTTTGAAATCCCTGGTTTTGAAAACCTTGGTTTGAGTTATTTTGGAAAGAAGGTCTTTGAGAATTTTGTCCAAAGTAAGGTCTAGGTTGAAAACCTGAGTTGTTTTGACCAAAAGATGGTCTTGGTTGAAAACTTGAGTTATTTTGTCCAAAAGATGGTCTTGGTTGAAAATTTGGTCTAAAATTTGATTGACCATGATTTGGGAAAAATCTCTGGAGATTTGTGTTTGCAACCAACGCACACAGTTGTTGATAATCTGCTTCATCATTTGAATCAGACTGGAAGGCTTGATTTTGAAAAGATGTAGTCTGATTAAAATGATTAAAGTTTTGATCATTGAAAGGTGTTTGGTTTTGAGAAGTTGTGGACACAAGTGCAAGTGGTCCTCCAAAAGCTGCAGTGGTTGGTGGGTCAATCGAGGATTCATACGATTGAAGTTCTCCATACAAGTTGTACAAAGTTTCAGTATGAATTGCTGGATTTCCCTGAATAATGAGTTTAACCATTTTCCAGCTTTCGAAAAGATTGTTTAAAAACTTGAGATTTATCTCGTGTTGTGTCTTTTTGATACCCAAATTGTTCATTTTAACCATAATCAAATTGAACCTATCATGAGCATCATGGATGGCTTCTGATGAAAGCATTTTGAAATTATCGAATTCATTCAAAACAGATGTTCTTTTGTTTCCGATAATTCTTTTATTTCCACAAAAACGATTTTTCAAATTCTCCCAAATTTGATTTGCGGTTAACAGTATAATGTCATCCATTTGACTTAGAATACTGTGAGGTATTCCAGAAACAAGTTCCTTTTTGGCTTGGAGTTCCAACTTTTTTGTAATTTCAACTTGAGTGGCTTGATTTGTAGCAAGAGTAGCCATATTTTCTGGAGTAACATATGTTCCTTCTACACACTTCCAGACATCTTCATTTATAGCATTAAGATGAAGATTCATACGGCCAACCCACGAATTATACTCTTCAGGAATAAGTATGGGTGCCCGTGAACCAGATCCTAAGCTATTTGCAATGGAGACAGAGTTCATGTTGGAGTAATTTGCCAAAGACATTTTTTTTGAAAGGATTTTGAACAAGTGATATTAAAATGAAATTTTTAAAGAAAAGCTTATGGAAGGTTTATAAACGCTATAACCAAAAGTTTTTCGACAAAAATTTCAAGGTAAATCACACAAGCTCTGATACCAATTGTTGGATATTATTCCTTTTATATATCAGCTCAGATACCGATTTGTTGGAAATATAACAATCTGATCACCACAACAAAAGGCTCGGTTACCAGTTACTGTGTGACAGATATATTAGTTTAATATATAAGATATATATATATATATATATATATATATATATATATATATATATATATATATATATATATATATATATATATATATATATATATATATATAAGAATAATAATTGCGGAATAAGTATAAATATGAAAGCTATAAATGACTGAAAGCTATAATAATATAAATGAACGTATTTAAATGACGTAAAGCTATAAATAATATAAATGACTGTATTTAAATGACGTAAAGCTATAAATAATATAAATGACTGTATTTAAATGACTATATTTAAATGACATAAAGCTATAATAAAGTATATAAATATATAAATATATATCAAGTAGGTTCGTCAATAAATTGACTGAACTGGACTTATGGAGCGACTGGTCGATATTTGTTCTTTGAATGGACTGGTCGATATTGGGACTCTTGGAGCGACTGGTCGATATTTGTTCAAAGATCAATCCGGCATTGGATAAGTAACAAAAAGTTCATTTAAAGCTCGATTTTATGTAAAACAAGTGTTTACAAAAGGGTACAAAATACATGGGTTTATGTATTTGTAGTTGAAGTATTTTTGGGTAAAAACATGCACACGGGTCGTGTAAGATAAGGCACAAGCGGCACGGGTCGTGTAGGAGGGTTTTTGGAGGGTTTTCTTGATGAAGCTTCTGAACACGGGTCGTGTAGAATAAGGCACAAGTGACACGGGTCGTGTAGGAGGTTTTTAGAAGGTTTTAAAGGTCAAAATCCTGAACATGGGTCGTGTTGATTTAGGCAAAAACAACACGGGTCGTGTTCGCGCAGATCCTTGCATACACAGATTAAAAACCTTCAGTTTTCAGAAAATCTCTCTGGATAGCCATTTCTCTCTCGCGTCTCTCTGGGGTTTCCTGTGGTCAAAATCATCCACGAAAATTCCTAGATGAAGGTAAGGTTCTAAAGAATTTGTGGTGAAAATCTCCCAAGTCTTATTTTGGCTGTGTTGTGCTCGGTTTTCTGTTTTCTAACATGCAGATTCTGAACTTGAAAACAGAATTTGTGGTGAAAATCTCCCGCGTCTCTTTGGGGTTTTCTGTGGTCAAAATCGTCCACGAAAATTTCTAGATGTAGGTAAGGTCCTGAAGAATTGATGGTGAAAGTCTCCCTAGTCTTTTTGTGCTTGTAACGAGCCCAGGTTTCTTCGTTTTTGACTTGAAGATTCTGATGTCGAAAAACAGCAAGGTGGTGATGGTTGTGGTGATTTGAAAGGGTTTTTGGAGGAGGTTTAAGGAGGGTATTTGGAGGGTGTTTGGAGATTATTTTGAGATTGGAAGGAGGTTAATATAAGGGAGGTGTTTGGTGGTAAATGGTGTGATGAACAAGGATAGTGAAGATGAAGAACCTTGAGTTTCAATGAAGAAGATGAAGATGGTTGATGGTGTTCTTCATTTAGCTTGTTGATGATCTTGGTGTTCTTCACTTCATTGTTGTTTGATCTTGGTGTTCTTCATTTTCTCCAGGGATTTGTCTTTGTTCTTGAAGAAGATGATGATTTTTGTGATGTTCTTGGGAGTGTTTGTAGTTTGTAGGAAGTGTTACAAGATTACAAAAATGAACACACACCCTTACACACATAAACTCATGTATACATATATGCATGAAACAAATATCTTCTAGTGCACTTGAGTATATGGAGAGTTGGCTGCAAGTTGATATAGAGTAGGAGGCAAAAACGTGGGGGGGTATTCATTTGCAACTTCATTTCCTTGACTTATTGACTCTTCTTTGTTGACTTTTCCAATTTTCCATATACAACATATATATATAATACATATATACATATATAATACATACATATGTATATAATACATACATACATATATATATATATATATATATATATATATATATATATATATATATATATATTGTTGAAAATGTTTAGTCACACATATGTGTTTTCGTCATTCGCGTGTTTTCGTATTTTCCGTTTTATCACGCATTCATGCAACCTGAAATAACTGATAATATTTGTTAGATTGTAAAAAAACAGTTCATCTTATTTCAGTTATGGTCACATACAAGGTTACATAAGAACATTTTTCAACAGGCTACTTTACTCATTTCACAGATAAGGAAAGTCTGATCTTAAAGCCTGGAATTATTATCCCTGAAGATTCGATTCTTGTAAGATCTAAGCGGGATGGAAATGCCTACATTATAGACATGAATAGCAATTTCCCTGACGATGTCACTTGTCTCTTCTCCAAAGCTTCTGAACAAAATGCGATGATGTGGCATCGTCGTCTCGGTCATGCGAATGCAAAGAACTTGAATCATCTTGTGAAGAATGAATTGGTCCGTGGGCTACCCATCAAGGATTTCATTACTTTTGAAAAATGTGTTTCCTGTGCTCAGGGAAAACATCATTGAAAACCACACTTTCCAAAGTAGATAAACTCCATAAGTCAAGTGCTCGAATTATTGCATATGGATTTATTTGTTCTGGTTAATGTTCTAAGTATCAATCGCAACTCTTTTTGCCTTGTTGTGATAGATGATTACTCTCGTTTCACTAGGGTTTTCTTTCTGTCTAACAAAGCTGAAATTGCTAGCCTTATCAAAAGATTCATTGTGATGATCGAAAATCAAACTAAACATCGAGTGAAAGCGATGCGTACCGTAATGGAACAGAGTTCAAGAACCCTGTTCTTGATCATTTTTGTGCTGAGAAAGGGATTGTGTGTCAATTCAGTTCTGTTCGAACACCTCAATAAAACTGGGTTGCCAAACGTCGGAATCGAACTCTAAAAGATGCCGCAAGGACGATGATCTGTGACTCCAACCTTCCTGTATTCTTCTGGGCAAAGGCAATTAACACCAAGTGTTATGTTCAAAATCGTGTGCTAATCAACAAAGCCAGAATGACGACATCTTATGAGATTTTATTTGGACACAAGCCATCTATCAGTCATTTCCGTGTATTTGGATGCCCTTGCACCCTTCTCCACATGGAATCCAATCCCAAATTCAATGCCAAATCTGATGACTGTTACTTTGTTGGATATGCTGCTCGAACTGCGTACAGGGTGTACAATAAGAAGACTAAACAGATTGTAGAATCCTTAGATGTTCGTTGGCTCGAAGAAAATGAGACAGATGCAATAGTGGGTCCTGATTGGTTATTTGACTACACATCTATTTTCAAATCATTCAATGTGTGTTCAGATAATCAAAAAGGATCTATTTCCAATTCGAAGATTCCTATTGATGACGAAGAAGATGAAGTTGTCTATCGACTACCATTGATTTCTTCTGATCCGCCATTGGTACCCTCTGCTCATTTTGAATCTTCTAAGTCTCCTCAACAACCTTCTCCTGATGCTATTGTCACTCCCTTAACTCCGATGGAAAGAGAATTCATGAACCACGAGACTTCCGCTGTAACTTCGAATCTGATGGAACTTCTCTTTCCAGAGAGTATTGCAGAAGAGTTTGTAGCAGATTCTTCAAACGAACCTGGTTCATCCTTTACAGATCATATAGCAAATGATAGAGCGGTTAATATTCATAATCTTCCTGTTTTTGTCAATGATATTAGTTATTAGATCCTTACAGGTATTCAGCGAGATCATCCGATAGAGAATGTCATTAGAGAGTTGGGCGACGGTGTTCAAACAAGAAGTAAAAGTGGGGATGTTAATACATGTCTCTACTCTTTCCTCATCTCTCAAATTGAACCTAAATCTGTCGAAATGGCTCTGAATGAGCCCAGCTGGGTTGAAGCCATGCATGATGAATTAAATCAATTTGAGAAACTCAGAGTCTGGAAATTGGTGGAGCTACCGAAAGGAAAGAAATCTCTTGATACTCGTTGGGTATTTCGAAATAAACAAGACGACTCAGGTGTCATTGTGCGCAACAAAGCAAGATTGGTGGTTCAAGGGTTTCGGAAAATTGAGGGTCTTAATTATACAGAAGTTTATGCTCCAGTTGCTCGTTTGGAAGCCATTCGTATCTTCGTTGCCTATGCTTCTTATATGAACTTTATTGTATACCAAATGGACGTTAAGATGGCTTTCTTGTATGGCAAGTTCAAGGAAGAGATTTACGTTGACCAACCACCTGGTTCTGTTAACTCATCTCTTCCAAATCATGTTTACAAGTTAGACAAAGCTCTATATGGATTGCATCAAGCTCCTCGAGCTTGGTATGCTACTCTTACTCAACATTTGCTCAATCACAACTATTCCCGAGGCACCATTGATCAAACCTTATTTCTCAAGCATGTCGGTCCATATCAAATTCTCGTTCAAATTTATGTGGACGACATCATCTTCGGGTCGACAAGCCAACAACTTTGCAAGGAGTTTGAAGCGGTTATAAAGAAGCGTTTTGAGATGAGTTCACTTGGGGAAATGACCATGTTTTTGGGGCTTCAGGTCAAACAATCTTCAACTGGAATCCTTATTCATCAATCAAAATATGTGGAAGATGTACTGGAGAAGTTCAGGTTTCGAGACGCAAAACCTGCTCTTACACCCATGGCGGAACGACCTCTTCTGACTCCTGATCTTGAGGGTAAATCCGTAGATCAAACTCATTATCGATCAATGATCGGATTACTCATGTATCTTACTGCTAGTCGCCCAGACATCATGTTCGCGGTCTGTCAATGTGCTCGCTACCAGGCTAATCCTAAACTCTCTCATTTAATTGATGTTAAAAGGATCTTTCGGTATCTCAAAGGGTGCCCAAAACTGGGTCTTTGGTATCCGAAAAATCCCGAATTTGATCTTTATGCTTTTGCAGACAACAATTATGGTGGGTGTGAACTTGATAGAAAATCGACTTCAGGTGGATGCCAATTTCTTGGAGATAGATTGGTGTCATGGCAGTGCAAGAAGCAGCACACAGTCTCAACCTCAACAGCAGAAGCGGAATATGTTGCTGCATCTGCTTGTTGTTATCAAGTCATTTGGATCCAACATCAATTATTGGAATACGGTTTGAATTTTCAAGAAACCCCTATTTTTTGTGACAATGAGGCTGAGATTCAAATTGCCAAAAACCCGGTCCAGCACTCAAAAACCAAGCACATCGACATCAAGATTCATTTTATTCGAGAATGTTATGAGCGTTTGCTCATTCGGCTAGAACAGGTCTGCTCTGATAATAATATAGCAGATCTGTTCACCAAGCTTTTTAACAAAGCTCGATTCGATGTGGTGGTTAATTTTCTAAAAATGATTCGTTTTGAAGATTAATTTTTTTTAAAATTTTTTTTAAAATTTGCGCATTTTATTTCATTTTATTTTTTTATGCACAAATATAGGGGGAGAAAAATAGAAAATCCAAAAACATTAAAAAATAGAAAATCCAAAAACATTAAAAAATAGAAAATCCAAAAACATTAAAAAAATAGAAAAACCAAAACCATTAAAAATTAGAAATTATGTTTGAGGAAGATGTTCTAGGAAGTGGTATGATCATGTGATAACAGGCAACCTGAGTATGTGTAACGTACCCAAAGTTAAAGGGTCTATGCTCTGGTTTGATGTGTCGGTAGGCACGAAAGATTCTAAATGGGCATGACTAGGCGAAATTGAACTTAGGAAATCAAATGACTTGACAAATCTTGATCTAGATAGTTCCGTTTAGCCTGACAATACGACGCTCGGATAGGTTGAGCAGAGAGATATATATGGGAATCTACTCGTCACATTAAATGAACCAGTATCTGGAACCGTGGTTTAACTTTCCCTCCATGTGCGGATTCTATCATTAATTCCGATAAATTAGGTCTATAGAAAATCATTTTCTTTCTTTCTGTCTGTTAGTCATATGTTACCTCCTCTGCGTGATTGGAAGAAATCCGACCTGGACTGTAACATATGCAACTCTATTTCTTGGCATATTATACATATACATATATGAAATTCCTCTTATCTGTTAGCCATATGTTGTCTCCTTTGCGTGACTAAAAATCCGACCTGGTACACAGCATATGCACTATAAGTGATAATACTCTGAATCTATCCTCTCCCCTAATGATGGTCTGCTCATCCGATGTAAGGAGTACTCTGGAAGTCCTTGATTATCGGGGCGTATCTGGAAGCGGAGAACATGTTCCAGTACAATTAAAATTGAACACTCAAAGATTGTCTATAGATCTCGCTGCTCAATTTAGGTGGACAACAATATACCTGGTCGTCGTCAGCTAATGGTCCTTAAGATATAGTAAGATATAGTATCTAGAAACTTAGGATCAGATATACTATCTAGGAATTTAAGATCACATTGTCTTGTCACTTATAGTATGTCCTAGTTTTTGTCACAGTTTTTCGTGTTTAAGTGGACAACAATACCGACAATCGACCAGACAAAGATGTGAATATGAAAGGTACCAACAAGCGGATAATGGTCGTCTAAAACCTTTGATCCATAATCCTCAACAGGTTAAAACAATTTATATAGGTTTAAATTGATTCTTGTCGTCAATAGAATTTTAAATCTCATTTTATTTTATATTTATTTTTATTTTTTATTTTTATTTTTTATTTTTATTTTTATTTTGTTTTAAATTTTTCGTTGAATCTTTGAAATTAAAATTCTATTAATCCTTAAAATAATTCATTTTTGAGAAAATTGTGAAGTTAAAGGGGTTTTGGGATAAATAATTAAAGGAAAAAGGGGAGAAAGTGAAAATTTTATACATATATATTGTGCGTGTGCGGTGAATTTCATTCAATCACTATTTCACTTCAACCGCACACTCATATAAATTCTCTTAATCTGTTTAAAATTCCATTAAATTTGTTGTGAAAACAAGCTGTTCACGCGATAATTTTTATGAACACGGTTGAAATTTTTAATTATTTTCACAAAAATTTTCATAGTTTGCTGTTGAATCTTCATACAAATTTGTTTCTTTTCAAGTGTAACCGCACACGGTGTGTGCGGCCGCACACGTCCATGTGCGGCTGACCGTGTGCTGCTACATTCCTTCATGTAAAAGCTGTTGGATAAGGTGTCTAAGTCCATAACTATTTCTGTTATGTACTTGACCCGACCCGGCATGGTCCATTTGGGTTGCATGGCACCGTGCAATTGGATAGACTAAATGAGAGAAATAACACTTGGAGATTATTAATATATTATAAGTTCTAATATATTAATAATATTATTTGATTAGTTTGATCAAGAATTAATTTAGAATTAATTATGTGATCAAAAGATAACTAATTAAATATATGGGTTGATTATGTAAATCATCCATATCTTGTATAGTGGGCTAAGAGGCTCCATGGATTATCAAGTTGGGTTCCACCCATAGGATGCTCCATGGATGCTCCATGGGAGTTACAAACCCATGGGTCATGGAAATGAAGAGTCATGACACATTAGGGTTTAAGCCTAGATGTGTCAACACTATATAAGAAACATCTTCTCCACCTAAAATCGGTTACACTAGGAAACAAGAGGGCTTGGCCGATTTTTGAGAAGTGTGTGTTCTCTCATAAGTTCTTCCAAGAGCATTTGGTGTTGTGTGAAGCATTTGAGGCATCACACTTGGGGTGCTAGGCTCACAAGGTTTCAAGGAACACAAACAACAACAAGGTAAGTTATTCTATCTATACTTTAAGTTAAAATTGTTCCCCATGTATGCTAGATAGGAATATAACCTTGGAATTCAACTTTGCATGATAATTAGACAAACATAGATCCAAGGTTATTAGGGTTGCATGTACACTTAGGAAGTGTTAGAATGCTCAAAACCCATCAGTGGTATCAGAGCCTAGGCTTGTTTGTTTTTTATTTGTGCTTAAAAGTTGAAAAAAGTTGAAAATCTTGCTGTCTACGAATAGACTCGTCGAGTCCATAAGAGGGACTCGTCGAGTTCATGTGTATCTTCAACCAACTCGGCGAGTAAGTTCATGCACTCGGCGAGTAGGGTCGACTGATTGCAGAATTTCGATTTAGTTGCTGGAAATGAATTAGAAAGATTACCCTAAACTTTTTGGTACTTGAAAAACTTGTTTTAGATGGTGTAATGTCTTTGATAATTCATTTACAACAACTAGTTATCAAAATTATAAAGTTTTAAGTGTAATTTTTGATTTATGAATAAGTTCATATTCATGTTCTTGTTCTTATTATGTTTTAGATGATCATAGGAATTATTTGTAACCTATGTGGTAGATTAATTCTTGATCATAATGTGTTTTAATGGAGTCCATAACTTTTCCTCAAGTTATGGAAAACCAAGAGTCACACTTGAATTAAAACCATTAAAACAAACACAAGAGTTAGAAAAATGAAGAGTCTTCATTTTATTACTCTATTAAACTCATAAGTTACAAGAAATGAAAAGTTTTGAAAGTTACAAAACTTGCCCTCAAGTTTTGGAACAAGTAAAGTTAAGTTAAAACTTTAAGTTCCAACCCCTAGAATTTTAAAAGTTAAAATTCAACCCTTATACTTATATTATGATGATTTAATAATTATATATATATATATATATATATATATATATATATATATATATATATATATATATATATATATATATATATATATATATATATATGTGTGTGTGTGTATAAGAATAAAGTCGTCTTACCACTAGTACGCCTCATTCACGAAGCCGGTCTATAAGGTGGGTATAAGGTTGTTGCCTATAAAATGGTGACTTAATGAGTGTTTACTCTCACCCACCGCTTGCTTGACTGGTGGAGGGTCGTTAGCCGAACGGGTAAGACAAGGACTTATAAACTCTCATTCAAAGTATGATGTATATTGTAAAGTAACTAAATGTTTTATTAAATTCCCAATCTTAGTTACTTTAGGAAAATGTGAATAAGGTACTAATCCATGAAATTACACTTTACACTTTGTCTAAGTCGTTGGTGGAGCATGTGTGGTTAACCAGCACACTAACTTGGACTTAACAAGGTAGGTAAAGGGTGACTTAAGGTTTATTATAGTATCGGTGGAGCGTGTGTGGTTTACCGGCACATCGATTGAGTGATAAACTTTAAGGGTACCAAGTGATTTGCATGGTTACTTCACACCTCGTTTTGTGATCCTCGGTATCCCAGTCACAAAACTTGGAGGGCACTCTTGAGATTGAAACATGCCTTTGAAAAGTTCATTGAATCTCAGAGAATCTAGGAATTTCTAAAAACCAATAAAACCTAATATCTAATATTTCGGTTTTCGTGGTGTAAATTGGTGAATCATCATTCACCTACCTTTCAAATATGGTATAGCTTAGATTACGGTATACCTCTTCTAAGTTATATTATATTGTGATTGGATCCTACCCTTAATATTACAGTTGGGTGTTTTATTAAGGACTCTCTTAAATCTATACTAAACTTGTTCTCCTCTTTCAGATGTCTTCAAATAATGCTTCTAGCTAGAATCCTAATGGCTCCTTTACTCTTATGAGTTTGTGTGGGAAAGTCACCTTTGATGGATCCAACTTCAATGAATGGATCAGAAACATCAGGATGATTACCCGCTACGAGGACAAAGAATATGTCCTTGACAAGGAGCTTAAGGAGATTGATGAGACCACTGCAACTCCTCAGGAGATCGCTGACTTTCAGGCACATGAAAGGGATGCTACGAAAGTAGCATGCATCATGATGGCCACAATGACAGCAGAACTCCAAAAGTCCTATGAGGATTTCTACCCTTATGAAATGCACCAAGATTTGATGGAAAGATACCATCAAAGTGCACAACAAGATAGGTACGAAATCATCTGCTCCATGATAACAACCATGATGAAGGACGGGGATTCCGTCACGAGCCACATGCAGAAAATGCAAAGGTATGTGGATTGATTGCTGAAACTTAATGTGAACCTCCCTGAGGAGCTAGCAATAGATATAATTTTGCGCTCCTTACCATCGTGCTATGATCAATTCCGCATGACATATAACATGAATAAGGAAGAGGTCACTCTCAGCAAACTTAGGGACTTCTCAAGACTGCAGAAACAGGTCTTAAGGGGAAGTCGGTTGCTATCACTCCTACTCCAAACTCAACTCCGGTTTTGGCAATCGGGAAAAGTCGAGGGAGGAAGAGAAAGAGATCTTCGAAGGGTACCAAGGCTTGGACCCTTGATGGCTCTTCTTCAAGTGGAACCAAGAAAGGTTTCATTACTCCTTCTTCTGACCCAAAAGAGGCTGAATGCTTCTATTGCCATGAAAACGCTCATTGGAAGCGGAACTGCCCAAAGTACCAGCAGGATGTGAAGGATGGGAAAGTCAAACCCAACCATGCAGGTATTTACACTATCATTTCTAATAACTCACCCCATTCGAAATCTTGGGTCCTTGATACCGGTTGTGGTATTCATATTTGTTGTGACTTGCAAGGACTAAGAAGAAGTGAGGATGTGGAGCAAGGAAGAATAAACTTGATCATGGGGAACAGGAAAGCTTCACCTGTCACCAAGATTGGAGTTTATACTTTATTGCTAAGTAGTGGGTTTAGTTTAGATTTGAATAAGTGTTGTTACTCGCCAGGAATGGCAAGAAATATTATTTCCTTTCATGCTTTGTACAAACAAGGGTTTACCTTTTCGTTTAATAATAAAGTTGGTTCTATTGATGCTTTCTTTAATAATGTTCTTTATTTTAAAGCATTACCTTGTGATGGTGTGTATGAAGCTGTGTCTGTTGTAGATAACTTAGGAAATAATGTTTTGTGTATTGATTCTACTAATAATAATAACTTGGATAAAGCATCATTATGGCATTGTCGTCTTGGACATATAAGCAAGAAATGCATAGGCCAACTCCAAAAGGATGGAGTCTTGGAGTCGTTTGACCTAAAGTCAAATGATAGTTGCGAATCATGCTTACTTGGACAAATGACAAAGTCACCCTTCACAGGCTCGTGTGAAAGGGGTGAAGGTTTGTTGGACCTTATACACACGGATGTGTGTGGACCATTCAAACATGCCACAAGGGATGCTAATCGTTATTATTTGACTTTTACTGATGATTACAGTAGATATGGATATGTCTACTTAATCAAGCATAAGTCAGAGACTTTTGAGAAGTTTAAGGAATTTAAACAGGAAGTCGAGAATCAATTGGGCAGGAACATTAAGATGCTTCGATCCGATCGGGGTGGTGAGTATCTTAGTTCAGAGTTCCTCGACTATCTAAGGGAATGTGGGATTGTCTCACAATTGACACCTCCCAGGACACCGCAGTTGAATAGTGTGGCTGAGAGGCGTAATCGAACCTTGTTGGACATGGTTCGTTCCATGATGAGTCGAGCTTCGCTACCAATCTCATTCTGGGGGTATGCCTTAGAGACTGCCGCCCATATCCTTAATCTAGTCCCTACAAAGAAAGTTGCCAAAACTCCTCACGAGATGTGGACTGGTAAAGTACCTAAACTAGACCACATCAAGATTTGGGGTTGCGAGGCTTTCGTGAGACGCGAGACTCATGATAAGCTCGAACCTCGAAGCGAGAGGTGTATTTTCATCGGCTAGCCACAACAATCCTTTGGTTACCTCTTTTACAGACCTAGTGACAATGTGGTCTTTGTAGCAAGAAGAGGAGTCTTTCGAGAAAGAGAGTTTATAAGCCAAGGAGACAGTGGGAGGCAAATTGATCTTGAAGAAATTCAAGAGTCAAGTGGTGATGGAACTTCAAACTCTAGCCCTCAACTTGAGGAGGAAACTCCTGTTGAGCCAATTGACGAATCTGTACCTCTGAGGCGTTCCACGAGAGTTAGGAGTGCACCTGACCATTACTATGGATTCCATATTACAGCAGAAGGTGAGACACTTATTAGTGATGGAACACTAGTAAGTCAAGATGACCCTAACAGCTACGAGGAAGCCATGGCAGGCCCCGAGTCTGCTAAATGGAAAGAGGCTATGGATAGCGAGATACAATCCACGCATGACAATCAAGTTTGGAACTTGGTTGAAAATGTACCAGGTCGTAAGACAGTGGGGTGCAAATGGGTCTTCAAGAAGAAGACCGACATGGATGGTAAACTACACACTTATAAGGCTAGACTGGTTGCAAAGGGCTTCTCTCAAATTCCTGGAGTGGATTATGATGAGACCTTTTCTCCGGTAGCCAAGATTAAGTCTATTCGGGTTCTGTTAGCCATAGCCGCATTTCATGACTATGAAATTTGGCAAATGGTTGTCAAAACCGCTTTCCTTAATGGAAAGTTGGCTGAAGATGTTTACATGAGTCAGCCAGAGGGTTTTGTCAGCAACAAGTACCCCAATAGAGTGTGTCAGCTTGAGAAATCCATTTATGGGTTAAAGCAAGCACCTCGCAGATGGAATCTTTGCTTTGATGAAAAGGTCAAGGAATTTGGCTTTTCTAGGAGTGAAGATGAATCTTGTGTGTATGTCAAGGCTAGTGGGAGTATAGTTAGCTTCTTGGTATTGTATGTGGATGACATAGTAGTCATAGGAAACGACATTCCAACCCTGCAGGAAGTAAAGTCCTGGCTTGGAAAGTGTTTCGCTATGAAGGATCTTGGTGAAGCTGCCTATATTTTAGGGATAAGGATCTTGAGAGATCGGAGTAAAAGACTAATTGGACTTAGTCAAAGTACCTACTTGGATAAGGTGCTGAAGAGATTCAGAATGCAAGACTCCAAGAAAGGAGAGTTGCCCATCCAGAGTAACACCAAACTGAGTAAGACACAAAGCCCTAGCACTGAGGCTGAGATAACACAAATGAGTCGAGTACCTTATGCTTCGGCTGTAGCATCGATCATGTATGCTATGACGTGTACCCGAACTGATGTAGCTTTTTCCCTGAGCATGGTTAGCAGGTTTCAGGGGAACCCTGGCAAGGCACACTGGACTGCGGTAAAGAATATTCTCAAGTACCTACGAAGGACTAAGGACTGGGTCCTTACCCTCGGTGGGAGTGATGACTTGAGAGTTGTGGGGTATAGTTATGCTAGCTTCTAGACTGATAGGGATAATTTCCGCTCTCAGTCGGGCTGGGTCTTTACCCTAAATGGAGGAGCAATTTCTTGGAAGAGTTCCAAGCAAGAGACGGTGGCAGATTCTACTTGTGAATCAGAGTATATTGCAGCTAGCGAGGCGGCAAAGGAGGCGTTATGGCTGAGGAACTTCATTGGAGACCTTGGAGTTGTACCAGCTATTAAAGAGCCAATGGAAATTTTCTGTGATAGTGAAAGTGCTGTTGCCTTAGCCAAGGAACCAAGGGATCACGGGAGATCCAGACACATCGACAGAAAATACCATTTCATCAGACATCGGATCGAATAAGGACTCCTCGTGGCAAAGAGGGTATCATCAGATGAGAATCCGGCATATCCCCTCACGAAGGGACTGACTCGGGTTAAGCATCTCCAGCATGCTCGGAGCATAGGGCTGAAGGATGATATTAGATTTAGTAGTTAAATAACCTCGAAATTTGTAAAGTGTAATTGACATCTGATGATGAATAAAAGTGTTTTATTTATGAGTAAAGTGTTGCTGTCTCTTGTCGATCATTTACTATATTTCTTTTGCATGTTTTGACTTCCAGAATAATTTTTGTTTGGTATAACATATTATTCAAACCTCCACAGTCGGTCATATGTCGGAAGTAGATATGAATCAAGACTGTCATGTTTGGTTGTAGAGGTCTTGGACAAGGCTACAGCAGTCATGAGTGCTCAAAAGTTCTGAGCATTGGACTCAACCCACGCTCACTGGAATCACTTCATGAAATTCTATCTCGAGTGATCGTGAGACGGTAATATTGTATAAGTCTTCAAACCTAGAGATATGATTTGTTACCTACAAGTTGGTTATGCATTGATTGTACGAAAAACGCGTTGGTAACTCGATGTTATAAATCGCGCTCTTGTGTGTAATTCAATGAGTGGTAGAACAAACATATGAGTCGAAGTTTATCTGTTCCTTCTTGGATTAGAAGCTGATATTTGGGCCCCTTGATGACTTTGTTTTGACCTATGTACCGGGCCCGGTCAGAACTAAATTGATGTGTTCAATGAAGTTCTTTGTTAAACAAATCGGAAATCGGGAAACAAATTGTTGGACAATAAGTAAGACATTTTTCCGTGTATTTGTCCGACTGATATCTAGAACAGAGGATTATATGATCACTTATCTTAAATGGCGTACCATCATCTTCTCAGTTCCGAGAAACCTTGTAAAGAGCTACGATTGCCGATCGGTTCCTGAAGTCATACTTGCAGTAATAGTTATTAGACTTATCCAAGTGGGAGACTGTTGAATAAGGTGTCAAAGTCCATAACTATTTCTGGTATGTACTTGACTCGACCCGGCATGGTCCATTTGGGTTGCATGGCACCGTGCAATCGGATAGACTAAATGAGAGAAATAACACTTGGAGATTATTAATATATTATAAGTTCTAATATATTAATAATATTATTTGATTAGTTTGATCAAGAATTAATTTAGAATTAATTATGTGATCAAAAGATAACTAATTAAATATATGGGTTGATTATGTAAATCATCTGTATCTTGTATAGTGGGCTAAGACGCCCCATGGATTATCAAGTTGGGTTCCACCCATAGGATGCTCCATGGGAGTTACAAACCCATGGGTCATGGAAATGAAGAGTCATGACACATTAGGGTTTAACCCTAGATGTGTCAACACTATATAAGAAACATGTTCTCCACCTAAAATCGGTTACACTAAGAAACAAGAGGGCTTGGCCGATTTTTGAGAAGTGTGTGTTCTCTCATAAGTTCTTCCAAGAGCATTTGGTGTTGTGTGAAGCATTTGAGGCATCACACTTGGGGTGCTAGGCTCACAAGGTTTCAAGGAACACAAACAACAACAAGGTAAGTTATTCTATCTATACTTTAAGTTAAAATTGTTCCCCATGTATTCTAGATAGGAATATAACCTTGGAATTCAACTTTGCATGATAATTAGACAAACATAGATCCAAGGTTATTAGGGTTGCATGTACACTTAGGAAGTGTTAGAATGCTCAAAACCCATCAAAAGCATGTGCGGCTGACTATTTGTTGCCACACTTTTAAATGAACAAATGTGTGCGGCTGACCTTGTACAGTTGTACACATGCATGTGCGGCTGTGTAACTGCGTGTGCGGCTGCATCATTTTTATATGTTGCCCTAATAATTTCATGTGTTAACTTTCAAATTAAAATGGGAGACATGGAGTTTGCTAAAGCTCATAAAACTGCAATTTTTCTTGAAGACCCTCCTGCAGCCCACAGTGACTTGAAATTCATTGTGGATGGTTTGAAGAAATCATGCCTGGTTCATTGCTTAACTACAAATCCGGCTATCTATCAAAGTTTAATTCAGGATTTCTGGAGAAATGCTGAAGTAAAGAAGAATGATCGAGGTGAAAAATTTCTGGAAACAACTATTGAAGACAAGAGAATTCTAGTTACAGAAAGCATCATCAGAGAATCTCTTCAAATTGAGGACAAACCTGAGTACCTCATGGAGATTCAAGCTCATCAAATTGAGAAAGTTTTGGAGCATATGGGATACGAAGGAACTTTTCCTCCTAAAATCAAAAAGCTGCTTCCTCCATGCTGGTAGCTTTTGGCTCATGTGTTCGTGAGTTGCATTTCTGGCCGGAGATCAGGAGCTAACGAGATTTCTCTAGCCAATACTGGTGCCATTGCTGCATTGGTAGCAGGTTTTGAGTTTAATTACTCGAAATTCATGATAAACGAAATGATACTGAATATTGAAGGAAGAAAAAGAGACAAATTTTGTATGTATCCAAGATTTCTACAAATCATCCTTAACGTAACTCACCCCAAGTTGCAGAGAGGAAATGATACTCTGGATTTCAAATCCATTGGTCCAAGTGCCTATGCACTAATGAAGCAAAAGAGAGGTGGAAAATTTGTATTTGAAGGAAAATTTCCTTTAATAAAATTTGGAATTTTTAAAGAGGATGACAGAGAAGAAGCGGCAGATCAATCCATGTCGATGGAAAATGAATACACTCATCACTGTCCCTCTGAGCCTGTAGTGGAGGAGATTTATCACTCTCCCACAGCTTGTGTTGCTAATGAGCATGATCATCAGAAAGCAAATGATTCAATATCTTCTCGAGGGGATGACGACGATGATCTTTATGAAGATGTAGAGTTTTTGAAATAAATCGACTTTACAGGAATCAATGATGATATTCCAACAAACATCGAGTTTGATTTTGGTGATGAAGATTTTGATCCTTTTCATGATATGCCCAGCAGTCGTGCAAATAAAGTCAATGAAGTTGCTTCTCTAGCAACCAAGACTAGAGATGAAGGAAATTCTCTCAAAATTATGCTCACTTCCTCAAAGCCCTTGGAAATCACAACAAGTCAAGGAGATGTGACATTAGAGATTCCTCCCTCTGTGTCACCTATCTCAACATCAACTCCAGTCATTTCTATGTTATTTGAACCTTAGACTTCTCAGACCTCCATAAGAACAAGCCAATCTCTTGAGAGTCTGGAGGTACCCTCTATGAAATGTGCTCCTCAAATTATCTCAACAATCACTGCAACCACTGCTCACTCTCCTTCAAAGCAGACTGATGAAGGTCCAAGCACCATGTTCGAGACTGGTGGATCCTCTTCTATTCCAGAATATTCTCCAACACAACCTTCTCTTGATGAAGCATCTATCAGATTAGTAAAACATTTAGCTCAATCTAGTCCAACCTCTTCACGCGGAAAAGGAATATCATTTAACGAGGATCAGATAGATGATGACAAATCCTCTTCATCTGATCTCCGAGAAGAAATTGGAATTCTCCGTCAACAGCTCATTGAAAAATCTATTCAGATGAATCAGCTTTCTGCACATATTTTTGAGCTCAGGGCAAAAGATGAAGAAAAGACCAAACAAATCAAGGATCTACAAACGAGTCTCGGTTCTGTTCTGGAAAACTATTTCAATCTCAAGAACGTATTGTACGATGCCTTTGGTGAGAAAGTCAAAGCCCTTTTCCAATAGCCTCATGGAGTAGTTGATCTTCCTTCAGTTCAATCACCTCTTGAAACTGATGATCTACCTGTTGACCCACCTGTTCCAAGAACAACTACCATTGTGGACATATTTGAAAAAGAACCTGAAGGGAGCAGAGCCAGAATCATAATCAAACAGGGCAAAAGAATCACAAAACAAAGCGAAGGTCTTTGATTCATGCAAAACCCTAACGAAAATCGAAAAACAAAAGACCCTTTCTTGATAGTAACGGATTTGAAGAAAAGAAAGTTTGGTGATGAGTACGGTGACAGAACAGGCATCTGAATGTGGGCCTTTGATCTAGTGACGAACTTGTGGCTTGTAAAGCGAAAATCAGGAGCATCTGAATTTTACAAAAGCACCCATTATTTCAACTCCTGGACCAAAACTGATCTAGCTGAATTATGCAGGGCCGCATTCCATAACCCCTCTGAAGATCCAAATGCCTCAAATTTCAAAAGATTTCTCGATAGACAGGTCAAAGAGAACTTTCCTTTAATGAAGACTGCCAAAGCCCTATACAAAAAGGACAATGATGTTCTTGATCCAGAAACAGGCGAACCCATGAAGATTATACTTTGGCTTGCAACTATGAAACAGAAGGAAATTCCTATTCCTCAACACTTTCATGAGGGATATCTAGATGACATGGAATTTTGGGCATATGATGACGAAACAGTTACTGCAACCATAAAATTCAAGAATCGAGAACATATTCTGAGATTAATTAGTGCTAAAGATCTTCTACACTTCAGAGAAAAGGATATACGAACTTTGGCCCATCATCAAATCATTTGCAGAAAGGATGTCATGGAGGCTGCTGCTAAAGAATACACTGCAATGGTAGCTACAATTATAAATGGAAGATTGTGGATGGGTTCAATGGGCAGATTAGATCTGAGGTTGTTTGAGAAGCCCGCCGAGGAGCCAAAGGAGTGAAGACAAGACTATGCTAGCCTCAAACCAAGGGGGATACTGAAAGAACATAATTTTGTGGTTTGAGATAGGTATCATTTTGTATAGATGATAGTGTCTTTTTTGAAATGACTATGTGGTGTAGTGTAATGTGTGCTGCCACACATGTGTGTGCGGCAGCACACATATGTTGGGCTGCACTCTCTTGTGCTGGTCTGAGGAGTACTATTTATAGCAACTGAGGTGTGTCAGATTGTACTGATTTTGCTGGTGTTAGAACTGTGTTGTAGTTGTACTTTTCTCAAGATGTACTTGACATTTGCAGAATATAAATGTGTGCATGCTTGATTTTAATTCTTCTTCTTCTACAACTCTCCTTTATTATAATCAACTTCATTGATTACTGAATTGGATCATTAAATTTGGGACTTACATATTCATAAACTAAGGTTACTAATAATAAAATACACCCTCGGATAGTAACAGAACGACGAAAGTAACAGAACGACTAAAGTACAACCAGTACACGCCTTTGGATGACACCAAAACTTCGGAAATACAGCTAGTTTACGCCTTGAGTGTCACCAGAGTTTCGGAAATAATTTGAAAGTACGCCTTTGGATATTGACAGAGTTTTGAAAACATACGCCTTTGGATGTTGATAGAACTTCGGAAATACGTCTAAAGTACACCTTTGGAAGTCACCAGAACATCTAATATACAACTGATATACGTCTCTGAGTGTCTCCAAACATTCAAAAATACGGATAAGTAAAGTAGATATTCGACATTCATGTATAGGATAACCAGGCCTTCAGAATACTTAACTAATACTACAAGTATGATAGATTCTAGTACATAGCATTCCGAACCAAGAACTAACCACGACTTTTAGGAAAATAAGGGTTTTTCCTAGAATAACGAACTGTTCCTAACCAAACTGTAGAATACACGAATAACTAAACTTACAAATAAGAAAATATGGGATTTTCTTGGATTACGAACTATTCCTAATTTGATTCTGCAATAAACGGATAACCCAACTTAACTTGACTGTGTAACAAACGGAAAACTAAACTTTGCTTATAAGAAAATATGGGATTTTTTTAGATAACGACTTTTTCTGTAACAACGCAAATTTTCAAATAAAATTTTCATTTAAAATAAAGTGATTTCATTCAACCAATACTATTTATTCCATGTTTCATATCAAATACATATATAAAATCCCCAAGATCTCAAATATCAGCAGTGTGTATGTATCATGCCGGCGCCTTCCCACGGTCCTCGCTAGTACCTGAAACACATACATAACAACTTGTAAGCATAAATGCTTAGTGAGTTCCCCAGTATACTACTTACGTATATACGCCTTTCCAGGCCTTGAGATAATCGCCTTCCGGCCCATAACATATTGCCTTCCGGCCCATAACATAACGCCTTCCGACCCATAACATATTGCCTTCCGGCCCATAACATATTGCCTTCCGGCCCATAACATATTGCCTTCCGGCCCATAAACATACACATCAATTTATACATTAATCTTAACACATATAGCACATATATCATATATCATATCCGACCTTTCAGTCACATAGTCAAACCCTTCCGGGTACAGTATAGTGAGAAGACTCACCTCGTGGTAATGAAAACTATCAACTCTTGAAACCACTCGCACTCGATCCGCCGATCTACAGACTCCCTATAATACCATATACCCTTATTAATACTCTTATCATTCAAGACAACTGACCCTAAGAAATTATATGCAGGTCAACTCTGGTCAACGGTCAACTGGACCGGACTCGTCGAGTGCAAAGGTGACTCGACGACTCGAGACGTCCTCTCCAACTTTCCCTGATGTTCCCTTTCTACACGTCGAGTATCCCCCTTGACTCGATGAGATCCACGTGGAAGAATCGCGGGGCCACCCCGACTCCACTCGCCGAGTCTGAAGAACAACTCGGCGAGTCCCAGTGAATCTTCAAGCTACTCGCCGAGTCTGTGTTGTATAAGGTGTCTAAGTCCATAACTTATTTGGTATATACTTGACCCGACCGGCATGGTCCATTTGGGTTGCATCTCATCCAAACTGTTATGGATAATTTTATGAGAGTTATACACATATGTTTATTAATATATTATGAGATATAATATATTAATATGAAGTTACGTTATTTAATTAGTTTTAGTCTTAAATTAATCATGGATTAATTTAGAGATTAAAAGGAATACTAATTAAATTATGGGCTATTTGTTTTATATAGTGTGGGCTAATACTCATTTGTTAATGGGCTAGGCTTATGTGGAAGTCCATGGATGATCCATGGAGCTTTTAACCCATGGATCCTTGGAAAAGGAAAAAACATGGGTTATTAGGGTTTCACCCTAACCATGCATACTATATAAGCATGCTTATGGAGCATGAAATGAAGCCTAAGATACACTAAGAGAAAGCTAGTGATCTAGTGTGTGTGTGCATGTGTGTGGCCGATTTATACAAGGTGTATATACTCTCTCAAAGTTTTCCAAGAGTTTATGGTGTTTGTGATTCCATTTGAGGCATTCACACTATTGGTGCTTGGCCCTCAAACTCCTAAGAACCCAACACACCAAAAGGTATGTAATCTCTTCTAACTCTTTTATGTTGAAATGTTCCCCATGCCATGTTAGATAGGTTATAAACCTTGGAAAATTATTATTTTGCATGTATTTAGACAAACATAGATCCAAGGTTTATTAGGGTTGCATGCACACTTAGGAAGTGTTAGATTGCTCAAAACCCAACAGTGGTATCAGAGCCTAGGCTTGCTTGTTTGATACTTGATGCAAAATAGTGAAAAAAGTCGAAATCGTTGCTGTCTGCATGCTAGACTCGCCGAGTCCATTGGGGGGACTCGCCGATTCCAAGGCAAACTTCAACCTACTCGACGAGTCCATTCGTGCACTCGGCGAGTAGGATCGAAAGAATGCAGAATCTCGACTTTTGTTGCTGGAAATGGACTAGAAACGTTACCCTAAATTGTTTTGGTGTTGTAAAACTTATTTAGTTGGTGTAATGGCTGTTCTAATCCATTTACAATAGCATATATCAAAATTCCATGATTTTATGTGTTCATATATTTCTTGAATTTTGATGATCATGTTCATGTTCTTATGAATTTAGAAAATGATAGGAATTATTTGCTGAATTGTTTAGGATTAATTCTTTATCATTTATGTGTTTTAATGGAGTCCATAATTTGTCCTCAAGTTATGGATTACCAAAGGTCACTTTCATTTAACACACACTTAAAACACATAAGTTACATGAAAATGAAGAGTCTTCATTTTTATGAACCTTTAATTCATAAGTTATGAAATGAAGAGTTTTGCAAAGTTACAAAACTTGCCCTCAAGTTTTGGAATTTGTAAAGTTTCACACACTTTAATAAACTTTAATTCCAAACCTTAGAGTTTTAATAGTTAAAATTCAACCCTTATACTATTTATAACATTAATGGTTAATTATTATATATATGTATAAGAATAAGTCGTTTTACCGTTAGTAGGCCTCATTCACGAAACCGGTCTATAAGGTGGGTATAAGGTTGTTGCCTATAAAATGGCGACTTAATGGGTGTCTACTCTCACCCACCGCTTGCTTGACTGGTGGAGGGTCGTTAGCCGAACGGGTAGGACAATGACTTTAAATTCTCCCTTCATTAAAAGTATTAATGATAAATACTAAGTAACTAAAATCTTAATAATTCCCAATCTTAGTTACTTTAGGAAAAATGTGAATTTGGTGCTAGCCCATAGAATTCACACTTTGTACCTTACCAAGTCGTTGGTGGAGCGTGTGTGGTTAACCGGCACACTAACTTGGACTAGTAAGGACCACGAAGGGTGACTTAATGTTTGTCATAGATCAATGGAGCGTGTGTGGTTAACCGGCACATTGATTAGGTGATAATATTAAGGATACCAAGTGAATTGGTATGGTTATTCACACCTTGTTTTGTGATCCTCGGCATCCCAGTCACAAAATTTGAGAGGGCACACTCGAGATTGAAACATGCCATTGAAAAGTTCAATGAATCTCAAAAGATCTAGGAATTTCAAATCCAATTAAAACCTAATAAATTATTTCGTTTTTCATGGTGGAAATTGGTGAATCGTCATTCGCCTACCTTCAAATATTTTATAGCTTGGATTACGACATCCCTCTTCTAAGTTATAAAATAGTTTGTTGGGTCCTAGCCTTAATATTTCATATTGGGTGTCATATTAAGGACTTTAAATCAACTATCTTGAATATCTCCCAAAACATGTCTGGTTTAGACATTTATGATCTTCCCAAATCTCTTGAAGATGATGTTCCTCAACATCATGCTTCACTTCCTTTACCTCCTCCAATTATTCTCCCTACCCCACAAGTTCTTGAAAAGTTTAAAGTCACTCAAGCCCTATTGGCAAGTTAAGGTCTTGGTGTGGTCACATCTTGGAGATGTAGTCACATATTGACAAGACGGGAGAGTTGGGTGTCAAAGTCTCGTGAAAGTTGGATGTTCAATCACTTTCTTAGTAACATAGCGGGTCACATTTGGGACTACTATGAGACAGACTATGACACGAGCCTTAATGATCTTATCTATTTGCTTTGTGTTGTGGAATCAGCAATGATTTGGAACACTAGTAAAGCAAATTTTGTTAGAAGATCAACTTCCCAAACCTTAAATGGACATTGGCAATGGTAGCATTGGATATCTAGAAAAGCATTTCTCTTCCCAATGGAAAGGGATCGGCCATAGTCAACTCGGTTGACCAAATGGTAAAGAGAAAGGCTAAGTCTGAGATAGTCTCATGTGCCATTATCAAAGGGTCTACATGTGTTTCGTTGCCAAAGGAAGGGGCATTGGTTGCAAAGCTGCCATAATTTACCTAAGGATGTTAAAGTTGATAAGATTGACTCTACTTCAGGTAAAATCCACTGTCTAACTCTATTAAGTTTCTATTATGAGATTCTTGATACATGATGTGACTGGGTCACATGGTGATGTTTTAAGAATCAAAGAAAAGGTAAATAGACTTAAAGTAAGTATATGCTGATTCTGATTGCGAAGATGGGTTTCGATCGCATGGTTCGATAATCAGAATTTTGAGCTGTTGCTTAAGAGTTATAATATATTGCTTATGAATAGATAACAACAAGTTTTTCATGTGGATTGTAAGGATAAGTTTTTCCGCAAAGTTTTAAAATAAAAGAAAAAAAGGTTTTAATTTTATTTATTTTAAAAAATATCCTTACAATGGCATCTGTGGAAAATTGTTGCTTATATGTTTCCAGTAATAGCAATATTGGAAAGTGGATTTGATTCTTTCATTTGTGGTAGTGTCTGAATTTACCAAATGAAGAAAGTTTTTCATCACCCAAGTTTCAATTGGACAGAAACTTGGAATCATACAAGTTGTATTGTATGATGAATGAGAATTTTCATCTTTGAAAAATTAAGACTAATTCTTTGATCACATGTATATGTGAGTCAATTGAAGGACTAAGGAATTAGGTACACTGGGTGTGCGCTGGTCAAGGTCCACCACAAAGATTGATTTGTCATGATTTACTAAAGATTAGTAAATATGATTATACTTATAAGGTTAAGTATAATTTTGTAACATTGGAAAGGATACAATGTATGACAAAACGAATAAGAAGAATTAAATTAGGCAGAAAGATAAAAGTATCTCAAATCTGAAAAGATGGGAGAGTACTTTAGTATCAGTTTTATGATCATCTTAATGATTTAGAAACCATATTACAAATTCATACTCTAAGGACGTCTTAGTGCATTGTTATGGCCATGAATTGTTGGATTGGTTAAGATCAAGGAGATGAGTCATACTTCGTTCCAAAACAATTCTTAGAGTCACACTCAAAGATTGTAACATTGAGTGACATAAAGTAAGGTATAAAACACTTATCAAATGTAAGAGTAAAATGTTTTCTACTCTTGTACATTTGAGATTGGTAAGTTGTGATGTCTTGGATGAGACAAAGACCAACTAAGACCAATTGTATGAAGTGTTAGTCTTGATAAGAATCCGCACTATCCCTTGAATATTTGTTTTGTCAAGGAATGGTTCTTGACTAGGAAAAACTTATATGTCAAGGGCACAGTGGGAGCCTTAAAGATCCTGAAAGAGTTTTAAGATTTAATCAAGAGTGAAACCTGTAATTTATCACTAGCACACGACTTAAGGTTTGCAACCTATCGTGTTGACATAATTCTTATTTCTGTACCTACTTCAAATAAGTTGGATTTGCATGTGAGTTATCAGAGTTCAACTCGAAAGCATTGGTGGGCCTTGTGCTACCAAGGTGACAAGAAACTAAGATTGAATAAGTTTAATCCATGTAAGGTTGAATTTGTCACTAACCTTATCTTGTGATTATGGTTTTGACAAATTCGCATGGATAGGAACTCATACACTATAAAATCTAAGTGTCATAAGGTTTCTCTCCGATTCATGAAAATGATGGTGAGGAAACGCTTTCACTAAATAGATTTTAAGTAGATATCAATTGTGTCATTTGCATTTTCAAAAGTCATTAGTGGAGCGCGTGTGGTTAACCGGCACACTAACATGGACTTGTGAGAAATGGCAAATGCCTAAGCAATTGAGACTATGATTACGGCATCCCTTTTCATAGTTCTGAAAATTGTTTAGACACACATGTGATTTATCTAAGAAAGGATGTATGAATCTAAATTTCAGAAGTCCAGTAGATTTCTGAAAATATGTCAGGGCTAGTGGGAGCATAAGTGTTATGCTGATAATCATCATGTTAGTGGGAGCATGATTATTATGATTAGTATTGCAAGCTAGCAATGTTAATTATAGAAAACAAAGTTTCAATTCGTGAAGTTGCAGGGGTTGAAAGTTGTTTTGCTATAATTAAGGGAGAGGAATTATACTTCATTTCAATTCTAAAGCATAGATTGAGATTTTAATCATCTTTAGTCAAGAATATATATAAGAATTATATGTCTGAATGGGAAATTATACTTCATTTCAATTCTAAAGCATAGATTGAGATTTTAATCATCTTTAGTCAAGAATATATATAAGAATTATATGTCTGAATGGTTCGACTTAAGAAAATTCTATATATATTGTGTTTTCAAAATTCGATTATGATTACGGCATCCCTCTTCATAGTTAAATTTTGAAAACATGGCAAATGAAAAATATTGTAGCAAAAGACTGGTCTAATATCATGTCTTTATGTCAAACATCATGAATTGTGTCCCATATGCTTCGGATATAGGATCGATTTCATGTGCTATAATATTCATCCTTTCTAAATTTTCCAAATGCTTAAGGCATTTAGAAGGGAAAAGTCTAGAACTGGATATGACTAAAGTGATTAAGCAATTGTCGAGGACAATCTGAGGTTCGCCAAAGATTGGTTGCTCAGGGACATTTGGAAGTCTAGTGTTAATTTTGGTAGGACCATATTGACATTTTCTGAAAAGAGGTAACTCTTGTTCGGAAGTGATAGTCAAATGGGACTATGGAAATGTCTCCATAGGTGGAAGTTATTCAATCTATGTAAGATTAGGAAACTTAATGCAAGAAGGATGTTCCCAAGGAGCTGATCTCCTTTGGAATGCTCTGTAATGGTTGATGTCAAGTCTTTCTGACTTCGTGCATAATCATTACAAGAGGATCAATGCATATAAGTTTAGAATCTAACAGATTTCAGTAAATGACATGAATTTGGAATTCTTGCATTTACAATAAGGATTTGGGATTGTGAAATGAGTATCATTGGAATTATGTTCAATTTATCTACATCACAATGTAAGGATCATAGACAAATATAGTGTGCATACTTGGGGTATGGCATAACTATTGTTTAGAAAAACAAAGTGTACATGCTAGGAGCATGGGACGACTGTTGTTTTTTATTCAAGTCTTAAGTTGATATTTGAAACATTGAATAATGTGTAATCAATATGGTGATAAATAAAAGGTGGTTTTATTTATATTCAAAAGGGTTCTGAGACCATATTAGATTCGATTATTATTGTGTTTTCACTTTGCATGTTTTGACTTCCAAAATAGCTAGGTTATTCTTTTCGAATGACTAAGTTATTTAAACACTCCACAGTCGTTCATATGTTGGAAGTAGGTATGAATCAAGACTGTCATGAATCGGGTTTGTAGATGGCTAAATGAGTTTAGACATGGCAATGGTTGCTGCAACATTCATGAGTACTCATAAGTTATGAGTATTGGTATAAACCCACGCTCACTTGTATCACTTCATGGAATTTATATCGAGTGATCGTGAGACGATAACATCATATAAATCTTCAAACCTAGAGATATGAGTTGTTACCTATGAGTTGGTTGTGCATTGATTGCACGTAAACGCATTAGTAACTTGATGTTATAAAACGTGCCTTTGTGTACAATTCAACAAGTAGTAGAACAAGCATATGAGTCGAAGTTTATCTGTTCCTTCTAGAAATAGAAGCGATATCTGGGCCCCTCGATGATTTTGTTGTGACCTATGTACCGGCCGGTCAGAACTGAATTGATGTGTTCGATTAAGTTCTTTGTCAAACAAATCGAAAATCGGGAAACAAACTACTGGACAATAAGTACGACGTTGTTCCATGTATTTCTCCGGCTGATATCATGAGAACAGAGGATTATGTGATCACTTATCTAAAATGGCGCTTCATAGTTCGACAGAGTCTTCATTGTTCGAGGGAGTTTTCGAGAGCTACGATTGTTGGTTGGTTCCTGAAGTTATAGGCAAATATAGTTATTAGACTTATCCAAGTGGGAGTCTGTTGGATAAGGTGTCTAAGTCCATAACTTATTTGGTATATACTTGACCCGACCGGCATGGTCCATTTGGGTTGCATCTCATCCAAACTATTATGGATAATTTTATGAGAGTTATACACATATGTTTATTAATATATTATGAGATATAATATATTAATATGAAGTTACGTTATTTAATTAGTTTTAGTCTTAAATTAATCATGGATTAATTTAGAGATTAAAAGGAATACTAATTCAATTATGGGCTATTTGTTTTATATAGTGTGGGCTAATACTCATTTGTTAATGGGCTAGGCTTATGTGGAAGTCCATGGATGATCCATGGAGCTTTTAACCCATGGATCCTTGGAAAAGGAAAAAACATGGGTTATTAGGGTTTCACCCTAACCATGCATACTAAATAAGCATGCTTATGGAGCATGAAATGAAGCCTAAGATACACTAAGAGAAAGCTAGTGATCTAGTGTGTGTGTGCATGTGTGTGGCCGATTTATACAAGGTGTATATACTCTCTCAAAGTTTTCCAAGAGTTTATGGTGTTTGTGATTCCATTTGAGGCATTCACACTATTGGTGCTTGGCCCTCAAACTCCTAAGAACCCAACACACCAAAAGGTATGTAATCTCTTCTAACTCTTTTATGTTGAAATGTTCCCCATGCCATGTTAGATAGGTTATAAACCTTGGAAAATTATTATTTTGCATGTATTTAGACAAACATAGATCCAAGGTTTATTAGGGTTGCATGCACACTTAGGAAGTGTTAGATTGCTCAAAACCCAACAGTCTGTTCATTGGACTCGGCGAGTCCATGCCATGCAGTCGATCAACTGCTTCCTGAAATACGTATGGTCCCGAAATATACAATCATGGGACTTTCTGGACCTCTAAACATCCTATTACTGGGGTATAAACGTTTGGGTAACAACATAATAATCCATCTAATCACCAAATGGGTTTCATAAACCCTAAATCCGTGTACACATCAAAATAACAGGAATGATCCGAAGTATTACCTGAAAAACGTACTCTCTGTGTCCCCAAACCTCAGAACTCGAATCCCTTGCTATTCCTTTAGCCAAAACTCCTCTCCTTCTTGCCCAACAATCTCTTCAAAGTTCCAATAGCCTCAAATCTTGCTCTAGATGTCCAGAGACACTTAGGGTTCTTCTCAATCGGCTAAAAGACGGACAATGACGGCCTAAAAGGCGTTATATACGATCTAAAACCAAACGGCTAGGGTTTTCGCTGAACAGCGCAGACTCGCCGAGTCCATAATAGAATCGTCGAGTCCAGTCGCGAACCCGAGACCCAGTCTGTGGTCCTACTCGGCGAGTCTGGCTCCAACTCGCCGAGTCCCTTCCTAAAACACCCCAAAAACAATATTATAAAATTACCTGAAATTCCGGGCTGTTACAACTCTCCCCCACTAGGGCTAGACTTCGCCCTCGAAGTCTCATTCTGCAAATAACTCCGGATGTTGCTCCCGCATCTCACGCTCCGGCTCCCAAGTCATCTCCGATCCTTTCCGGTGTTGCCACTGAACCAACTCCAGAGGTACCTCCTTGTTCCTCAGAACCTTGATCTTCCGATCCCTGATAGCTACCGGTCTCTCGGCGTAATTCAGGCTCGCATCCACCTGAATATCCTCTAACGGAACCACTGCCGATTCATCGGCTATACACTTCCTCAACTGTGATACGTGAAAGGTATTGTGAATCCGTCCCAACTCTGCTGGCAACTCCAACCGATAAGCTACCTGACCTACCCTTGCAATTACACGAAATGGGCCTATGAACCGGGGCCCCAACTTGCCCCTCTTTCTGAACCGGATCACTCCCTTCCAAGGAGAAACCTTCAAGAGAACGAAGTCGCCAACCTGGAATTCCAGCTCGGACCGGCGTCTGTCCGCATAACTCTTCTGTCGGCTCTGGGCGGTCATTAACCTCTGCCTAACCTGCTGAATCTGCTCTGTCGTCTGGAGTACGATCTCTGTACTGCCCATCACTCTCTGTCCCACCTCTCCCCAGCAAATGGGGGTCCGACACCTCCTACCATACAACAACTCAAAAGGTGGCATACCAATGCTCGAATGATGGCTGTTGTTGTAGGAAAACTCAGCCAAAGGCAAATGCGCATCCCAGCTACCCCCGAAGTCTAGCACACACGCTCTAAGCATGTCTTCCAATGTCTGAATCGTCCGCTCGCTCTGACCGTCTGTCTGGGGATGGTATGCGGTACTAAAATGCAGTTTAGTACCCAACTCCTCATGGAATTTCTTCCAGAACCTGGAAGTGAAGCGTACATCACGGTCTGAAACAATCGAGATCGGCACTCCATGCCGAGATACTACCTCTCTCACGTATAACTCCGCCAACTTCTCCGCTGATGAACTCTCGCTAATGGCAAGGAAGTGTGCACTCTTCGTCAATCTATACACAATCACCCAAATTGCATCGACTCCCCTAGAAGTTCTCGGCAATTTGGTGATGAAATCCATGGTAATCTGCTCCTACTTCCACTCAGGAATCTCCAAGGGCTGCAACTTACCATGCGGTCTCTGGTGCTCGGCTTTAACCCTACAACAGGTCAAACACCTCTCAACGAACCATGCGACGTCTCTCTTCATACAAGGCCACCAATATTCCTTCCTCAAGTCCAAATACATCTTCGTAGCACCGGGATGGATCGAGAATTTCGATCTATGAGCCTCCTCCATCAAAGTAGCACGCGTACCGCCCACGAATGGTACCCAGATCCGACCCTGAAACGTCAGAAGTCCTCGTCCATCCTTAACGAACTCTGAAATTAACCCAACGACCCGCTCTTTCTTCTGCATCTCGGATCTCACAACCTCGGCCTGTGCCCCACGAATAGCATCTAATACTGGATACATCACCGTCAGTCTCAGACATACGTCTCGCAATGGAGTGCTCTCCGCCCTACGACTCAATGCATCGGCCACTACGTTAGCCTTGCCTGGGTGGTATAGGATCTCACAGTTATAATCCTTAACCACGTCCAACCATCTCCTCTGACGCATATTTAGGTTGGGTTGATCCATCAAATACTTCAAACTCTTATGGTCCGTGTATATAGTACAACGAACCCCGTACAGGTAGTGGCGCCAAATCTTGAGAGCGAACACTACTGCCCCCAGCTCTAAGTCATGCGTGGGATATCTCGCCTCGTGAGGCTTTAATTGCCTCGATGCATAAGCTATCACATGGCCTCTCTGCGTCAACACTGCACCCAGTCCCGAAATCGATGCGTCGCAATATACGACAAAATCCTCCATCCCCTCCGGGAGGGCTAATACCGGGGCTTCGCACAGTCTCTGACGTAGTGTCTCAAAGGAAGTCTGTTGCTCGGGTCCCCATGAGAATGCAACACCCTTCCGGGTCAGTCTGGTGAGTGGTACTGCGATCTTGGAGAAGTCTCTAATAAACCTCCGATAGTACCCCGCCAACCCAAGGAAACTCCTGATCTCGGAAGGTGACTTCGGTACCTCCCAACTCATCACTGCCGCGACCTTGGCCGGATCGACCAATATCCCTGCCTGATTAACAACATGTCCAAGAAATTGGACCTCCCGCAACCAGAAGTCACATTTGGAGAATTTTGCATATAGCTTCTCTGACCTCAGTACCCCAAGGACCTCCCTTAAATGTCCCTCATGCTGCTCTCTAGTTCGTGAATACACTAAGATGTCGTCGATAAATACAATCACAGACCGATCCAGCATCGGCCTGCATACCCTGTTCATGAGGTCCATGAACACTGTCGGGGCATTGGTGAGCCCGAAAGGCATCACCACGAACTCGTAATGCCCATATCGCGTCCTAAATGCTGTCTTCTGGACGTCCTCATCCCGCACTCTTACCTGATGGTACCCTGATCTCAGATCGATCTTGGAAAACCAAGATGCCCCTTGCAACTGATCGAATAAATCATCGATCCTCGGTAATGGATAGTGATTCTTGACCGTCACCTTGTTTAACTCCCGGTAGTCAATGCACATCCGGTGTGAACCATCCTTCTTCTTGACGAACAGAATCGGTGCTCCCCACGGCGAGCTACTCGGCCGAATAAATCCCTTCCCCAGCAACTCCTGGAGTTGCGAGGACAACTCTTGCATCTCTGGAGGTGCAAGATGATAAGGCACCTTCGCAATAGGTGCAGCCCCCGGAATCAGATTGATACCAAACTCTACTTGCCTCGCAGGAGGTACTCCCGGCAACTCCTCAGGAAAAACATCTGGAAACTCGCGCACCACTGGAACCTCCTTCACTGTCCTCGGTCTCTCGGAAGCCTCCCGCGTATCCATCACATACGCCACAAAACCTTTACATCCCTGCTGTAGGCATTGCCTCGCCCTAGCGGCCGAACAAAAAGCTGATCCCGAACGGGTACCCTCGCCATATACCGTAAGAACTCCCCCACTAGGGTCTCGTATAGTCACCAGCTGGCGCTCACAGTCGATGGCAACACTGAATCGGCTCAACCAGTCCATGCCCACGATGACACAGACATCACCCATCGCAATAAGAACTAGGTCAATCGGAAACTCAACCCCGAAAATCTCTAGTACGCATCCCCGAAGAACCTCCGTGGCACAAACCACCCTCTCAGCCGCTATAGAAACACTCAGAGGCCGACTTAACGGCTCACGACTAATGCTGATATGCTGACTAAAAGCTAAAGATACAAAGGATCTACTCGCACCCGAATCAAATAACACTAGAGCAGGCATAGAGTTCACAAGAAAAGTACCTACACATACATTAACATAAGCATAACATTTCGAATTTAAAGTAAATACGTGAATTACAGCATACCTGCCACAACATCGGGCGCAGCGCGGACCTCCTCTGCAGTCAGCTGAAAGGCTCTCCCGCAAGCCCTCGGGGCCTCGACCTTCGCCGGTCGGGTTTCAGTAGTCCTTGTAGTAGGTGTAGATCCCTGATGAAGTTGCGGACACTCGGCCTTCTGATGGCCTGTCTGGTTGTAGTGAAAGCAAACCATGAACCCCTTAGGACAATCCCTGGCAATGTGTCCTTCCTTGCCACACTTGTAGCAACCACCAGCTCGACACACCCCCTCAAGACTTTTGCCGCACTTCCCGCAAGTGAGGCCCTTCTGACCTCCAATCCTCGAATCAGCGGACTTGATCCACTTGGCTGCCGGCTGAGACTGAGCCGGTCGTCGGTCCACCTGCCGAGACTCGGCCTCCTCCCTGGCCTGAGTGTCCAACTCGATCTCGTGCTTCCTGGCGTTCGCCTGAAGCTCAGTGAAAGTACGATAGGTGGAGTTTGCCACAAACTCTCGGATATTCCTCCTCAAAATGCCTAAATACCGGCTCATCCGTGACTGCTCTGTAGACACCAGCTCTGGGCAGAACATCGCCCTCTCGTGAAACTTCCGTGTAACCACCGCAACGGAATCAGTACCCTGCTTAAGGGTCAAGAACTCCTGAATCAATCGTTCCCTCTCCACTGGGGGAACGTACTCGTCCCTGAACATCTCAGTAAACCTCTCCCATGTCACTGCTGTAATCTCCGCCAGAGTGAAGTTCGCCGTCACGAACTTCCACCAATCCTTCGCTCCCAGACGGAGCTGGTTCAGGGCGAACCGTACCCTCAGGTGCTCCGGGCATGAGCAAGTGTAGAAGCACCCCTCAATGTCGGCGATCCACCTCATCGCAGCAATCGGATCCTGCATCCCATCGAACTCAGGGGGTTTCGTGTTGCTGAATTCCCGGAACAGCAACGAATCGCCCCCTTGCGGCCTGGCAGCGGTCACAGCTGCGGTAGCGGCAGCGGCTGCAGCCTCAGTTAGTGCGGCGTACCGCTCCTCAAACGTCTCCATCAGTGTGGTCTTAATAGACCCAAACATCTACGGGATCTCAGCCCGGATCGCTGCAGCTACCTCCTCCTGAATCATCTGACGAATATCCTCGTCGCTCACACTGCTCAAACTCGCCCCATGACGTGTGGTAACCATGATGTCTCTGAAATACAACATAAAATTATCAGAGACTCCATCAAGTACAATTGTACTCGATAACGCAACCCTACTCAGTCTCCGATATCCAGGGATTCTTACTTGGGTCTTCCACCGACCCGGTGTCTTCGGTAGTACGGGCCCAATACTACCGACCACACCGTGTCAGTATTTGTCCCAAATCTTCCTCCCCAAACCCCGAATAGTGAGTACTCTACCTCTAGTATGCACTATCTACCTGCACGCTATCTAATATCTCATATAAGCAAACTCCCTAGACTAAGGCATCACAAAACAGGCCATTCTAGTCCTATCATGAATACCTACTCTTCTAGCATGCATAACAATTCATAATTCAGTGCATAACATAACATTGTAAGGTATTCTGGGGATCCTTACCGTTCGGGCGCTGGCTGATCGTACACACTGCTCCGTTCTTGTTTACCACTTTACCATTTATAAAAATTTATGTCTTTATTATTTTTTAAAAGATTTTTCCTCAAATCCTCGGTTTGAGTTCAGTTACACCCGAAGGTACACCCGAATCCCTCAAACCAAGGCTTTGATACCAATTGTAACAACGCAAATTTTCAAATAAAATTTTCATTTAAAATAAAGTGATTTCAGTCAAACCAAGGTACACCCGAATCCTTCCTAAAACACCCCAAACCAAGGTACACCCGAATCCCTTCCTAAAACACCCCAAAAACAATATTATAAAATTACCTGAAATTCCGGGCTGTTACATTTTCAGAAAAACCAAAGGAAACTTGTTCATTTTCATAAAATAAACCGCTTATGAACTCACCAGCTTTATGCTGATTTTCAAATTGTTTGTATTCTCAGGTCCACATTAGATAGGTACACAACGATCTTTTGGAGAAGACGGAGCGTATAGAAGACTCGTCTTAACTTTTGTTCATATGATATATATATATATATATATATATATATATATGTATGTATGTATGTATATATATATATATATATATATATATATATATATATGTATGTATGTATGTATGTATAACACTTGTAACGTTTTGTTTTCAGACAATGTAAACATTTCTACGTAATGTAATGGTTGTGTTTACTACGCTTACTATGTACATTGGTTGCGATGCTACATGACGTCCTCCACGCCATAACGTTTCTGCCATCGGTTTCGGGGTGTGACAGATATGTATCAGAGCCCTTGTTTATAGTGAACTAGTATACCAAACCTTACATGGTATAAGACTATAAATGCTAAGGGGACGAAATGGTCTGAACTAAAAGTATACTTTAAAATATAAGTATTTTCAAAAGTATACAAGATCCGTAACCTCGAGTAGAACAAAACATAAGTAATTGGGTGGTGTGCGCTACGGTTAAACCTAGGTAGTTATGTAGTCGTTTCTAGGGTCAATATAGCCTGATCAACTATATTCATTCGAGACACTGCCAACATGTGCTTGGGAGTGACCGTGGTGTGCAGCATGCCTAAAACTTACCCAATACCCAAACAATGAGTCGTCGTCACAGCGAAACATAAAATACTATAGGAGTATTTTAGCCAAAGCCGAATATGTTTTAGAAATTCATTCCGAGTATTTCTACTCGTTCCTCCTTTAGCGATAGTTTATTTTCTTTGATAACTCTTTCATGTTTCTCGCTTATAGAATCCTATATCCATCATAATGAGATATCCCCTGTTCCATATCTCTTGATTCAATTCAGAGGACTTATGATCCTCTCTTTCCTAGCTATTTTAGATAAAGATGCCTCCGAGGAAAAGACCCAGCTCAAAGAACAACAATCCTCCTCCGCCATCATCTCCTCCTCAATTTGATCCCGACATGTTTCAAGCAGCTGTCAATGCTGTTGTGGCTACTACCATATCGCAAATGAATCTTGTTGGTTCAGGTGGGCCAGGTGGTGGTACTCAACCCCAAAACCAGGAAGGTAACCAGGGACACTGAAAGGAGTGTTCCTACAAGGACTTTATGAATGCTAAACCCACATTCTTCGATGGCAGAAGAGGTGTCATTGCCCTAACTCGATGGTTAGGGAATACCGAATCTATCTTCGAGATCTGTGCCGGTTCAGAATCTGACAAGGTGAAATTCGTCGCTTGCACGTTCACCGATAAAGCTCTGACTTGGTGGAACGGACTAGTGAAATCCTTAACCGTACCTGTAGCCAATGCTATGGGTTGGGAATTCATGAAGCAACTTCTGCTCACGGAGTACTGCCCTTGGGGCGAAATGCAGAAGCTGGAGCATCAACTCTGGAACCTGAGGATGAAAGGTTCTGATATCGCCGCTTACACTTCGAGGTTTGACGACTTAGCGCTTCTTTTTCCAAGAATCGTTACCCCGGAAAGCAAAAAGATTGAGAGGTTCATATGGGGGTTGACCCAACCAACCAAGGGTAATGTATTAGCTATGAAACCAGACACATACGACAACACCAAATGCCTAACGTAAATCCTGATCAACCATAGTGATGACCTAGAGGAAGCAGCCACCACTCCTGAGCCAACAGAGAGAAGTGGTGAGAAAAAAAATTTTGGAAGATGAAGAAGCAGAAGATTCAGCCTTCACATGAGTCCTCGAAGAAACAACAGATAGTGGCAGTCCACGCTGCCACTACCCCTGTTGCTGTTTCTGTCGTCAGTTCCTCAGCCTAAGGACCTATCACTGCATATGCTAGTATTCTTCCATGGTGCAACAGGTGCAGTTACCACCACCGCATCCCCGGCTCCTATCGTGATAAGTTTTGTAAAAACTGTGGCCAAGAGGGTCACCTTGTGCGAAGCTGCAGAACACCAACCTAATCAACCAATCAAGCATCCGGTGCGGGTATCAGTCAGGCCTACTATGGTTGTGGCGAAGTTGGGCATTACAAGAGAAACTGCCCCAAGGAAGCAAAAACTGGCAACACCGGGAGAGTCCTAGCTATGGGACAAGATGAGGCAACCGCCGATCCCAAAGTTGGTGCATGTATATTCCTCTTCGAAAGCCCATATACTTGCAATCCTTGTTGATTCTAGTACTGAAAGAAAATTTGTTAGCTATTCATTCGAACATCTTCATAAACATAGTCCTCAGCTAGTAACCGAAACGTTTACCATCGAGACAAATAACGGTGAGAAAGAGAATGATGACGACATATTCATAGGATGCACCCTTACCCTGAACGATCATTCTTTTCCCATTGACCTAATGTCGGTTTCCATAAAGATTTTTGAAGTTATCATTGTCATGGATTGGCTGAGCCTCAAACGTGCTAATATCCGTTGTTACGAGAAATCTATCCATCTCAACCTTCCTCCTGGTCAAACCCTCATAATCTACGTTGATAAACTTAGTTTCAGCTTTCGCATCATTTCATACATCGAAGCTCAAAAGCCTCCCTGAAAGGAGTGCAATGAATTCCTAGCCTATGTAATCAACAAGAAACAGGAAGCTAAAGACCTCGAGAGCATCCTGGAAGTTCGAAAATTTCATGATGCTCTTTCCGAAGAGCTCCTAGAAATTTCTCCCGAATGTCAAATCAAGTGTCACGTTGACCTAATTCCTGGAGCCAGTTACTTCTCGAAGATAGACCTTAGATCAGAGTACTGTCAGCTTCGAGTTCATGAGAATGACTTTTCCAAGACAGCAATCAGTACTCGATATGGTCACTACGAGATCGTAGTGATGCCATTTGGTCTAACCACTTTCCTTGGTCACGTGGTAAGCAAGAAAGGCGTACACGTAGACCCGTCCAAAATCCAGACGATAGAAAATTAGTCGGCACCGTAGAAACCCACTGAAATCAATCAATTCTTGGGTCTCGCTGGCTACTATCGCACGTGCATCCAAAATTCATTCAAAATCGCCTAACCCCTAACCACTTTGACAAAGAAAGGTTTTCCCTTTTTGTTGGAAATTGCGTTTTGTTGAAGGCCTTACCCCCAAAAAGGCATGATACGCTTTGGAAAGTGTCGAAAACTTAACCCGAAGTACGAAGGACCTTTTAAAATCCTCGTTGGGATCGATCCCGTAACCTACAATCTCCGACTACCTTCAGAACTTAGCAACATCCATCCGGTATTCCACGTCTCCATTCTTAAGTAGTGACTATCCGATGAAACCCTAATAATCCCTTTGATGGTACCGAAACCAACAAAAGTCTGAACCTCATGGAAGAACGAGTCGAAAACATAGATCGAGAGATTAAACGTACGAAACAAAGTTGTATCCTGATAAGTGAAGGTTCACTTTGGAGCATGAAGACTTACTAAAACGAAAATAACCATGTCTCTTTCCAAAGCCATGACTGTGCCTTAATTCTAAATTTTGGGACGAAATTCCATCTAACAGGGGAATAATGTGACAACCCGTAATTTATTACGTCTCAGTAAACTAATTCCGTCAGTAAAAACGTTTGTATTTAAAATTTTCTGTTAACATTTTGGATTAGGTCATTTAAATTAAGACTTTTATTTTGACCTTGTGAGTATCCAAACCCATTACAAACACATGAAAATAATCTCGTTATTATTTGGAAAAATTTTAGTTTTATTCCGTCGGGTTATAAACAATTAAATCGGGTGCGACCAAAAGCCCCATTTAACGTCAGTATCGGGTAGAATTCCACCGGGTCTCATACCCAACCCCTATATAAAGGTTGAGTGGACATCTTTTGAAGACTTTTTTCCCACCTCATAACTTTCTCTCTCTACTCTCTCTCATTAAATCCATGTTTTGATCCAAAATCATCCATTTCAAGCTCCGAATTGGTAAGAAACCAAACCTAGCTCGTAGTATAACATGTTTGGCTTTCAAATTCGTGTTTAAATCATGAAATAGGACCAAAGACTTCTGTTTATGGTCTAGGAACCTCCCCAAACCTTGAACACCTATAAATGGGGTTTTGGAGCCCCAAAACAGTTCCAAATCACTTCTAGTGCTTAGATATGACATAAGGGCTTAGAAGATTGGAGTTAGAACACCAAAATCTTACCATTTGGGGAGTAAACTTGAGTTTACAGCCCAAGAACATGCTTGGATCGTAAACCCTCATTCATGGACCATAAACACCTTTTAAGGTGTTAGTTTTCCCCCTAAACACCTCTAAAAGCTTCCACGAGAGTATAGAACCTTATAATCCTTCAAGAGATGCACCAAAACATACAAAAATGGGTCAAACATGAGTTTTACGCCAACGAGCATTCTAGGACCGTAAACACCCCTTCTTAGACCATAAACACCTCCAAAGGGTGTTAAAGTGCCCTTAACACCTTGTATAGCCCAATAACATGCTTGGACCGTAAACACCCCTTCTTAGATTTGGACCTAGAACTTAGCATGCTTAACCTTCAACCACCAAATCACATGAATCATGGACAAACATGAGTTTACTACTGTAAACTCATGTGTTTAAGGTAGTAAACTCACCAAGAATACCTCCATAGATCATAAACTCCTTTTCCAAGTTCAATTGAAGTCCCAATCACTTCCTAAGACATGGAATCAACCCTAGAACCTTCCTTTGTGCATTGAAATTAACCTAGGACCACCAAAACACATCAAGGTTGGGTACATGAGCGTTTACGGCCGTAAACTCCTCAAATGGTCCTTAGGATGTCCAAATTGCCATCCAATGCCTTAAAACAAAGCCTACCATTACCCCACAAGAGTTGTAAGACCATTAGGCACCCAAGAACACCCGCACCATGAGTTTACATCCATAAACTCATGGGGACATGGTCTTAGGGCCGTAAACTCCCTTAGGAGTTTACTCTTGAAGAGTAAACTCCATATGTAGTCCATACATACCCTTAGATGCTACCCGGGTCACTCCTAACACTTGGAATGAAGTGTTTTCACATCTCGGAGTTTATATTCTCAATTAAATAGTAGTTCAAGGCCTAATTAGATACAAATGTGTATCTTTTCATATTACATAGGAACCTCGCACACGTTCAACCCCAAACTGACGTTTAGCATCCAAACCAACACATTCCGTGATTGGTGAGTTCATACCCCTACTCTTTTTCTGTGTTTTTTAAATATTTTCAGGGGGAATACAAGCAAAAGTACAAAGAAATCTTGTACTCAAACTTATTATTTCAGTTCAAATGTTCATATTTTGTATGCTTTTAATATCGAAAACCGTATTAACCAACAATTTGAATCGTTGGGTTAGCTTTCAAACTAATTGTAGATTTCTTTATAAAATGTTATAATCTATGTTTCATTTTATAATATTACGAAAGATTCATGCTAATCATAAACTAATGTTACTAATAATAAAATACGCCCTCAGATTGTAACAGAACGACGAAAGTAACAGAACGACGAAAGTACAGCTAGTACACGCCTTTGGATGACACCAAGACTTCGAAAATACAACTAGTGTAGGCCTTGAGTGTCACCAGAGTTTCGGAAATAATTCGAAAGTACGCCATTGGATATCGATAGAGTTTCGAAAACATACGGCTTTGGATGTCGACAGAGCTTCGGAAATACGTCTAAAGTACGCCTTTGGAAGTCACCAGAACATCGAATATATAGCTAATGTACGTCTCTGAGTGTCTCCAAACATTCAAAAATATGGATAAGTAAAATAGATATTTGACATTCATGTATAGGATAACCAGGCATTCAGAATACTTAACTAATACTACAAGTATGATAGATTCTAGTACATAGCATTCCGAACCAAGAACTAACCACGACTTTTTGGAAAATAAGGGTTTTTCCTGGGATAACGAACTGTTCCTAACCAAACTGCAGAATAACCGAATAACTAAACTTACAAATAAGAAAATATGGGATTTTCTTGGATTACAAACTGTTCCTAATTTGATTTTGCAATAAACGGATAACCAAACATAACTTGACTGTGTAACAAACGGATAACTAAACTTTGCTTATAAGAAAATACGGGATTTTCTTGGATAACGACTTTTTCAGAAAAACCAAAGGAAACTTATTCATTTTCATAAAATAAACCGCTTATGAACTCACCAACTTTATGTTGATTTTGAAATTGTTTGTATTCTCAGGTCCACATTAGACAGGCCCAAAACGATCTTTTGGAGAAGACAGAGCGTATAGAAGACCCGTCTTAGCTTTTCTTCATATGATATATATATATATATATATATATATATATATATATATATATGTATAACACTTGAAACATTTTGTTTTCTGTAACAACCCAAAGTTGTTCATCGCCAAAACCCGTTCTACCCAAAAAATTCGCCGTTATCAAATTCGTTATGTGTTCACTTTGGGTTAATGAGTGTCTAAACCACTTAGGAACTCATGTAATTAGCCCAAGATATTTATTTCATAAGTTTTAGAAATGTCCCCGTCGGGTGACGGAAACTTAATCGGGTGCGACCTAAAACTTCGTTTAAGGCCGGTATCGGGTAGAATTCCACCATGTCCAAGTTTTAGGACCTATATAAATGTGTTTAAGCACTAATTTGAAGCTTTTTCTTCCTCTCTCTACTCTCTCTCTAACCTCTCTCCTAAATCCAAGTTTAAGGGTCCAAAACTCAAATTTAAGGCCTCAAATCTCTAAGGTACTTTCCCTAGCTTGTTATGTAACCTTCTTAGCCTTCAAATTCGAGTTCAAAGCATGGATTAAGACCGCATTCATTAGTTTACGGCCATGGAGCCTTCATGGGCCGTAAACTCATATAACATGGGTTTTGGAGCATAAAAACCCTTCCTAAACACTATTGGACCTTAGATATGGCTAGATGGCATCATGGAATGGACTTGTAACATTTTAAACTTGGATTTTGAGACATTTGAAGGAGTTTACGGCTAAGGCACAAGTTTGGGACGTAAACTCATGTATATGGGGTTTTTAAGCCCTGAAACCCTTCCTAAACACAAATGGACTTTAGATATGGCTTAATAGCTTCATGGAAAGGACTTATAACATTTAAAAACATGGTTTTTGATGGATTTGAAGGAGTTTACGGCCAAGGCACAAGCTTGGGCCATAAACTCATATTTATCGGGTATTCTTGACCTTAATCCCTTCCAAACCACTAATATGGCTTAGATATGAATTATAGAATATTGGTATTAGCATTTGGACACTTGAAACATAATTTTTGAGGGATTATTGTGAGTTTACGGCCAAGGCTTCTCCTTGGGCCATAAACTCCGTGAAACATGGTGCAAATTCATTTCTACGGTGTTAGAAAGCCATCCAACACCACCAAAAGCCTTGGAATAAATCATAGGACCAACCAAAAATAGTTTAAGGGCCTTAAACACATCAAAACCCTTCATTTTAAGAGTTTACGGCCATTGAAGGTGCCCCATGGCCATAAACTCCAAAAACCCCTTCAAAACATCATACAAATGCATGTAAGGTCTTGAAACAATTTTAGCAATCACATGTGATTTGTTTTAGCACCATTTAACACCATTTTCATGAGTATTAAGGAGTTTACGGCTAGGAGCCTATGCTAGGCCGTAAACTCCCATAAATAAGTCATTTTGATGTTTTAAATCCATTCCAAGTCTTTGAACCAAACCTATAAAAATGTCCTTAAGTGTTTCAAGCCAAATTTTGCCATAACTCACCCCACCATGAGTTTACGGCCGTAAACTCATGGGCAGAGGGTCTTTATGGCCGTAAACTCCCTAAGGAGTGTTCATTTGAAGTCCCAATTCATTATCCTAACTATATGTGTCCCTAAATTCCACCCGGGTCCCTCCAAACACTTGTATCGGAGTGTTTTCGCGACGAGAAGCAATTGTCCCTACCAAATAATCAATCTAGGTCCTAATTAGATACAAATGTGTATCTTTACATTATACTTAGGAACCTTGTGTATTTACAAGCCCCGGATCAACTTTTAGCATCCAAATCGTCACATTTCTCGTTCGGTGAGTTCATACGCCTACGCCCTTTTCTATGTTTTTCAATGTTTTCAAGGGGCGAATACAAGCAAACTATAACTGTTTTCAAATCATAACATTGATGTGTTTCAAATATATCTGACAAACTTTTAAACTCTTTTACTCCTTATGTATTATGCTGAGCATAAGGAATGATTTATGAATTACAATTAAATGTATTTTAGTTAAGAAAATAACCAAACTAATCAAATTATTATGGGAATAATTTGGGGTTCTTTACTATTCGTTTTATCATGTACTCATATCTATATAAAGTTATTAGATAAACTATGTCTGATTCAGTTTATCTCCGTATCATTGAATGTATTGTCAGATAGTTTCATTGTATGTATCTATATTCGTTGTATTACGTTTCATAATTTTCTGTATGTTGATACCGTATGAGAACCCTGTGAATAGTTTAGTACTAGTTTGTGACATAGTCACTACCCTTTATGGATGATCAGTAAATCCTCCCCAGAAGTGTAACCAGAGTCTCCTGTAGGGAGAGCGAGGAATTTGTGAATAGATCTATTCGGGACTGAGAATCCCACACCTTAACTGCTAGCTACAGTTAGGCGGGCACGCCTGGGGTGACAAATTTCTGGATATCATTTCGATGTTTGACAAACGTCAAGGAGGTCTCGTTGTCGTATTAGCATTGTTACCCGACTCACAACATGTATTAATATAAGTGTATTCACAGTTTGGGTTTTAGAATCTATATCTCTTTCGAGATTGTGATCCCATGGTATTATCAAACTATTTTGTATCTAGTCCGGGATAGTAATCCCATGGTTTTCAAATATATTTATTAGTATATCAAACTATCTTGTAATTAGTTCGGGATGTTAGTCCCAAGGTTATCAAACTACTTCCTATCTACAATTCGTGAATATTATGGTATTTCATATCTAATTCGGGATGTATGTGTTGGATAAGGTGTCTAAGTCCATAACTATTTCTGGTATGTACTTGACCCGACCCGGCATGGTCCATTTGGGTTGCATGGCACCATGCAATTGGATAGACTAAATGAGAGAAATAACACGTGGAGATTATTAATATATTATAAGTTCTAATATATTAATAATGTTATTTGATTAGTTTGATCAAGAATTAATTTAGAATTAATTAAGTGATCAAAAGATAACTAATTAAATATATGGGTTGATTATGTAAATCATCCATATCTTGTATAGTGGGCTAAAAGGCTCCATGGACTATCAAGTTGGGTTCCACCCATAGGATGCTCCATGGATGCTCCATGGGAGTTACAAACCCATGGGTCATGGAAATGAAGAGTCATGACACATTAGGGTTTAACCCTAGGTGTGTCAACACTATATAAGTAACATGATCTCCTCCCAAATCGGTTACACTAAGAAAATAGAGGGCTTGGCCGATTTTTGTGAAGTGAGTATACTCTCATAAGTTCTTCCAAGAGCATTTGGTGTTGTGTGAAGCATTTGAGGCATCACACTTGGGGTGCTAGGCTCACAAGGTTTCAAGGAACACAAACAACAACAAGGTAAGTTATTCTATCTATGCTTTATGTTAAAATTGTTCCCATGTATGCTAGATAGGAATATAACCTTGGAATTCAACTTTGCATGACAAATTAGACAAACATAGATCCAAGGTTATTAGGGTTGCATGTATACTTAGGAAGTGTTAGAATGCTCAAAACCCATCAGTGGTATCAGAGCCAGGTTTGTTTGTTCTTATTTGTGCTTAAAAGTTGAAAACAGAATCGGAAATTTTGTTGTCTGCGAATGGACTCGTCGAGTCTATAGGGGGGACTCGTCGAGTCCATGAGTATCTTCAACCAACTCGGCGAGTCATGTTCATGCACTCGGCGAGTAGGGTCGACTGAGTGCAGAATTTCGATTCAGTTGCTCGAAAATGAATTAGAAACATTACCCTAAACTGTTTTGGTAATTGAAAACTTGTTTTTGGTGGTGTAATGTCTTTGCTAATTCATTTACAACAACTAGTTATCAAAATTACAAAGTTTTATGTAATTTTTGATTGTGTTCATATTCATGTTCTTGTTCTTATGATGTTTTATATGATCATAGGAATTATTTGTAACCTTTTTGGTAGTTTAATTCTTGATCATAATGTGTTTTAATGGAGTCCATAACTTATCCTTAAGTTATGGAAAACCAAGAATCACACTTGAGTTAAAACCATTAAGAAAACAGAAGAGTTATAAAAATGAAGAGTCTTCATTTTATTACTCTATTAAACTCATAAGTTACAAGAAATGAAAAGTTTTGAAAGTTACAAAACTTGCCCTCAAGTTTTGGAACAAGTAAAGTTAAGTTAAAACTATAGTTCCAACCCCTAGAATTTTAAAAGTTAAAATTCAACCCTTATACTTATATTATGATAATTTAATAATTATATATATATATATATATATATATATGTGTGTGTATAAGAATAAAGTCGTCTTACCGCTAGTACGCCTCATTCACGAAGCCGGTCTATAAGGTGGGTATAAGGTTGTTGCCTATAAAATGGTGACTTAATGGGTGAATATTCTCACCCACCGCTTGCTTGACTGGTGGAGGGTCGTTAGCCGAACGGGTAAGACAAGGACTTATAAATTCTCATTCAAAGTATGATGAATATAATAAAGTAACTAAATGTTTATTAAATTCCCAATCTTAGTTACTTTAGGAAAAATGTGAATAAGGTGCTAATCCATGAAATTACACTTTACACTTTGTCAAAGTCGTTGGTGGAGCGTGTGTGGTTAACCGGCACACTAACTTGGACTTAATAAGGTAGGTAAAGGGTGACTTAAGGGTTATTATAGTATCGGTGGAGCGTGTGTGGTTTACCGGCACATCGATTGAGTGATAAACTTTAAAGGTACCAAGTGATTTGCATGGTTACTTCACACCTCGTTTTGTGATCCTCGGCATCCAAGTCACAAAACCTGGAGGGCACTCTCGATATTGAAACATGCCTTTGAAAAGTTCATTGGATCTCAAAGAATCTAGGAATTTCTAAAACCAATAAAATCTAAATATCTAATATTTCGGTTTTCGTGGTGGAAATTAGTGAATCGTCATTCACCTACCTTTCAAATATGGTATAGCTTAGATTACGGCATACCTCTTCTAAGTTATATTATATTGTGATTGGATCCTAGCCTTAATATTACATTTGGGTGTTTTATTAAGGACTCTCTTAAATCTAAACTAAACTTGTTCTTCTCTTTCAGATGTCTTCAAATAATGCTTCTGGCTCGAATCCTAATGGCTCCTTTACTCTTATGAGTCTGTGTGGGAAAGTCACCTTTGATGGATCCAACTTCAATAAGTGGATCAGAAACATCAGGATGATTACCCGCTACGAGGACAAAGAATATGTCCTTGACAAGGAGCTTAAGGAAATTGACGAGTCCACTACAACTCCCCAGGATATCGCTGACTTTCATACTCATGAAAGAGATGCAACCAAGGTGGCTTGCATCATGTTAGCCACCATGACAGCTGAACTCCAAAAGTCTTATGAAGATTTCTACCCTTATGAAATGCACCAAGATTTGATGGAAAGATACCATCAAAGTGCACGACAAGAGAGGTACGAAGTCATCTGCTCCATGATAACAACCATGATGAAGGACGAAGAGTCCGTCATGAGCCACATGCAGAAAATGCAAAGGTATGTGGATCGTTTGCTGAAGCTTAATGTGAACTTCCCTGAGGAGCTTGCAATAGATATCATTTTGCACTCCTTACCATCGTGCTATGATCAATTCCGCATGACATATCACATGAACAAGGAAGAGGTCACCCTCAGCAAACTTCAGGGGCTTCTCAAGACCGCAGAAACAGGTCTTAAGGGGAAGTCGGTTGCTATCACTCCTACTCCAGACTCAACTCCGGTCTTGGCAATCGGGCAAAGTCGAGGGAGGAAGAGAAAGAGATCTTCGAAGGGTACCAAGGCTCGGACCCTTGATGGCTCTTCTTCAAGTGGAACCAAGAAAGGTTTCATTACTCCTTCTTCTGACCCAAAAGAGGTTGAATGCTTCTATTGCCATGAAAAAGCTCATTGGAAGCGGAACTGCCCAAAGTACCAGCAAGATGTGAAGGATGGGAAAGTCAAACCCAACCATGCAGGTATTTACACTATCATTTCTAATAACTCACCCCATTCGAAATCTTGGGTCCTTGATACAGGTTGCGGTATTCATATTTGTTGTGACTTGCAGGGACTAGGAAGAAGTGAGGATGTGGAGCAAGGAAGAATAAACTTAATCATGGGGAATAGGAAAGTTACACCAGTCATCAAGATTGGAGTTTATACTTTATCGCTAAGTAGTGGGTTAAATTTAGATTTGAATAAATGTTGTTATTCGCCAGAAATGGCAAGAAATATTATTTCCTTTCATGCATTGTACAAACAAGGTTTCACCTTTTCGTTTGATAATGAAGTTGGTTCGATTAATGCTTTCTTTAATAATGTACTTTATTTTAAAGCATTACCTTGTGATGGTGTGTATGAAGCTGTATCTATTGTAGATAACTTAGGAAATAATGTTTTGTGTATTGATTCTACTAATAATAATAACTTGGATAAAGCATCATTATGGCATTGTCATCTTGGACATATAAGCAAGAAACTCATAGGCCAACTCCAAAAGGATGGAGTCTTGGAGTCGTTTGACCTAAAGTCAAATGATAGTTGCGAATCATGCTTACTTGGAAAAATAACAAAGTCACCCTTCACAGGCTCGTGTGAAAGGGGTGAAGGTTTGTTGGACCTTATACACACGGATGTGTGTGGACCATTCAAACATGCCACAAGAGATGCTAATCGTTATTATTTGACTTTTACCGATGATTACAGTAGATATGGATATGTCTACTTAATCAAGCATAAGTCAGAGACTTTCGAGAAGTTTAAGGAATTTAAACAGGAAGTCGAGAATCAATTGGGCAGGAACATTAAGATGCTTCGATCCGATCGAGGTGGTGAGTATCTTAGTTCAGAGTTCCTCGACTATCTAAAGCAATGTGGGATTGTCTCACAATTGACACCTCCCAGGACACCGCAGTTGAATGGTGTGGCTGAGAGGCATAATCGAACCTTGTTGGACATGGTTTGTTCCATGATGAGTTGAGCTTCGCTACCAATCTCATTCTGGGGGTATGCCTTAGAGACTGCCGCCCATATCCTTAATCTAGTCCCTACAAAGAAAGTTGCCAAAACTCCTCACGAGATGTGGACTGGTAAAGTACCTAAACTAGACCACATCAAGATTTGGGGATGCGAGGCTTTCGTGAGACGCGAGACTCATGATAAGCTCGAACCCCGAAGCGAGAGGTGTATTTTCATCGGCTACCCACAGCAATCCTTTGGTTACCTCTTCTACAGACCTAGTGACAATGTGGTCTTTGTAGCAAGAAGAGGAGTCTTTCGAGAAAGAGATTTTACAAGCCAAGGAGACAGTGGGAGGCAAGTTGATCTTGAAGAAATTCAAGAGTCAAGTGGTGAAGGAACTTCAAACTCTAGCCCTCAACTTGAGGAGGAAACTCCTGTTGAGCCAATTGACGAATCTGTACCTCTGAGGCGTTCTACGAGAGTTAGGAGTGCACCTGAGCATTACTATGGATTCCATATTACTGCAGAAGGTGAGACACTTATTAGTGATGAGACACTAGTATGTCAAGATGACCCTAACAGCTACGAGGAAGCCATGGCGGGCGCCGAGTCTGCCAAATGGAAAGAGGCTATGGATAGCGAGATACAATCCATGTATGACAATCAAGTTTGGAACTTGGTTGAGAATGTACCAGGTCGAAAGACTGTAGGGTGCAAATGGGTCTTCAAGAAGAAGACCGACATGGATGGTAAAGTACACACTTATAAGGCTAGACTGGTTGCAAAGGGCTTCTCTCAAATTCCTGGAGTGGACTATGATGAGACCTTTTCTCCGGTAGCCAAGATTAAGTCTATTCGGGTTCTGTTAGCCATAGCCGCATTTCATGATTATGAAATTTGGCAAATGGATGTCAAAACCGCTTTCCTTAATGGAAAGTTGGCTGAAGATGTTTACATGAGTCAGCCAGAGGGTTTTGTTAGTAACGAGTACCCTAATAGAGTGTGTAAGCTTGAGAAATCCATTTATGGATTAAAGCAAGCACCTCGTAGATGGAATCTTTGCTTTGATGAAAAGGTCAAGGAATTTGGCTTTTCTAAGAGTGAAGATGAATCTTGTGTATATGTCAAGGCTAGTGGGAGTATAGTTAGCTTTTTGGTATTGTATGTGGATTACATACTACTCATAGGAAACGACATTCCAACCTTGCAGGAAGTAAAGTCCTGGCTTGGAAAGTGTTTCGCTATGAAGGACCTTGGTGAAGCTGCCTATATTTTGGGGATAAGGATCTTGAGAGATCGGAGTAAAAGACTAATTGGACTTAGTCAAAGTACCTACTTGGAGAAGATTCTGAAGAGATTCAGAATGCAAGACTCCAAGAAAGGAGAGTTGCCCATCCAGAGTAACGCCAAACTGAGTAAGACACAAAGCCCTAGCACTGAGGCTGAGATAGCAGAAATGAGTCGAGTACCTTATGCTTCGGCTGTAGGTTCGATCATGTATGCTATGACGTGTACTCGACCTGATGTAGCCTTTGCCTTGAGCATGGTTAGCAGGTTTCAGGGGAACCCTGGCAAGGCACACTGGACTGCGGTAAAGACTATTCTCAAGTACCTACGAAGGACTAAGGACTGGGTCCTTACTCTCGGTGGAAGTGATGACTTGAGAGTTGTAGGGCATAGTGATGCTAGCTTCCAGACTGATAGGGATAACTTCCGCTCTCAGTCGGGCTGGGTCTTTACCCTAAATGGAGGAGCAATTTCTTGGAAGAGTTCCAAGCAAGAGACAGTGGCAGATTCTACTTGTGAATCAGAGTATATTGCAGCTAGCGAAGCGGCAAAGGAGGCGTTATGGCTGAGGAACTTCATTGGAGACCTTGGAGTTGTACCAGCTATTAAAGAGCCAATGGAAATTTTCTGTGATAGTGAAAGTGTTGTTGCCTTAGCCAAGGAACCAAGGGATCACGGGAGATCCAGACACATCGATAGAAAATACCATTTCATCAGACATCGGATTGAAGAAGGACTCCTCGTCGCAAAGAGGGTATCATCGGATGAGAACCCAGCAGATCCCCTCACGAAGGGACTGACTCGGGTTAAGCATCTCCAGCATGCTCGGAGCATATGGCTGAAGGATGATATTAGATTTAGTAGTTAGATAATCTCGAAATTTGCAAAGTGTAATTGACATTTGATGATGAATAAAAGTGTTTTATTTATGAGTAAAGTGTTGCTATCTCTTGTCGATCATTTACTATATTTCTTTTGCATGTTTTGACTTCCAGAATAATTTTGTTTGGTATAACATATTATTCAAACCTCCACAGTCGGTCATATGTCGGAAGTAGGTATGAATCAAGACTGTCATGTTTGGTTGTAGAGGTCTGGGACAAGGCTACAACAATCATGAGTGCTCATAAGTTTTGAGCATTGGACTCAACCCACGCTCACTGGAATCACTTCATGGAATTCTATCTCGAGTGATCGTGAGACGGTAATATCATATAAGTCTTTAAACCTAGAGATATGATTTGTTACTTACAAGTTGGTTATACATTGATTGTACGAAAAAACGCATTGGTAACTCGATGTTATAAAATTGTGCTCTTGTGTGTAATTCAATGAGTAGTAGAACAAACATATGAGTCGAAGTTTATCTGTTCCTTCTTGGATTAGAAGCTGATATCTGGGCCCCTCGATGATTTTGTTTTGATCTATGTACCGGGCCTGGTCAGAACTAAATTGATGTGTTCAATAAAGTTCTTTGTCAAACAAATCGAAAATCGGGAAACAAATGTTGGACAATAAGTAAGACATTGTTCCATGTATTTGTCCGACTGATATCTAGAACAGAGGATTATATGATCACTTATCTTAAATGGCGTACCATCATTTTCTCAGTTTCGAGAAACCTTGTAAAGAGCTACGATTGTCGATCGGTTCCTGAAGTCATACTTGCAGTAATAGTTATTAGACTTATCCAAGTGGGAGACTGTTGGATAAGGTGTCTAAGTCCATAACTATTTATGGTATGTACTTGACCCGACCCGGCATGGTCCATTTGGGTTGCATGGCACCATGCAATTGGATAGACTAAATGAGAGAAATAACACGTGGAGATTATTAATATATTATAAGTTCTAATATATTAATAATGTTATTTGATTAGTTTGATCAAGAATTAATTTAGAATTATTTAAGTGATCAAAAGATAACTAATTAAATATATGGGTTGATTATGTAAATCATCCATATCTTGTATAGTGGGCTAAAAGGCTCCATGGACTATCAAGTTGGGTTCCACCCATAGGATGCTCCATGGATGCTCCATGGGAGTTACAAACCCATGGGTCATGGAAATGAAGAGTCATGACACATTAGGGTTTAACCCTAGGTGTGTCAACACTATATAAGTAACATGATCTCCTCCCAAATCGGCTACACTAAGAAAATAGAGGGCTTGGCCGATTTTTGTGAAGTGAGTATACTCTCATAAGTTCTTCCAAGAGCATTTGGTGTTGTGTGAAGCATTTGAGGCATCACACTTGGGGTGCTAGGCTCACAAGGTTTCAAGGAACACAAACAACAACAAGGTAAGTTATTCTATCTATGCTTTATGTTAAAATTGTTCCCCATGTATGCTAGATAGGAATATAACCTTGGAATTCAAGTTTGCATGACAAATTAGACAAACATAGATCCAAGGTTATTAGGGTTGCATGTATACTTAGGAAGTGTTAGAATGCTCAAAACCCATCAGTATGCCCCATGATTTTTAACTATATCTTGTACGGGATAGTAATCCCATGGTTTTGAATCTATATCCATTACGGGTTAGTAATCACATGGTTTACACTTATATCTTGTCCGGGATAGTGATCCCATGATTTCAAATCTATATCTATTACGGGATAGTAATCCCATGATTTCAACCTATATCAAGTACGGGATGATAATCCCATGGTCTAAATCTATAACTTGTTCGGGATAGTGATCCCATGGTTTTCAATCTATATTTCCATATATATCAAATTCTCTCGTGTCTAGTCCGGGATGGTAGTCCCATGATCTTAGATCTGTATTTTCATATGTGTCAAACTATCTTATATCTCTTTCGGGATAGTGATCCCAAGATTTTCAATATATAGTTTTGAGTAATAAACTATACTTTGTGATATACAACAGGTCTTACAATTAAGAAAATATGGGATTTTCCTGGGGTAAAATACAACACGTAATCGAATTGGTAACAAATGATAACTAAACTAACTTTACATAAGAAAATATTGGATTTTCTTGGATAACAAACCTATTCGGAAAACTAAAGGAAACCGATACATTTTCATAAAACAAAACCGCTTATGAACTCACCAGCTTTATGCTGATTTTCAAACCGCTTGTATTCTCAGGTCGAAGTTAGACAGGTACCCGGTGATCTCTTTTGGTGAAGACGGAGTGCTCAGAAGACTCGTCTCAACTTTTGTTAATATGATGCATATGTAATGGTTGTTTACTGTGATTACTATGTACATTGGATTTGATACACAACGTGGAAGTCCACCCCGGAAATGTTTCCGCCTTTGATTTTCGGGGTGTGACATTTTCAGACAATGTAAATATTTCTATGTAATGTAATGGTTGTGTTTACTACGCTTACTTTGTACATTGGTTGTGATACTACATGACGTCCTCCACCCCGTAACGTTTCCGCCATTGGTTTCAGGGTGTGACATGATCCATGGAGGCTCCATGGGAGTTACAAACCCAAGGGTCATGGAAATGAAGAGTCGTGACACATTAGGGTTTACATGGTGTAACCCTAGATGTGTCAACATTATATGAAGCTCATGTTTCTCCCAAAATCGGCTACACACATGCATACTTGAGGACTAGAACCGATTTTTAGAGTGTTATACTTCTCTCCAAGTTTACTCCATAGCATTTGGTGTTGTGTGAAGCTTTTGAGGCATCACACTTGGGGTGCTAGGCTCACAAGGTTTCAAGGATCAAAAACAACAACAACGTATGTAGTTCTATCCTTTATTCAAGTTAAAATTGTTCCCATTGTATGCTAGATAGGATCATAACCTTGGAAATCAACTTTGCATGATAATTAGACAAACATAGATCCAAGGTTATTAGGGTTGCATGTACACTTAGGAAGTGTTAGAATGCTCAAAACCCATTAGTTGTGACCCATGCCATAGTAGAGGTAAAATGGTTATTTTACCCATAGGAGAATCCTTATTATGATTTAGTATTTTATTACCCTTGATAGTCGAGAAGCATTCGGAGCAGTAATCTGGGATTTCTCATTCACGAGTTCATCCGTCAGCATCAGAAGGTGAGTTTCCTTCCAGTAGGGACGTGTCTAAGGCCACAATCCCGGCCCGTTTAACTAGCAATAGTTTTTAGACTTCGGTCCGATGCAATAGTTAGGATATTTGATGCCTTCGTGGCTCAGACAGGGTTTATGTGGTATGTGTTCCGGGCTACGGCCCGATGCAGTATGCAGTTTATGTGCTCATGCTATTTGATATGTTTATGCTATGCTATGTTATGCTCAGTCAGTTTCCGGACATCGGTCCAATGCAGTTAGTTTCGTACTTCGGTCCGAGGTAGGGGACAAGGTCCCACTTAGTTCCAGACTTCGGTCAAATGCAGTTTCTGTACTTCTGTCTGATGCAGAGGGCAAGGCCCTGTTAGTTCCGTACTTCGGTCCGATGCAGTTTTCGGACTTCGGTTCGATGTAGAGGGCAAGGCCCTGCTTAGTTCTGGACTTCGGTCCGATGCAGTTTCCGGAATTTGGTCCGATGTAGAGGGCAAGGCCCTGGTTAGTTCCGAACTTCGATCCGATGCAGTTTTTGGACGTCGGTCTGATGCAATGGGCAAGGCCCAGTATGTGTTTATATGTTATTGTATGGTATGTGGTAGTTTGGGGGAGCTCACTAAGCTTTGTGCTTAAAGTTTCAGTTTTGGTTTCAGGTACTTCTGCAAGTAAAGGTAAGAGCTCGGGATGATGGCATCGCACACACTACAACTTAAATTTGTCCTGGGATTTAATTTAGCTCTTCATTGTTATGATTTGATTCAGTCTTGATACAGTTTTCTTGTGATACTTGTTATGGTTTTGAGATATTGACTTATGGGTTTTATTTTATGGTATTGATATAATGATTTTAGTAATGATTAAACAAAAATTTTTGGGTCGTATTTTGGGTTGTTTCAACTGGTTTGCCTCGAATTGGGTTAAGGTTCAAAGTGTACATTTCCCCTTTCTCTTTGACTTCAGAAGAACGTTATTAGATTTCTTCTCGACAATCTCGGAGCCTTCATCGTCAAATGATACTTTCAATCCAGTGCCAACTACCAGCTGTGATACACTGATAAGGTTGTGTAGGAGCCCTTCAACATAAGCCACTTTTCTTATAGAGAACTCGCTATTAGTGATCATTCTAGAGCCTTTGATAGTACCAAATGAGTTGTTGTCGTATTTCACAATACCACCATCCTTGAGAGACCGAAACTCCCTCAATTCTTCCTTCCTCCCTATCATGTGATGAGAGCAGCCACTATCAATATACCATTCTTCGTCGAACTGCACGTCACGAATAACCTGCAAAATTTTAAGTAGATTTAGGAACCCAAAGTTTCTTGGGTCCTTATGAGCCTTTTACAGAACAGGGAATAGTAATATTAATATAAACCAAGAAAGTATGTTTAATCAAAGTTGTTTCATCTTTTCTTTTTACGGTGAAAACTTTAATTTTCTTTGGTTTAGATTCAGTAGGATTGGGATTTGTGATGTTGATGTCAGCATTCTTTTGGATCTCTTTTGGATGTCTGTTATCTTCTGGAAATAGATTTCCTTTTCCCTTTAAATCTTTTGACAAAAGAGAACTAGAATTAGAGGTGTTGGGTTTAGAAGTGTCATTGGATCTTCTATGTGTCTGACTGAACTTGGAGGGATGAGAACCGAAACTGCTATTTCGGTTGCTATTAGGTGAAGAACCAAAATCGCTCTTTCGGTTGCTATTGGGTGAAGGACCGAAACCGCTCTTTTGGTTGCTATTGGATGGAGGACCGAAACCACTCTTTCGGTTGCTATTTCTCCAAGGACCGAGACTCTCCTTTCGGTTCCTTTCGGTCGAGGGACCAAAACTACCCTTTCAGTTCCTTCCGGTCGAAGGACCGAATCCACCCTTTCGGTTGATGTTGTTATGAGAGCCGAAACTATCCTTTCGGTTTCTTTCGGGTGTGGGACTGAAACTGCCCTGTCTGTTCCTTCATTCCTCTTGAGATTTTTGCATCCACCTGAATATCCTCTAACGGAACCACTGCCGATTCATCGGCTATACGCTTCCTCAACTGTGATACGTGAAAGGTATTGTGAATCCGTCCCAACTCTGTTGGCAACTCCAACCGATAAGCTACCCGACCTACCCTTGCAATTACACGAAATGGGCCTATGAACCGGGGCCCCAACTTGCCCCTCTTTCTGAACCGGATCACTCCCTTCCAAGGAGAAACCTTCAGGAGAATGAAGTCGCCAACCTGGAATTCCAGCTCGGACCGGTGTCTGTCCGCATAACTCTTCTGTCGGCTCTGGGCGGTCATTAACCTCTGCCTAACCTGCTGAATCTGCTCTGTCGTCTGGAGTATGATCTCTGTACTGCCCATCACTCTCTGTCGCACCTCTCCCCAGCAAATGGGGTTCCGACACCTCCTACCATACAACAACTCAAAAGGTGGCATACCAATGCTCGAATGATGGCTGTTGTTGTAGGAAAACTCAGCCAAAGGCAAATGCGCATCCCAGCTACCCCCAAAGTCTAGCACACACGCTCTAAGCATGTCTTCCAATGTCTGAATCGTCCGCTCGCTCTGACCGTCTGTCTGGGGATGGTATGCGGTACTAAAATGCAGTTTAGTACCCAGCTCCTCATGGAATTTCTTCCAGAACCTGGAAGTGAAGCGTATATCACGGTCTGAAACAATCGAGATCGGCACTCCATGCCGAGATACTACCTCTCTCACGTATAACTCCGCCAACTTCTCCGCTGATGAACTCTCGCTAATGGCAAGGAAGTGTGCACTCTTCGTCAATCTATCCACAATCACCCAAATTGCATCGACTCCCCTAGCAGTTCTCGGCAATTTGGTGATGAAATCCATGGTAATCTGCTCCCACTTCCACTCAGGAATCTCAAAGGGCTGCAACTTACCATGCGGTCTCTGGTGCTCGGCTTTAACCCTACGGCAGGTCAAACACCTCTCAACGAACCATGCGACGTCTCTCTTCATACAAGGCCACCAATATTCCTTCCTCAAGTCCAAATACATCTTCGTAGCACCGGGATGGATCGAGAATTTCGATCTATGAGCCTCCTCCATCAAAGTAGCACGCGTACCGCCCACGAATGGTACCCAGATCCGACCCTGAAACGTCAGAAGTCCTCGTCCATCCTTAACGAACTCTGAAATTAACCCAACGACCCGCTCTTTCTTCTGCATCTCGGATCTCACAACCTCGGCCTGTGCCCCACGAATAGCATCTAATACTGGAGACATCACCGTCAGTCTCAGACATACGTCTCGCAATGGAGTGCTCTCCGCCCTACGACTCAATGCATCGGCCACTACGTTAGCCTTGCCTGGGTGGTATAGGATCTCACAGTTATAATCCTTAACCACGTCCAACTATCTCCTCTGACGCATATTTAGGTTGGGTTGATCCATCAAATACTTCAAACTCTTATGGTCCGTGTATATAGTACAACGAACCCCGTACAGGTAGTGGCGCCAAATCTTGAGAGCGAACACTACTGCCCCCAGCTCTAAGTCATGCGTGGGATATCTCGCCTCGTGAGGCTTTAATTGCCTCGATGCATAATCTATCACATGGCCTCTCTGCATCAACACTGCACCCAGTCCTGAAATCGATGCGTCGCAATATACGACAAAATCCTCCATCCCCTCCGGGAGGGCTAATACCGGGGCTTCGCACAGTCTCTGACGTAGTGTCTCAAAGGAAGTCTGTTGCTCGGGTCCCCATGAGAATGCAACACCCTTCCGGGTCAGTCTGGTGAGTGGTACTGCGATCTTGGAGAAGTCTCTAATAAACCTCCGATAGTACCCCGCCAACCCAAGGAAACTCCTGATCTCGGAAGGTGACTTCGGTACCTCCCAACTCATCACTGCCGCGACCTTGGCCGGATCGACCAATATCCCTGCCTGATTAACAACATGTCCAAGAAATTGGACCTCCCGCAACCAGAAGTCACATTTGGAGAATTTTGCATATAGCTTCTCTGACCTCAGTACCCCAAGGACCTCCCTTAAATGTCCCTCATGCTGCTCTCTAGTTCGTGAATACACTAAGATGTCGTCGATAAATACAATCACAGACCGATCCAGCATCGGCCTGCATACCCTGTTCATGAGGTCCATGAACACTGTCGGGGCATTGGTGAGCCCGAAAGGCATCACCACGAACTCGTAATGCCCATATCGCATCCTAAATGCTGTCTTCTGGACGTCCTCATCCCGCACTCTTACCTGATGGTACCCTGATCTCAGATCGATCTTGGAAAACCAAGATGCCCCTTGCAACTGATCGAATAAATCATCGATCCTCGGTAATGGATAGTGATTCTTGACCGTCACCTTGTTTAACTCCCGGTAGTCAATGCACATCCGGTGTGAACCATCCTTCTTCTTGACAAACAGAATCGGTGCTCCCCACGGCGAGCTACTCGGCCGAATAAATCCCTTCCCCAGCAACTCCTGGAGTTGCGAGGACAACTCTTGCATCTCTGGAGGTGCAAGATGATAAGGCACCTTCGCAATAGGTGCAGCCCCCGGAATCAGATCGATACCAAACTCTACTTGCCTCGCAGGAGGTACTCCCGGCAACTCCTCAGGAAAAACATCTGGAAACTCGCGCACCACTGGAACCTCCTTCACTGTCCTCGGTCTCTTGGAAGCCTCCCGCGTATCCATCACATACGCCACAAAACCTTTACATCCCTGCTGTAGGCATTGCCTCGCCCTAGCGGCCGAACAAAAAGCTGATCCCGAACGGGTACCCTCGCCATATACCGTAAGAACTCCCCCACTAGGGTCTCGTATAGTCACCAGCTGGCGCTCACAGTCGATGACAGCACTGAATCGGCTCAACCAGTCCATGCCCACGATGACACAGACATCACCCATCGCAATAAGAACTAGGTCAATCGGAAACTCAACCCCGAAAATCTCTAGTACGCATCCCCGAAGAACCTCCGTGGCACAAACCACCCTCTCAGCCGCTATAGAAACACTCAGAGGCCGACTTAACGGCTCACGACTAATGCTGATATGCTGACTAAAAGCTAAAGATACAAAGGATCTACTCGCACCCGAATCAAATAACACTAGAGCAGGCATAGAGTTCACAAGAAAAGTACATACACATACATTAACATAAGCATAACATTTCGACTTTAAAGTAAATACGTGAATTACAGCATACCTGCCACAACATCGGGCGCAGCGCGGACCTCCTCTGCAGTCAGCTGAAAGGCTCTCCCGCAAGCCCTCGGGGCCTCGACCTTCGCCGGTCGGGTTTCAGTAGTCCTGGTAGTAGGTGTAGATCCCTGATGAAGTTGCGGACACTCGGCCTTCCGATGGCCTGTCTGGTTGTAGTGAAAGCAAACCATGAACCCCTTAGGACAATCCCTGGCAATGTGTCCTTCCTTGCCACACTTGTAGCAACCACCAGCTCGACACACCCCCTCAAGACTTTTGCCGCACTTCCCGCAAGTGAGGCCCTTCTGACCTCCAATCCTCGAATCAGCGGACTTGATCCGCTTGGCTGCCGGCTGAGACTGAGCCGGTCGTTGGTCCACCTGCCGAGACTCGGCCTCCTCCCTGGCCTGAGTGTCCAACTCGATCTCGTGCTTCCTGGCGTTCGCCTGAAGCTCAGTGAAAGTATGATAGGTGGAGTTTGCCACAAACTCTCGGATATTCCTCCTCAAAATGCCTATATACCGGCTCATCCGTGACTGCTCTGTAGACACCAGCTCTGGGCAGAACATCGGCCTCTCGTGAAACTTCCGTGTAACCACCGCAACGGAATCAGTACCCTGCTTAAGGGTCAAGAACTCCTGAATCAATCGTTCCCTCTCCACTGGGGGAACGTACTCGTCCCTGAACATCTCAGTAAACCTCTCCCATGTCACTGCTGTAATCTCCGCCAGAGTGAAGTTCGCCATCACGAACTTCCACCAATCCTTCGCTCCCAGACGGAGCTGGTTCAGGGCGAACCGTACCCTCAGGTGCTCCGGGCATGAGCAAGTGTAGAAGCACCCCTCAATGTCGGCGATCCACCTCATCGCAGCAATCGGATCCTGCGTCCCATCGAACTCAGGGGGTTTCGTGTTGCTGAATTCCCGGAACAGCAACGAATCGCCCCCTTGTGGCCTAGCAGCGGTCACAGCTGCGGTAGCGGCAGCGGCTGCAGCCTCAGTTAGTGCGGCGTACCGCTCCTCAAACGTCTCCATCAGTGTGGTCTTAATAGACCCAAACATCTACGGGATCTCAGCCCGGATCGCTGCAGCTACCTCCTCCTGAATCATCTGACGAATATCCTCGTCGCTCACACTGCTCAAACTCGCCCCATGACGTGTGGTAACCATGATGTCTCTGAAATACAACATAAAATTATCAGAGACTCCATCAAGTACAATTGTACTCGATAACGCAACCCTACTCAGTCTCCGATATCCAGGGATTCTTACTTGGGTCTTCCACCGACCCGGTGTCTTCGGTAGTACGGGCCCAATACTACCGACCACACCGTGTCAGTATTCGTCCCAAATCTTCCTCCCCAAACCCCGAATAGTGAGTACTCTACCTCTAGTATGCACTATCTACCTGCACGCTATCGAATATCTCATATAAGCAAACTCCCTAGACTAAGGCATCACAAAACAGGCCATTCTAGTCCTATCATGAATACCTAGTCTTCTAGCATGCATAACAATTCATAATTCAGTGCATAACATAACATTGTAAGGTATTCTGGGGATCTTTACCGTTCGGGCGCTGGCTGATCGTACACACTGCTCCGTTCTTGTTTACCACTTTACCATTTATAAAAATTTATGTCTTTATTATTTTTTAAAAGATTTTTCCTCAAATCCTCGGTTTGAGTTCAGTTACACCCGAAGGTATACCCGAATCCCTCAAACCAAGGCTCTGATACCAATTGTAACAACGCAAATTTTCAAATAAAATTTTCATTTAAAATAAAGTGATTTCAGTCAACCAATAGTATTTATTCCATGTTCCTACAAGGACTTTATGAATGCTAAACCCACATTCTTCGATGGCAGAAGAGGTGTCATTGCCCTAACTCGATGGTTAGGGAATACCGAATCTATCTTCGAGATCTGTGCCGGTTCAGAATCTGACAAGGTGAAATTCGTCGGTTGCACGTTCACCGATAAAGCTCTGACTTGGTGGAACGGACTAGTGAAATCCTTAACCGTACCTGTAGCCAATGCTATGGGTTGGGAATTCATGAAGGAACTTCTGCTCATGGAGTACTGCCCTTGGGGCGAAATGCAGAAGCTGGAGCATGAACTCTGGAACCTGAGGATGAAAGGTTCTGATATCGCCGCTTACACTTCGAGGTTTGACGACTTAGCGCTTCTTTTTCCAGGAATGGTTACCCCGGAAAGCAAAAAGATTGAGAGGTTCATATGGGGGTTGACCCAACCAACCAAGGGTAATGTATTAGCTATGAAACCAAACACATACGACAACACCAAATGCCTAACGTAAATCCTGATCGACCAAAGTGATGACCTAGAGGAAGCAGCCACCACTCCTGAGCCAACAGAGAGAAGTGGTGAGAAAAGAAATTTTTGGAAGATGAAGAAGCAGAAGATTCAGCCTTCACATGAGTCCTCGAAGAAACAGCAGATAGTGGCAGTCCACGCTACCACTACCCCTGCTGCTGTTTCTGTCGTCAGTTCCTCAGCCCAAGGACCTATCACTGCATATGCTAGTATTCTTCCATGGTGCAACAGGTGCAGTTACCACCACTGCATCCCCGGCTCCTATCGTGATAAGTTTTGTAAAAACTGTGGCCAAGAGGGTCACCTTGTGCGAAGCTGCAGAACACCAACCTAATCAACCAATCAAGCATCCGGTGCGGGCATCAGTCAGGCCTACTATGGTTGTGGCGAAGTTGGGCATTACAAGAGAAACTGCCCCAAGGAAGCAAAAACTGGCAACACCGGGAGAGTCCTAGCTATGGGACAAGATGAGGCAACCGCCGATCCCAAAGTTGGCGCATGTATATTCCTCTTCGAAAGCCCATATACTTGCAATCCTTGTTGATTCTAGTACTGAAAGAAAATTTGTTAGCTATTCATTAGAACATCTTCATAAACATAGTCCTCAGCTAGTAACCGAAACGTTTACCATCGAGACGAATAACGGTGAGAAAGAGAATGATGACGACATATTCATAGGATGCACCCTTACCCTGAACGATCATTCTTTTCCCATTGACCTAATGTCGGTTTCCATAAAAATTTTTGAAGTTATCATTGTCATGGATTGGCTGAGCCTCAAACGTGCTAATATCCGTTGTTACGAGAAATCTATCCATCTCAACCTTCCTCCTGGTCAAACCCTCATAAGCTACGTTGATAAACTTAGTTTCAGCTTTCGCATCATTTCTTACATCGAGGCTCAAAAGCCTCCCTGAAAGGAGTGCAATGAATTCCTAGCCTATGTAATCAACAAGAAACAGGAAGCTAAAGACCTCGAGAGCATCCCGGAAGTTCGAAATTTTCATGATGCTCTTTCCGAAGAGCTCCTAGAAATTTCTCCCGAATGTCAAATCAAGTGTCGCGTTGACCTAATTCCTGGAGCCAGTTACTTCTCGAAGATAGACCTTAGATCAGAGTACTGTCAGCTTCGAGTTCATGAGAATGACGTTTCCAAGACAGCAATCAGTACTCGATATGGTCACTACGAGATCGTAGTGATGCCATTTGGTCTAACCACTTTCCTTGGTCACGTGGTAAGCAAGAAAGGCGTACACGTAGACCCGTCCAAAATCCAGACGATAGAAAATTAGTCGGCACCGCAGAAACCCACTGAAATCAATCAATTTTTGGGTCTCGCTGGCTACTATCGCAGGTGCATCCAAAATTCATTCAAAATCGTCTAACCCCTAACCACTTTGACAAAGAAAGGTTTTCCCTTTTTGTTGGAAATTGCGTTCTGTTGAAGGCCTTACCCCCAAAAAGGCATGATACGCTTTGGAAAGTGTGGAAAACTTAACCCGAAGTACGAAGGACCTTTTGAAATCCTCGTTGGGATCGATCCCGTAATCTACAATCTCCGACTACCTTCAGAACTTAGCAGCATCCATCCGGTATTCCACGTCTCCATTCTTAAGTAGTGACTATCCGATGAAACCCTAATAATCCCTTTGATGGGACCGAAACCAACAAAAGTCTGAACCTCATGGAAGAACCAGTCGAAAACATAGATCGAGAGATTAAACGTACGAAACAAAGTTGTATCCTGATAAGTGAAGGTTCACTGGAATGTCATGCCAGGAACCGAGTTCACTTTGGAGCATGAAGACTTACTAAAACGAAAATAACCATGTCTCTTTCCAAACCCATGACTGTGCCTTAATTCTAAATTTTGGGACGAAATTCCATCTAACAGGGGAATAATGTGACAACCCGTAATTTATTACGTCTCAGTAAACTAATTCCGTCAGTAAAAACGTTTGTATTTAAAATTTTCCGTTAACATTTTGGATTAGGTCATTTAAATTAAGACTTTTATTTTGACCTCGTGAGTATCCAAACCCATTACAAACACATGAAAATAATCTCGTTATTATTTGGAAAAATTTTAGTTTTATTCCGTCGGGTTATAAACAATTAAATCGGGTGCGACCAAAAGCCCCATTTAACGTCAGTATCGGGTAGAATTCCACCGGGTCTCATACCCAACCCCTATATAAAGGTTGAGTGGACATCTTTTGAAGACTTTTTTCCCACCTCATAACTTTCTCTCTCTACTCTCTCTCATTAAATCCATGTTTTGATCCAAAATCATCCATTTCAAGCTCCGAATTGGTAAGAAACCAAACCTAGCTCGTAGTATAACATGTTTGGCTTTCAAATTCGTGTTTAAATCATGAAATAGGACCAAAGACTTCTGTTTATGGTCTAGGAACCTCCCCAAACCTTGAACACCTATAAATGGGGTTTTGGAGCCCCAAAACAGTTCCAAATCACTTCTAGTGCTTAGATATGACATAAGGGCTTAGAAGATTGGACTTAGAACACCAAAATCATACCATTTGGGGAGTAAACTTGAGTTTACAGCCCAAGAACATGCTTGGACCGTAAACCCTCATTCATGGACCATAAACACCTTTTAAGGTGTTAGTTTTCCCCCTAAACACCTCTAAAAGCTTCCACGAGAGTATAGAACCTTATAATCCTTCAAGAGCTGCACCAAAACATACAAAAATGGGTCAAACATGAGTTTTATGCCAACGAGCATTCTAGGACCGTAAACACCCCTTCTTAGACCATAAACACCTCCAAAGGGTGTTAAAGTGCCCTTAACACCTTGTATAGTACAAGAACATGCTTGGACCGTAAACACCCCTTCTTAGATTTGGACCTAGAACTTAGCATGCTTAACCTTCAACCACCAAATCACATGAATCATGGACAAACATGAGTTTACTGCTGTAAAATCATGTGTTTAAGGTAGTAAACTCACCAAGAATACCTCCATAGATCATAAACTCCTTTTCGAAGTTCAATTGAAGTCCCAATCACTTCCTAAGACATGGAATCAACCCTAGAACCTTCCTTTGTGCATTGTAATTAACCTAGGACCACCAAAACACATCAAGGTTGGGTACATGAGCGTTTACGGCCGTAAACTCCTCAAATGGTCCTTAGGATGTCCAAATTGCCATCCAATGCCTTAAAACAAAGCCTACCATTACCCCACAAGAGTTGTAAGACCATTAGGCACCCAAGAACACTCGCACCATGAGTTTACATCCATAAACTCATGGGGACATGGTCTTAGGGCCGTAAACTCCCTTAGGAGTTTACTCTTGAAGAGTAAACTCTATATGTAGTCCATACATACCCTTAGATGCTACCCGGGTCACTCCTAACACTTGGAATGAAGTGTTTTCACATCTCGGAGTTTATATTCTCAATTAAATAGTAGTTCAAGGCCTAATTAGATACAAATGTGTATCTTTTCATATTACATAGGAACCTCGCACACGTTCAACCCCAAACTGACGTTTAGCATCCAAACCAACAAATTCCGTGATTGGTGAGTTCATACCCCTACTCTTTTTCTGTGTTTTTTAAATATTTTCAGGGGGGAATACAAGCAAAAGTACAAAGAAATCTTGTACTCAAACTTATTATTTCAGTTCAAATGTTCATATTTTGTATGCTTTTAATATCGAAAACCGTATTAACCAACAATTTGAATTGTTGGGTTAGCTTTCAAACTAATTGTAGATTTCTTTATAAAATGTTATAATCTATGTTTCATTTTATAATATTACGAAAGATTCATGCTAATCATAAACTAAGGTTACTAATAATAAAATACGCCCTCAGATTGTAACAGAACGACGAAAGTACAGCTAGTACACGCCTTTGGATGACACCAAGACTTCGGAAATACAGCTAGTGTAGGTCTTGAGTGTCACCAGAGTTTCGGAAATAATTCGAAAGTACGCCATTGGATATCGATAGAGTTTCGAAAACATACGCCTTTGGATGTCGAAAGAGCTTCGGAAATACGTCTAAAGTACGCCTTTGGAAGTCACCAGAACATCGAATATATAGCTAATGTACGTCTCTGAGTGTCTCCAAACATTCAAAAATATGGATAAGTAAAATAGATATTCGACATTCATGTATAGGATAACTAGGCTTTCAGAATACTTAACTAATACTACAAGTATGATAGATTCTAGTACATAGCATTCCGAACCAAGAACTAACCACGACTTTTTGGAAAATAAGGGTTTTTCCTGGGATAACGAACTGTTCCTAACCAAACTACAGAATAACCGAATAACTAAACTTACAAATAAGAAAATATGGGATTTTCTTGGATTACAAACTGTTCCTAATTTGATTTTGCAATAAGCGGATAACCAAACATAACTTGACTGTGTAACAAACGGATAACTAAACTTTGCTTATAAGAAAATACGGGATTTTCTTGGATAACGACTTTTTCAGAAAAACCAAAGGAAACTTATTCATTTTCATAAAATAAACCGCTTATGAACTCACCAGCTTTATGTTGATTTTGAAATTGCTTGTATTCTCAGGTCCACATTAGACAGGTACAAAACGATCTTTTGGAGAAGACAGAGCATATAGAAGACCCGTCTTAGCTTTTCTTCATATGATATATATATATATATATATATATATATATATATATATATATATATATGTATAACACTTGAAACGTTCTGTTTTCTGTAACAACCCAAACTTGTTCATCGCCAAAACCCGTTCTACCCAAAAAATTCGTCGTTATCAAATTCGTTATGTGTTCACTTTGGGTTAATGAGTGTCTAAACCACTTAGGAACTCATGTAATTAGCCCAAGATATTTATTTCATAAGTTTTAGAAACGTCCCCGCCGGGTGACGGAAACTTAATCAGGTGCGACCTAAAACTTCGTTTAAGGCCGGTATCGGGTAGAATTCCACCATGTCCAAGTTTTAGGACCTATATAAATTTGTTTAAGCACTCATTTGAAGCTTTTTCTTCCTCTCTCTACTCTCTATCTAACCTCTCTCCTAAATCCAAGTTTAAGGGTCCAAAACTCAAATTTAAGGCCTCAAATCTCTAAGGTACTTTCCCTAGCTTGTTATGTAACCTTCTTAGCCTTCAAATTCGAGTTCAAAGCATGGATTAAGACCGCATTCATTAGTTTACGGCCATGGAGCCTTCATGGGCCGTAAACTTATATAACATGGGTTTTGGAGCATAAAAACCCTTCCTAAACACTATTGGACCTTAGATATGGCTAGATGGCATCATGGAATGGACTTGTAACATTTTAAACTTGGATTTTGAGACATTTGAAGGAGTTTACGGCTAAGGCACAAGCTTGGGCCGTAAACTCATGTATATGGGGTTTTTAAGCCCTGAAACCCTTCCTAAACACAAATGGACTTTAGATATGGCTTAATAGCTTCATGGAAAGGACTTATAACATTTAAAAACATGGTTTTTGATGGATTTGAAGGAGTTTACGGCCAAGGCACAAGCTTGGGCCATAAACTCATATTTATCGGGTATTCTTGACCTTAATCCCTTCCAAACCACTAATATGGCTTAGATATGAATTATAGAATATTGGTATTAGCATTTGGACACTTGAAACATAATTTTTGAGGGATTATTGTGAGTTTACGGCCAAGGCTTCTCCTTGGGCCATAAACTCCGTGAAACATGGTGCAAATTCATTTCTACGGTGTTAGAAAGCCATCCAACACCACCAAAAGCCTTGGAATAAATCATAGGACCAACCAAAAATAGTTTAAGGGCCTTAAACACATCAAAACCCTTCATTTTAAGAGTTTACGGCCATTGAAGGTGCCCCATGGCCATAAACTCCAAAAACCCCTTCAAAACATCATACAAATGCATGTAAGGTCTTGAAACAATTTTAGCAATCACATGTGATTTGTTTTAGCACCATTTAACACCATTTTCATGAGTATTAAGGAGTTTACGGCTAGGAGCCTATGCTAGGCCGTAAACTCCCATAAATAAGTCATTTTGATGTTTTAAATCCATTCCAAGTCTTTGAACCAAACCTATAAAAATGTCCTTAAGTGTTTCAAGCCAAATTTTGCCATAACTCACCCCACCATGAGTTTACGGCCGTAAACTCATGGGCAGAGGGTCTTTATGGCCGTAAACTCCCTAAGGAGTGTTCATTTGAAGTCCCAATTCATTATCCTAACTATATGTGTCCCTAAATTCCACCCGGGTCCCTCCAAACACTTGTATCGGAGTGTTTTCGCGACGAGAAGCAATTGTCCCTACCAAATAATCAATCTAGGTCCTAATTAGATACAAATGTGTATCTTTACATTATACTTAGGAACCTTGTGTATTTACAAGCCCCGGATCAACTTTTAGCATCCAAATCGTCACATTTCTCGTTCGGTGAGTTCATACGCCTACGCGCTTTTCTGTGTTTTTCAATGTTTTCAAGGGGCGAATACAAGCAAACTATAACTGTTTTCAAATCATAACATTGATGTGTTTCAAATATATCTGACAAACTTTTAAACTCTTTTACTCCTTATGTATTATGCTGAGCATAAGGAATGATTTATGAATTACAACTAAATGTATTTTAGTTAAGAAAATAACCAAACTAATCAAATTATTATGGGAATAATTTGGGGTTCTTTACTATTCGTTTTATCATGTACTCATATCTATATAAAGTTATTAGATAAACTATGTCTGATTCAGTTTATCTCCGTATCATTGAATGTATTGTCAGATAGTTTCATTGTATGTATCTATATTCGTTGTATTACGTTTCATAATTTTCTGTATGTTGATACCGTATGAGAAACCTGTGAATAGTTTAGTACTAGTTTGTGAGATAGTCACTACCCTTTATGGATGATCAGTAAATCCTCCCCAGAAGTGTAACCAGAGTCTCCTGTAGGGAGAGCGAGGAATTTGTGAATAGATCTATTCGGGACTGACAATCCCACACCTTAACTGCTAGCTACAGTTAGGCGGGCACGCCTGGGGTGACAAATTTCTGGATATCATTTCGACGGTTGACAAACATCAAGGAGGTCTCGTTGTCGTATTAGCATTGTTACCCGACTCACAACATGTATTAATATAAGTGTATTCACAGTTTGGGTTTTAGAATCTATATCTCTTTCGAGATTGTGATCCCATGGTATTATCAAACTATTTTGTATCTAGTTCGGGATAGTAATCCCATGGTTTTCAAATATATTTATTAGTATATCAAACTATCTTGTAATTAGTTCGGGATGTTAGTCCCTAGGTTATCAAACTACTTCCTATCTACAATTCTTGAATATTATGGTATTTCATATCTAATTCGGGATGTATGCCCCATGATTTTTAACTATATCTTATACGGGATAGTAATCCCATGGTTTTGAATCTATATCCATTACGGGATAGTAATCACATGGTTTACACTTATATCTTGTCCGGGATAGTGATCCCATGATTTCAAATCTATATCTATTACGGGATAGTAATCCCATGATTTCAACCTATATCAAGTACGGGATGATAATCCCATGGTCTAAATCTATAACTTGTTCGGGATAGTGATCCCATGGTTTTCAATCTATATTTCCATATATCAAATTATCTCGTGTCTAGTCCGGGATGGTAGTCCCATGATCTTAGATCTGTATTTTCATATGTGTAAAACTATCTTATATCTCTTTCGGGATAGTGATCCCAAGATTTTCAATATATAGTTTTGAGTAATAAACTATACTTTGTGATATACAACTGGTCTTACAATTAAGAAAATATGGGATTTTCCTGGGGTAAAATACAACACGTAATCGAATTGGTAACAAATGATAACTAAACTAACTTTACATAAGAAAATATGGGATTTTCTTGGTTAACAAACCTTTTCGGAAAACTAAAGGAAACCGATACATTTTCATAAAACAAAACCGCTTATGAACTCACCAGCTTTATGCTGATTTTCAAACCGCTTGTATTCTCAGGTCCAAGTTAGACAGGTACCCGGTGATCTCTTTTGGTGAAGATGGAGTGCTCAGAAGACTCGTCTCAACTTTTGTTAATATGATGCATATGTATATCTTGTATAACTTTACTTTTGAAACAAATGTAAACTTTCATATATATGTAATGTAATGGTTGTTTACTGTGATTACTATGTACATTGGATTTGATACACAACGTGGAAGTCCACCCCGGAAATGTTTCCGCCTTTGATTTTCAGGGTGTGACATTTTCAGACAATGTAAATATTTCTATGTAATGTAATGGTTGTGTTTACTACGCTTACTTTGTACATTGGTTGTGATACTACATGACGTCCTCCACCCCGTAACGTTTCCGCCATTGGTTTCAGGGTGTGACATGATCCATGGAGGCTCCATGGGAGTTACAAACCCAAGGGTCATGGAAATGAAGAGTCATGACACATTAGGGTTTACATGGTGTAACCCTAGATGTGTCAACATTATATGAAGCTCATGTTTCTCCCAAAATCGGCTACACACATGCATACTTGAGGACTAGAACCGATTTTTAGAGTGTTATACTTCTCTCCAAGTTTACTCCATAGCATTTGGTGTTGTGTGAAGCATTTGAGGCATCACACTTGGGGTGCTAGGCTCACAAGGTTTCAAGGATCAAAAACAACAACAAGGTATGTAGTTCTATCCTTTATTCAAGTTAAAATTGTTCCCATTGTATGCTAGATAGGATCATAACCTTGGAAATCAACTTTGCATGATAATTAGACAAACATAGATCCAAGGTTATTAGAGTTGCATGTACACTTAGGAAGTGTTAGAATGCTCAAAACCCATTAGTTGTGACCCATGCCATAGTAGAGGTAAAATGGTTATTTTACCCATAGGAGAATCCTTATTATGATTTAGTATTTTATTACCCTTGATAGTCGAGAAGCATTCGGAGCAGTAATCAGGGATTTCTCATTCACGAGTTCATCCGTCAGCATCAGAAGGTGAGTTTCCTTCCAGTAGGGACGTGTCTAAGGCCACAATGTCGGCCCGTTTAACTAGCAATAGTTTTTAGACTTCGGTCCGATGCAATAGTTAGGATATTTGATGCCTTCGTGGCTCAGACGGGGTTTATGTGTTATGTGTTCCGGGCTACGGCCCGATGCAGTATGCAGTTTATGTGCTCATGCTATTTGATATGTTTATGGTATGCTATGTTATGCTAAGTCAGTTTCCGGACATCGGTCCAATGCAGTTAGTTTCGTACTTCGGTCCGATGCAGGGGACAAGGTCCCACTCAGTTCCAGACTTCGGTCAAATGCAGTTTCTGTACTTCTGTCTGATGCAGAGGGCAAGGCCCTGTTAGTTGCGTACTTCGGTCCGATGCAGTTTTCGGACTTCGGTTCGATGCAGAGGGCAAGGCCCTGCTTAGTTCTGGACTTCGGTCCGATGCAGTTTCCGGAATTTGGTCCGATGCAGAGGGCAAGGCCCTGGTTAGTTCCGAACTTCGATCCGATGTAGTTTTTGGACGTCGTTCTGATGCAATGGGCAAGGCCCAGTATGTGTTTATATGTTATTGTATTGTATGTGGTAGTTTGGGGGAGCTCACTAAGCTTCGTGCTTAAAGTTTCAGTTTTGGTTTCAGGTACTTCCGCAAGTAAAGGTAAGAGCTCGGGATGATGGCATCGCACACACTACAACTTAAATTTGTCCTGGGAGTTAATTTAGCTCTTCATTGTTATGATTTGATTCAGTCTTGATACAGTTTTCTTGTGATACTTGTTATTGTTTTGAGATATTGACTTATGGGTTTTATTTTATGGTATTGATATAATGATTTTAGTAATGATTAAACAAAAATTTTTGGGTCGTATTTTGGGTTGTTTCAACTGGTTTGCCTCGAATTGGGTTGAGGTTCAAAGTGTACATTTCCCCTTTCTCTTTGACTTCAGAAGAACGTTATTAGATTTCTTCTCGACAATCTCGGAGCCTTCATCGTCAAATGATACTTTCAATCCAGTGCCAACTACCAGCTGTGATACACTGATAAGGTTGTGTAGGAGCCCTTCAACATAAGCCACTTTTCTTATAGAGAACTTGCTATTAGTGATCATTCCAGAGCCTTTGATAGTACCAAATGAGTTGTTGTCGTATTTCACAATACCACCATCCTTGAGAGACCGAAACTCCCTCAATTCTTCCTTCCTCCCTATCATGTGATGAGAGTAGCCACTATCAATATACCATTCTTCGTCGAACTGCACGTCACGAATAACCTGCAAAATTTTAAGTAGATTTAGGAATCCAAAGTTTCTTGGGTCCTTAGGAGCATTTTACAGAACAGGGAATAGTAAGATTAATATAAACCAAGAAAGTACGTTTAATCAAAGTTGTTTCATCTTTTTTTTTTTATGGTGAAAACTTTAATTTTCTTTGGTTTAGATTCAGTAGGATTGGGATTTGTGATGTTGATGTCAGCATTCTTTTGGATCTCTTTTGGATGTCTGTTATCTTCTGGAAATAGATTTCCTTTTCCCTTTAAATCTTTTGACAAAAGAGAACTAGAATTAGAGGTGTTGGGTTTAGAAGTGTCATTGGATCTTCTATGTGTCCGACTGAACTTGGAGGGATGAGGACCGAAACTGCTATTTCGGTTGCTATTAGGTGAAGAACCAAAATTGCTCTTTCGGTTGCTATTGGGTGAAGGACCGAAACCGATCTTTTGGTTGCTATTGGATGGAGGACCGAAACCACTCTTTCGGTTGCTATTGCTCCAAGGACCGAGACTCTCCTTTCGGTTCCTTTCGGGCGAGGGACCAAAACTACCCTTTCAGTTCCTTCCGGTCGAAGGACCGAATCCACCCTTTCGGTTGATGTTGTTATGAGAGCCGAAACTATCCTTTCGGTTTCTTTCGGGTGTGGGACCGAAACTGCCCTGTCTGTTCCTTCATTCCTCTTGAGATTTTTGCTTCTTTTCAATCCTTACATAGTGAGGATTCTACGATCTCCAAAACTATTTCCTTTCTGAGAGATTCTTCTTGTATCTCAGATTACGTTTGTGTTTTTGATCAGCCACCGTTTTTTGGATTCCTGTGGATGTTTGCCTTTCTCCTTGAAGCAGGAGCATAGTTGTCACTCTTTGTTGAGGACGTTTCACTAGTGGTTTGTGCAGGTTCCCCCAATGAGGTTTTTGTTCCACTTGTGCTTTGCACATTATATCTTGCAGGCTCATTTAGAGGTTCGGGTACATATCTACCTTTCACTCTCCATGAAGTCTTCTGAGATAGGCCCTTCATCTCATCTTTGTTGTCTATTGGTGCTGACCAGAAGTACTTGTCACATCTGACAGCATTATCTTCTTCCACCATAGTTGTCAATTATGCAGTTTGTTGTGGAGTGACACCAGGGACCGTGTAGACTTCATTTGGAGTGGTTTTTACTTTTTGATACACAACTTTTGCTTTAAGAGTTTTGGTCTTGTCTGTTGATGAGAGAGCGAATTCCATAGAGCTTTCAGAGATCAAATTTTTACGTGTTTCATGTTCGCTCTTGACAAATTCTGAACAGTCCACCAAATCTTCCACAGAGATATCACTCAGATCATCATCCTCATTAATTTTAGATGCATTTTCAACATCAATTTTATTTTCAGAACTTAATTTGGCATTCAAAGAGTCAAATTTCTGTATAGTTTCGGTTCTTAATTTCAATCTACTATTTTCGTCTAACAGATTTTTAAGCACTTACTTGTGGTCTTTGGACTTTATGTAGGATTCAATTTTGTCCAGACTGATTTTATATGCAGGAGAAACTTTGTCAGAAGATACAACGCTTTCATAGTTTTAGGCTTCAACATCGATTTCTTCCTCCTTTAACTCAAGGAAGGGTAAAATCATGCAATGTATCTTCTTTCCTATTTCACAATCAAGATGCAACTGAGTGATGTTAAAATAAAGTCTTTTAGCAATCATACAAAACACATTTCGTTGTTTAAGAGTTTAATATTGTCTCTTTACGAATAAAATGAATCATCCTTATACTTACTCAACTCCTTCTCCTTCTGATCGATCCACATCCTCCTTTCCTCACTCTTGGATGAAATTCTACTAATTTGATCAGTTAGGTTAGAATTTGTGACACGGGTTTGGGTGAGACTGCTACTTATGCTTGAAAATTTAGATTTTAAGTTATTTAATTCCTTTTCATAGTTAGTAACATGTATTTTTAGAGAAGCCAGAATATTTCGTACCTTCTTGATCAACTCATCACATTCGTTGATCTATGTACTAATAGGTTTGGCAGCAAAACACCTTTCCTCTCGCTCCTTCTCGCCTTCTATTCCCTTGTTGTTTGTATATCCTCTCATTTGAGACACACCTTCGGTCACCACAAAGCAACTTCCTGTTACAGGTTCTTCTTTTTCATCAAAGTCTTCCCATGAGTGGGCTTCCTAACTTCTTCTTCCTCTGAATTTGTGGACCGAACTTCCACACCACTAAATTCATCACGGTTGTATGTATCCTGCATAATTAAAGCATTCATAGTAGTATTGTTATTAGCACACTTTCTTTTCTTGATTTCCTCCAGTCTTCTTAGGAGGCTCGCTTCCTCATCTTCATCATTTATCTTTTCTTCTTTCTTTTTTAGCATACAATCTTTTGCAAAATGGTTCTTGCCTCCACAATATTGGCAATCAAATCCTGAGTCTCCACCAACTTTCCCTTCTTTCTTTGACTCTTTAGACTTTGACCCCATCTTCGGTTCCTCCTTGATCTTTTCGGCACTGTAACTTCCCTGCCTGTTTCGGTTCTTGTTGGCTGGGAGTTTCTTCATAATGAATTTTCTTGGATTGGATACCATCATGGCATATTCTTCACCGGTTAGATCATAATTGGCAAGAACCAAATCCTCTTCTTCTTTAACCGAGCTTTTTCCTTTAGAGACAAGAGCTAAAAAAACCCAAACTAGAAACCACATTTGTTTCCTTAGATAGTGCACTTTAATGGGATTTCAAAATAACCACTAGTTTCGCTAGAGAATATGACTTGAACTGTTCATGAGCTTTAACTGTAGATACACCAGCCATCCATTCAGATCTAAGACCGTTCATGAAAGTAACCTTTTGTTCGATGACTTTCCTTTCAATCCCATGCTTTATCATCTTACTTAAAAGATGATTAAATCGATCAAAAGCTTGAACCAGTGTCTCTTCGGGCTTCTGCTTAAAATCACCAAATTCAGAGAGCAAGAGAGTTTGAATTGAATGTTCCAAGTCTTCGTCAGTGGAATACAATTCTTTTAATCTATCCCATATCTCTTTAGCAGTGGCACAAGAACTTACCAAACAAATGTATCTGACTGCAAGGAAAACCTTATCATCCTCAATGCCTTGATGTTGCATTGAAACTTTTCCTTCTCGTCTTGAGAAAAATAAGGAAATTATCGTATCCCCGTATTTTTGAAATCTAGAAAGGATATGAATTAGGATTAAATTAATTGTTTAATTTAATTAGATAATACTCACAAGATTTAATTAATTAATAAAAAGTTGATTAATAGATAAATATTAAATCTAGTTATTTGGTTTATTTAAATTTAATTTAATAGTTTAATTTTTTAAAATTTATATAAACCTCAAAGTTTTAAAAAGTTTAAAACACACCTTATATATATTACAATTAAAAGTTAAATATTATATATGTATAAGAATATGGTCAGTCAAATCGGTAGTATGCCTCATTCACGAAGCTAGTCTATAAGGGGGGTATAAGGAAACTGCCTATAAAATTGTAGTTGAATGGGTGTCCACTCTGACCCACCGCTTCCTTGATTAGTGGAGGGTCATTAGCAGAACGGATTTGAGAGGACAACTACATCTCATTAAAATTATAATGTTATTAAAGAAAGTACTAGAACATTATTTTTCAAAAATCCCAACTCTAGTTACTTTAGGAAAAATGTGAAAAGTATGCTAATCCATGAAATTGCACATTATGCTTTATTGGTTGTTGGTGGAGCGTGTGTGGATTACCGGCACACTAATAGGCAATAATAAAGAGTAGTAATGGGTATCTTATAATTATCATTTTGATATAGAGTGTATGGTTTATAGGCACATCAATAGTTAATGATAAAGACAATAAGGTTACCAAGCACATTTGCGTGGTTATTCACATCTAGTTTGTGATCCTCGGTATCCCAGTCACAAATAGTAGAGCATAATCCGAGATTAAAACATGCCATTAAAGAGTTTTAATGTACCTCAAAAGAATTAGGAATTTCACTTCGTTTATTTTGTCTAATGGTAGAATTGGTGAATCGTCATTCACCTACCTTTATGAGATTTAAACTTGGATCTCGGCATCCCATTTCCAAGTTGTAAATCGTCGTTATGGATCCTAACCTTGATATGATATCTTTGGGTTATTATATTGAGGTATCTTGAAATCTAACTAAAATTATCTTTATTTTCATATGTCGACTCCTGGAAACACTTTTGCTTCATCATCCTCCCGCCACAACTTCTCTTTACTCAACATTTTCTCCAAAGTCGTTATGGATGGCTCTTACTATAACGATTGGATGCGTAACATCAAGATGGCACTTAGATTAGAGTACAAAGAGATATGTCCTTGAAAAGGAGCTTAAAGAACTTGATGAGTCCAAAGCCACTCCAGAAGAGTATGCTGCCTACAAGAAGCAATATGATGATGCTACCAAAGTGGCATGCATCATGGTCGCAACTATGTCCCTAGAACTGCAAAGGTACTATGAGGACTACTTGCCTTTTGAGATGAACAAGGACCTTATGGAAAAGTACCATGAGCGAGCTCATCAAGAAAAGTTTAAAGTAGTGAAGTCACTCATGGCTTGCAACATGAAAGAGGGGGAGTCGGTTATATCTCATGTGCAAAGAATGCAACGCTACATAGAGCATTTGGTCAAGCTCAACATTCATTTTGATGAGGAATTGACCATTGACATGGTCTTGAACTCATTGCCTGGTTGTTACGGTCAGTTTATCTTAACTTACCATTTGTACAACACTGTGTGGATATTGGCCCAATTGCACAACTTATTGCAGACTGCTGAAGTAGGGATGAAGGGTAAAAGTATAGCCTCCACTCCTGCAAGTGCTCCTGTTCTAGCTATTGGACAGGGAAAGGGGAAAAAGAGGAAAGGTCCTCCTAAGCAAAAATGGAAGACAAAGGTCCAAGTCGGGTCATCTAGCGGTGGTCCAAAAGTTAAGCCCAATGCTTCCATTCCCCATGTTTCAGATCCAAAGGAAGCTATTTTCTTTTATTGCAATAAAAAAGGGCATTGGAAGAGAACCTGCCTACAATATCGGCAGGATATCAAAGATGGCTAAGTGAAGCCGTCTTCAGCAGGTATTTAGACTATTTCTTCTAATAACTCATTATCTTCTCGTTCATGGGTCCTTGATACAGGATGTCGTTTTCACATCTGTTCTGATTTGTAGGGGCTAAAGGAAAGTGAGGAGATAAAGCGAGGAAGGATAAACTTGATCATGGGAAACAAGAAGTCTTCACCAGTGACCAAGATCGGAGTTTATCAACTTTTGCTTAGTAATGATGTTAGATTAGATTTATTGAATTGTTGTTATTCGTTTGAGATGACGAGACACATTATTTCACTTCATGCATTGTTCAGACAAGGTTTTAAGTATTATTTTAATGATTTGAATGGTTCAATTTTTGTTTATAAGAATGGTGTTTTCGTGTTTGAAGCTTTACCTTGTGATGGTGTGTATGAAACAGTGACTTGTGTTTATAGCTTAGGAAATAGTGTGTTTAATATTAACTTGTCTAATAATGTAGACAAGGCATGCTTGTGGTATTGTCGTCTTGGACACATTAACAAGAAAGGCATAGTCCAATTCCAATAGGATGGAGTGTTGGAATGATTCGACCTAAAATCAGATGACATGTGTCAAACTTGTCTTTTGGGAAAGATGACAAAATCACCACTCATAGGATCTTGTGAATGTGGTGAAGGTTTGTTGGACCTCATACATACATATGTTTGTGGACCCTTCAGATCAACCACAAGAGATACTAATCGATTTTATGTGACTTTCACTGATTATTATAGTAGATATGGTTATGTATACTTAATCAAACATAAGTTAGAAACCTTTGAAAAGTTCAAAGAGTTTAAACAAGAGGTCGAAAATCAATTAGGTAGGAAAATAAAGATACTTAGATCTGATAGAGGCGGAGAGTATCTTAGCATTGAGTTCAACGACTATCTAAAGGAATGTGGGATAGTCTCACAATTGACTTCTCCTAGGATACCTTAGTTAAATGGTGTGGCCGAGAAGCGTAATCGAACCTTGTTAGGGTTCATTCTATGATGAGTCGTGCTCCACTTCCAATTCACTTACAGGGCTATGCCTCAGAAACAGCCGCCCATGTCACACCCCGAAACCAATGGCGGAAACGTTCTGGGGCGGAGGATGTAATGTAAGTATAACAACCAACGTACATAGTAAGCATAGTAACACAAAACATTACATTACATCGGAATAATTAAATTTTTTTGAAAGTAAAGTAATACATGTTTTATCTATACAATAGTTTGAACAAAAATAAAGACGAGACTTCTATACGCTTCGTCTTCTCCAAAAGATCATGGGGGTACCTATCTAATGCGAACCTGAGAATACAAGTAGTTTGAAAATCAACATAAAGCTAGTGAGTTCATAAGAGGTTTATTTTCTGAAAATGAACAAGTTTCCTTTAGTTATCTGAAAAAGTGGTTATCCAAGAAAATCCCATATTTTCTTATAAGTAAAGTTTAGTTATCCGTTTGTTATACGATCGGGTTATGTACAGTTTGTTATCCCAGGAAAAACCCTTATTTTCCTTCAAAGTTTGTAAGTGGTTATCGGTTCTGAATGTAATGTACAAGTATCTACCATACTTAATGTGTTCGTGTGATGTTTCCTGAAAACGTGGTTATCCTTGAAATGTATGTTAGTTTTAACACGTATATAAAACTATTGTGTGAAAAGTAAACAAATTCATAAGGTTATTAGTTTATTAGATCCATTATTACCAACAAGTAAATCTCTGTTATCTAAATTGCGAATTCCATAACCATACGATAGACTAGATATGGAAATAAGTAGTTCAATATCATTTTATGACTTTCGTCACCCTTGAACCTTTCGGTTTGACGGTACCTAACAGCCAGGTGTGGGATTATCAATCCCGTATAGATCTATACACTCAAGTCACGCTCCCCCTCCAAGAGATTCTGGTTACAGGGGTGATCCTCCACTCGCGTATCTCTGTGGAGTGTTTCAGAGGACGTGTCTCCAATTATTAAGATTAACAAATTTACAAGTAATAATGTAGAAAATCACGTTTGTGATTCTGATTACAAAGGGTGTCCTCCATTCGCATATCTTTGTGGAGTGTTACCGAGGACGTGTTCTAAAGTTCTAGGTTAATGATTTTAACATAAACGAAGTGGAAAATCATTGGTAAAATATACAATATAACACTATTTAATAAGATTTGAAATTAGTTTGAAAACTAACTCTGCAAGTTAGACAGTTGGTTAAAACGGTTTACAGTGTTAAAAGTATATGAAATATGAAACATTTCAAATGAAATAATAAGTTTGAGTACAAGATTTTCTTGTACTTTTGCTTGTATCCCCCCCCCACCCTGAAAACATTGAAAAACACGGAAAAAGGTGTAGGGGTATGAACTCACCAGTCGCGGAATGTGTCGGTTGGATGCTATGTGTCAGTTTGTGGCTTGAGAACACACAATGTTTCTATGTAATACGAAGAGATACATAAGTGTATCTAATTAGACATTGAACCACTAATTAGATAAGACAGTACACTCCGAGGCGCGAAAACACTTCATTTCAAGTGTTAGGAGTGACCCGAGTAGCATCTAAGGGTGTATATGGCCTAAATATGGAGTTTTATCTTCAAGAGTAAACTCCATATGGAGATTACAGCCCTAAGACTATGTCCCCATGAGTCTACGGCCGTAAACTCATGGTGGGGGTGTTCTTGGGTGCCTAATGTTCATAAAACTCTTGTGGGGTCATACTAGGCTTAGTTTGAAGGCATTAGAAGGGGACATGATCATCATTTGGACCATTTGAGGAGTTTACGGCCGTAAACTCTTATGTGCCCATTCTTATTGTGTTTTGGACATCCTAGGCCAATTACAAGTGTTTCTAGTCCAAAGTACAAGCCATAGATGGAAGTTAGGGCACCATTTGACCACCACAAACGAGTTTACGGCCCAGGAACCATTCCTTGGGGGGTTTACGGTTGTAATCTCCCTAGGGGATGTTTTATTGCATGTTAGAGGTCCCTAACACATTGTTGGATGATTCTAGACTTTATTCCAAGGCTTAGGAGATGTATAAGGGGAATTTTAACACCTTAAAAGGTGTTCACGGCCTAAGAAATGGTGTTTACGGTCCAAGCATGTTCTTGGGCTGTAATCTCATGGTTACTCTTCAATTGATAAGGTTTTGGTGTTCTAAGGCCAGTATTGTAAGCCCCTAAGTCATATCTAAGCTCCAATAGTGGTTTGGAAGGGTTTTGAAGCTCAAACCCCCCCCCCCCCATTTATGTGTGTTTGCGGCCTAGGGGTTGTTCCTAGGCCGTAAACACATTTTAATGGTCCTATTTCATGAATTAAACACGAATTTGAAAGCTAAATGTGTTATACTATGAGCTAGGAAGGATTACATACCAATTTGGGGCTTGAAAGATGTGATTTTGGATCAAACTTTGAGTTTTTAGAGAGAGAGTAGAGAGAGAATGGAAATGCTTCAAATGAATCCCAAACAACTTTAAATATGATTTGAGTTTAAGGCTTGGTGGAATTCTACCCGATACTGACGTTAAACGGGGCTTTTAGTCGTACCCGATTAAGTTTTCGTAACCCGACGTGGTCGAAACTAGAAATTTTTCCAAATAATGATTTGGGATGTTTTCACGTGTTTTCACTATGTTTGGACACTCACGAGATCATAATAAAAATCTTAATTAAAATGACCTAATCCAAAAGTCAACGGAAAAATCGGAAACACTAAGGGTTTTATTAACGGAAATGGGTTACAGTGATGGAATAAATTACGGGTTGTCACATTATCCCCCTGTTAGAGGGAATTTCGTCCGGAAATTTAGAATTAAAATAAAAATCATGGAATTGAAAAGAGATGTGGATACTTCTGTTTCATCGAGTCTTCGCGCTTCCAAGTGAACTCGGGTCCCCGCTTGGCATTCCATCGAACCTTCACTATTGGGATGCAACTTTTTTTCGTACGTTTGATCTCTCGATCCATGATTTCGATCGGTTCTTCCACAAGGTTCAGGTTTCATTGATCTTGATCTCGTCAAAAGGGATCATAAAAGTTTCAAAGGATAGGCACTTCTTAAGATTTGAGACGTGGAAGACTGGATGGATGTTCCTAAGTTCTTGAGGAAGTCGGAGTCTGTAGGCTTCAGGACCGATCCTAGCGAGGATCTTGAAAGGTCCTATGTACCTCGGGTTAAATTTTGCACGCTCTCCAACTAGTATCATGTCCTTCCAGGGCGAGACCTTCAACAGGACATGATCTCATACCTGGAATTCTATTGGTTTTCGTCGTTTATCAGCGTAACTCTTCTGTCTGTCTCGTGAAGCTTTCAGTCGTTCTCGGATCTGGATGATTTTCTCGGTGGGTTCATGGATGATTTTAGGACTAGTAAGAGCACTATCGGGGACTCGACTCTTGGTTAGTTGTGTATCCCCTACCTCAACCCAATACAGAGGGGATCTGCACTTGCGATCGTAGAGGGCTTCGAATGGGGCAACCTTGATGCTGGTGTGGTAGCTATTGTTATACGAGAACTCGATCAAAGGTAAATGGATGTCCCGCAAATTTCCGAAATCATTGACATATGCTCTCAGCATGTCTTCTAGGGTCTGGATAGTTCTCTCACTCTGTCCTTCAGTCTAAGGGTGGTAAGCTGTAGTCATGTCCAGTTTGGTTCCAAGACTTTCTGAAGGGACTGCCAGAATCTTGAGGTAAACATGCTATCTCGATCTGAAATAATGGACACAAGAACACCATGCAGTCGGACTATCTCTTGGATGTAGACCGTCGTAAGTCTTTCCATCTTGAAGGATTCTTTAATTGAAAGGAAGTGAGCGGATTTTGTCAAACGATCGACAATTACCCAAACGGTATCGTACCCACTCGGAGATGGTAACTTGGTTATGAAATCCATGGTAATCATCTCCCATTTCCACTTAGGTATCTCGGGCTGCTGGAGCAGACCTGAGGGCTTCTGATACTCAACCTTTACCTTGGCGCAAGTCAGACACTTACCCGCGAAGGTTGCGATTTCGGCTTTCATTTTTGACCACCAATATTGTTTCTTGAGATCCAGGTACATCTTTTCCGAACCTGGGTGAACAGAGTATTTGGTCTTGTGAGCTTCATGATGGGTTTTGAGCATTCTAACACTTCCTAAGTGTACATGCAACCCTAATAACCTTGGATCTATGTTTGTCTAATTTGTCATGCAAAGTTGAATTCCAAGGTTATATTCCTATCTAGCATACATGGGAAACAATTTTAACATAAAGCATAGATAGAATAACTTACCTTGTTGTTGTTTGTGTTCCTTGAAACCTTGTGAGCCTAGCACCCCAAGTGTGATGCCTCAAATGCTTCACACAACACCAAATGCTCTTGGAAGAACTTATGAGAGAATACTCACTTCTTCAAAATCCGCCAAGCCCTCTTATTTCTTAGTGTAGCCGATTTGGGAGGAGATCATGTTACTTATATAGTGTTGACACACCTAGGGTTAAACCCTAATGTGTCATGACTCTTCATTTCCATGACCCATGGGTTTGTAACTCCCATGGAGCATCCATGGAGCATCCTATGGGTGGAACCCAACTTGATGATCCATGGAGCCTTTTAGCCCACTATACAAGATATGGATGATTTACTTATTCAACCCAAATATTTAATTAGTTATCTTTTGATCACTTAATTAATTCTAAATTAATTCTTGATCAAACTAATCAAATAATATTATTAATATATTAGAACTTATAATATATTAATAATCTCCAAGTGTTATTTCTCTCATTTAGTCTATCCAATTGCATGGTGCCATGCAACCCAAATGGACCATCCCGGGTCGGGTCAAGTACATACCAGAAATAGTTATGGACTTAGACACCTTATCCAATAGTCTCCCACTTGGATAAGTCTAATAACTATTACTGCAAGTATGACTTCAGGAACCGATCGGCAATCGTAGCTCTTTACAAGGTTTCTCGAAACTTGAGAAGATGATGGTACGCCATTTAAGATAAGTGATCATATAATCCTCTGTTCTAGATATCAGTCGGACAAATACATGGAACAATGTCTTACTTATTGTCCAACATTTGTTTCCCGATTTCCGATTTGTTTGACAAAGAACTTTATTGAACACATCAACTTAGTTCTGACCGGGCCCGGTACATAGGTCAAAACAAAATCATCGAGGGGCCCAGATATCAGCTTCTAATCCAAGAAGGAACAGATAAACTTTGACTCATATGTTTGTTCTACTACTCATTGAATTACACATAAGAGCGCGATTTTATAACATCGAGTTACCAATGCGTTTTTCGTACAATCAATGCATAACCAACTTGTAAGTAACAAATCATATCTCTAGGTTTAAAGACTTATATGATATTACCGTCTCACGATCACTCAAGATAGAATTCCATGAAGTGATTCCAGTGAGCGTGGGTTGAGTCCAATGCTCAGAACTTATGAGCACTCATGATTGTTGTAGCCTTGTCCCAGACCTCTACAATCAAACATGACAGTCTTGATTCATACCTACTTCCGACATATGACCGACTGTGGAGGTTTGAATAATATGTTATACCAAACAAAATTATTCTGGAAGTCAAAACATGCAAAAGAAATATAGTAAACGATCGACAAGAGATAGCAACACTTTACTCATAAATAAAACACTTTTATTCATCATCAAATGTCAATTACACTTTGCAAATTTCGAGATTATCTAACTACTAAATCTAATATCATCCTTCAGCCCTATGCTCCGAGCATGCTGGAGATGCTTAACCCGAGTCAGTCCCTTCGTGAGGGGATCTGCTGGGTTCTCATCCGATGATACCCTCTTTGCGACGAGGAGTCCTTCTTCGATCCGATGTCTGATGAAATGGTATTTTTTATCGATGTGTCTGGATCTCCCGTGATCCCTTGGTTCCTTGGCTAAGGCAACAGCACTTTCACTATCACAGAAAATTTCCATTGGCTCTTTAATAGCTGGTACAACTCCAAGGTCTCCAATGAAGTTCCTCAGCCATAACGCCTCCTTTGCCGCTTCGCTAGCTGCAATATACTCTGATTCACAAGTAGAATCTGCCACTGTCTCTTGGTTGGAACTCTTCCAAGAAATTGCTCCTCCATTTAGGGTAAAGACCCAGCCCGACTGAGAGCGGAAGTTATCCCTATCAGTCTGGAAGCTAGCATCACTATGCCCTACAACTCTCAAGTCATCACTTCCACCGAGAGTAAGGACCCAGTCCTTAGTCCTTCGTAGGTACTTGAGAATAGTCTTTACTGCAGTCCAGTGTGCCTTGCCAGGGTTCCCCTGAAACCTGCTAACCATGCTCAAGGCAAAGGCTACATCAGGTCGAGTACACGTCATAGCATACATGATCGAACCTACAGCCGAAGCATAAGGTACTCGACTCATTTCTGCTATCTCAGCCTCAGTGCTAGGGCTTTGTGTCTTACTCAGTTTGGCGTTACTCTGGATGGACAACTCTCCTTTCTTGGAATCTTGCATTCTGAATCTCTTCAGAACCTTCTCCAAGTAGGTACTTTGACTAAGTCCAATTAGTCTTTTACTCCGATCTCTCAAGATCCTTATCCCCAAAATATAGGCAGCTTCACCAAGGTCCTTCATAGCGAAACACTTTCCAAGCCAGGACTTTACTTCCTGCAGGGTTGCAATGTCGTTTCCTATGAGTAGTATGTCATCCACATACAATACCAAAAAGCTAACTATACTCCCACTAGCCTTGACATATACACAAGATTCATCTTCACTCCTAGAAAAGCCAAATTCCTTGACCTTTTCATCAAAGCAAAGATTCCATCTGCGAGGTGCTTGCTTTAATCCATAAATGGATTTCTCAAGCTTACACACTCTATTAGGGTACTCGTTACTGACAAAACCCTCTGGCTGACTCATGTAAACATCTTCAGCCAACTTTCCATTAAGGAAAGCGGTTTTGACATCCATTTGCCAAATTTCATAGTCATGAAATGCGGCTATGGCTAACAGTACCCGAATAGACTTAATTTTGGCTACCGGAGAAAAGGTCTCATAATAGTCCACTCCAGGAATTTGAGAGAAGCCCTTTGCAACCAGTCTAGCCTTATAAGTGTGTACTTTACCATCCATGTCGGTCTTCTTCTTGAAGACCCATTTGCACCCTACAGTCTTTCAACCTGGTACATTCTCAACCAAGTTCCAAACTTGATTGTCATACATGGATTGTATCTCGCTATCCATAGCCTCTTTCCATTTGGCAAACTTGGGGACCGCCATGGCTTCCTCATAGCTGTTAGGGTCATCTTGACTTACTAGTGTCTCATCACTAATAAGTGTCTCACCTTCTGCAGTAATATGGAATCCATAGTAATGCTCAGGTGCACTCCTAACTCTCGTGGAACGCCTCAGAGGTACAGATTCGTCAATTGGCTCAACAGGAGTTTCCTCCTCAAGTTGAGGGCTAGAGTTTGAAGTTCCTTCACCACTTGACTCTTGAATTTCTTCAAGATCAACTTGCCTCCCACTGTCTCCTTGGCTTATAAACTCTCTCTCTCGAAAGACTCCTCTTCTTGCTACAAAGACCACATTGTCACTATGTCTGTAGAAGAGGTAACCAAAGGATTGTTGTGGGTAGCCGATGAAAATACACCTCTCGCTTCGGGGTTCGAGCTTATCATGAGTCTCGCGTCTCACGAAAGCCTCGCAGCCCCAAATCTTGATGTGGTCTAGTTTAGGTACTTTACCAGTCTACATCTCGTGAGGAGTTTTGGCAACTTTCTTTGTAGGGACTAGATTAAGGATATGGGCGGCAGTCTCTAAGGCATACCCCCAGAATGAGATTGGTAGCGAAGCTCGACTCATCATGGAACGAACCATGTCCAACAAGGTTCGATTACGCCTCTCAGCCACACCATTCAACTGCGGTGTCCTGGGAGGTGTCAATTGTGAGACAATCCCACATTCCTTTAGATAGTCGAGGAACTCTGAACTAAGATACTCACCACCTCGATCAGATCGAAGCATCTTAATGTTCCTGCCCAATTGATTCTCGACTTCCTGTTTAAATTCCTTAAACTTCTCGAAAGTCTCTGACTTATGCTTGATTAAGTAGACATATCCATATCTACTATAATCATCAGTAAAAGTCAAATAATAACGATTAGCATCTCTTGTGGCATGTTTGAATGGTCCACACACATCCGTGTGTATAAGGTCCAACAAACCTTCACCCCTTTCACACGAGCCTGTGAAGGGTGACTTTGTCATTTTTCCAAGTAAGCATGATTCGCAACTATCATTTGACTTTAGGTCAAACGACTCCAAGACTCCATCCTTTTGGAGTTGGCCTATGCGTTTCTTGCTTATATGTCCAAGATGACAATGCCATAATGATGCTTTATCCAAGTTATTATTATTAGGAGAATCAATACACAAAACATTATTTCCTAAGTTATCTACAATAGATACAGCTTCATACACACCATCACAAGGTAATGCTTTAAAAGAAAGTACATTATTAAAGAAAGCATTAATCGAACCAACTTCATTATCAAACGAAAAGGTGAAACCTTGTTTGTACAATGCATGAAAGGAAATAATATTTCTTGCCATTTCTGGCGAATAACAACATTTATTCAAATCTAAATTTAACCCACTACTTAGCGATAAAGTATAAACTCCAATCTTGGTGACAGGTGTAACTTTCCTATTCCCCATGATTAAGTTTATTCTTCCTTGCTCCACATTCTCACTTCTTCCTAGTCCCTGCAAGTCACAACAAATATGAATACCGCAACCTGTATCAAGGACCCAAGATTTCGAATGGGGTGAGTTATTAGAAATGATAGTGTAAATACCTGCATGGTTGGGTTTGACTTTCCCATCCTTCACATCTTGCTGGTACTTTGGGTAGTTCCGCTTCCAATGAGCTTTTTCATGGCAATAGAAGCATTCAGCCTCTTTTGGGTCAGAAGAAGGAGTAATGAAACCTTTCTTGGTTCCACTTGAAGAAGAGCCATCAAGGGTCCGAGTCTTGGTACCCTTCGAAGATCTCTTTCTCTTCCTCCCTCGACTTTGCCCGATTGCCAAGACCGGAGTTGAGTCTGGAGTAGGAGTGATAGCAACCGACTTCCCCTTAAGACCTGTTTCTGCGGTCTTGAGAAGTCCCTGAAGTTTGCTGAGGGTGACCTCTTCCTTGTTCATGTGATATGTCATGCGGAATTGATCATAGCACGATGGTAAAGAGTGCAAAATGATATCTATTGCAAGCTCCTCAGGGAAGTTCACATTGAGCTTCAGCAAACGATCCACATACCTTTGCATTTTCTGCATGTGGCTCGTGACGGACTCTCCGTCCTTCATCATGGTTGTTATCATGGAGCAGATGACTTCGTACCTCTCTTGTCGTGCACTTTGATGGTATCTTTCCATCAAATCTTGGTGCATTTCATAAGGGTAGAAATCTTCATAAGACTTTTGGAGTTCAGCTGTCATGGTGGCTAACATGATGCAAGCCACCTTGGTTGCATCTCTTTCATGAGTATGAAAGTCAGCGATCTCCTGGGGAGTTGCAGTGGACTCGTCAATTTCCTTAAGCTCCTTGTCAAGGACATATTCTTTGTCCTCGTAGCGGGTAATCATCCTGATGTTTCTGATCCACTTATTGAAGTTGGATCCATCAAAGGTGACTTTCCCACACAGACTCATAAGAGTAAAGGAGCCATTAGGATTCGAGCCAGAAGCATTGTTTGAAGACATCTGAAAAAGAAGAACAAGTTTAGTTTAGATTTAAGAGAGTCCTTAATAAAACACCCAAATGTAATATTAAGGCTAGGATCCAATCACAATATAATATAACTTAGAAGAGGTATGCCGTAATCTAAGCTATACCATATTTGAAAGGTAGGTGAATGACGATTCACCAATTTCCACCACGAAAACCGAAATATTAAATATTTAGTTTTTATTGGTTTTAGAAATTCCTAGATTCTTTGAGATCCAATGAACTTTTCAAAGGCATGTTTCAATCTCGGGAGTGCCCTCCAGGTTTTGTGACTGGGATGCCGAGGATCACAAAACGAGGTGTGAAGTAACCATGCAAATCACTTGGTACCCTTAAAGTTTATCACTCAATCGATGTGCCGGTAAACCACACACGCTCCACCGATACTATAATAAACCTTAAGTCACCCTTTACCTACCTTGTTAAGTCCAAGTTAGTGTGCCGGTTAACCACACACGCTCCACCAACGACTCAGACAAAGTGTAAAGTGTAATTTCATGGATTAGCACCTTATTCACATTTTTCCTAAAGTAACTAAGATTGGGAATTTAATAAACATTTAGTTACTTTATTATATTCATCATACTTTGAATGAGAATTTATAAGTCCTTGTCTTACCCGTTCGGCTAACGACCCTCCACCAGTCAAGCAAGCGGTGGGTGAGAATATTCACCCATTAAGTCACCATTTTATAGGCAACAACCTTATAACCACCTTATAGACCGGCTTCGTGAATGAGGCGTACTAGCGGTAAGACGACTTTATTCTTATACATATATATATAATTATTAAATTATCATAATATAAGTATAAGAGTTGAATTTTAACTTTTTTAAAATTCAAGGGGTTGGAACTAAAGTTTTAACTTAACTTTACTTGTTCCAAAACTTGAGGGCAAGTTTTGTAACTTTCAAAACTTTTCATTTCTTATAACTTATGAGTTTAATAGAGTAATAAAATGAAGACTCTTCATTTTTATAACTCTTGTGTTTTCTTAATGGTTTTAACTCAAGTGTGACTCTTGGTTTTCCATAACTTAAGGATAAGTTATGGACCCCATTAAAACACATTATGATCAAGAATTAAACTACCAAATAGGTTACAAATAATTCCTATGATCATCTACAACATCAAAAGAACAAGAACATGAATATGAACACAATCAAAAATTACATAAAACTTTGTAATTTTGATAACTAGTTGTTGTAAATGAATTAGCAAAGACATTACACCACCAAAAACAAGTTTACAATTACCAAAACAGTTTAGGGTAATGTTTCTAATTCATTTTCCAGCAACTGAATCGAAATTCTGCACTCATTCGACCCTACTCGTCGAGTGCATGAACATGACTCGCCGAGTTGGTTGAAGATACTCATGGACTCGATGAGTCCCCCCTATAGACTCGACGAGTCCATTCGCAGACAGCAAATTTCCGATTCTGTTTTCAACTTTTAAGCACAAATAAGAACAAACAAGCCTAGGCTCTGATACCACTGATGGGTTTTGAGCATTCTAACACTTCCTAAGTGTACATGCAACCCTAATAACCTTGGATCTATGTTTGTCTAATTTGTCATGCAAAGTTGAATTCCAAGGTTATATTCCTATCTAGCATACATGGGAAACAATTTTAACATAAAGCATAGATAGAATAACTTACCTTGTTGTTGTTTGTGTTCCTTGAAACCTTGTGAGCCTAGCACCCCAAGTGTGATGCCTCAAATGCTTCACACAACACCAAATGCTCTTGGAAGAACTTATGAGAGAATACTCACTTCTTCAAAATCAGCCAAGCCCTCTTATTTCTTAGTGTAGCTGATTTGGGAGGAGATCATGTTACTTATATAGTGTTGACACACCTAGGGTTAAACCCTAATGTGTCATGACTCTTCATTTCCATGACCCATGGGTTTGTAACTCCCATGGAGCATCCATGGAGCATCCTATGGGTGGAACCCAACTTGATGATCCATGGAGCCTTTTAGCCCACTATACAAGATATGGATGATTTACTTAATCAACCCAAATATTTAATTAGTTATCTTTTGATCACTTAATTAATTCTAAATTAATTCTTGATCAAACTAATCAAATAATATTATTAATATATTAGAACTTATAATATATTAATAATCTCCAAGTGTTATTTCTCTCATTTAGTCTATCCAATTGCATGGTGCCATGCAACCTAAATGGACCATGCCGGGTCGGGTCAAGTACATACCAGAAATAGTTATGGACTTAGACACCTTATCCAACACTTCATTCATGACAACATCTCTGAAACCTCCGAACTTTGGGGGCCGGATTCAATCCATAAAACAGTAGACTCTGTCACTTCTGATCTCAAGTTTCTTCTCCATTCCTCTCAAGGCTTCGTTCAACACGTTTTCTGGTTTTAGGGCTTCGAACTGAGCTTCTCGTATCTGTGCAGATAATTGAGAATGGATAGTCATTGTCAATGTCTTTACCTTGCGACTTGAACTCTCCTTTCGGCTCAGGGAATCTGCTACCACATTCACCTTGCCGGGATGGTAGCGGATTTCTCACTCATAGTCACTGAGTAGTTCTACTCATTGCCGCTACCTCATGTTTAAGTCTTTCTGATTGAAGATATGTTGCAGACATTTATGGTCAGTGAAGATCGTGCACTTAGTTCCGTAGAGATAATGTCTCCAAATCTTCAGTGCAAAGACCACTACTCCTAGCTCCAGGTTGTGAATCATGTAGTTAACTTTATGTGCCTTCATTTGTCTCGAGGCATAAGTGATAACTTTTCCTCTATGCATAAGCACACAGCCTAAACCCTGATTGGATGCATCGAAATCAACAACGAAGTCCTCTGTCCCTTCGGGCAGGGACAGAATAGGCGCGCTGCACAGGGCTCGCTTCAACGTTTGGAATGCGGTTTCTTGCTTGTCATTACAACAAAAGGGTACACCTTTCTGTGTCATAGTGGTTAAGGGTTTGGCAATTCTGGAAAAAATCTGGAGTAATCTGCGATAGTAGCTAGCTGGACCCAAGAATTGACAGATTTTTGTAGGTGTCTTCGGTGCCGACCTATTCTCTATCGCCTTGATTTTGGATGGGTCCACGTGTATACCCTCCTCGCTTACCTAGTGACCAAGAAAAGCTACTTTCCGAATCCAGAACTCACACTTAGAGAACTTCGCGTACAACTTCTCCGTTCTAAGTGTTTCCAACACTAACCTCAAGTGTTGTTTGTGATCTTCTTCGCTTGGGGAATAGACAAGTATGTCATCAATGAACACGATGACAAACTTGTCCAGAAAAGGACGACACACCCGGTTCATCAGGTCTACGAACACCACCGATTCATTGGTTAAACCAAAGGGCATCACTACAAACTTGTAGTATCCATATCGAGTCATGAATGTTGCCTTGGAAACATCATTTCTCATGAACTTGAAGCTGATGGTACCCTGATCTAAGGTTTATCTTCAAGAAGTAACTAGTTCCCTGAAGTTGATAGAAAAGGTCATCTATACGAGGAAGAGGATAACGGTTTTTGACTGTTAGTTTGTTCAGCTCCCAGTAGTCTATACACATCCGAAAGGATCCATCTGTCTTCTTCACAAATAAAACCCGGGCTCCCCAGGGTGAGGAACTCGGTCTGATGAACCCCTTGTCGAGTAGCTCATTAAGTTGACTGGATAACTCCTGCATTTCTGCTGGAGCTAAGCGATATGGAGATTTGGCTACACGATTAGCTCCAGGAATTAGGTCGATGCGAAACTCGACTTGATGTTCGGGAGGAATTCCCAGGAGCTCTTTGGGAAAGACATCAGGAAACTTGCAGACTTTGGGGATGCTCTCGAGGTCTTTAACTTCCTGCTTCTTGTTGATTACATGAGCTGAGAATGCATAACACTCCTTTCATAGAAGCTTTTGAGCTTTAATGCGAGATATGATGCAAAGATTGGAACTAAGTTTATCGCCGTAGATCATGAGAGCCTTACAAGAGGGGAGATTGAGACGGATGGCTTTTTCGTAACAAAGGATATCAGCATGATTGGGACTCAACCAATACATGCTAATGATAACATCAAATCTCTTAATGGAAACTGGCATTAGGTCGATGGGGAAAGAATGATCATTCAGGGTAAGGGTACAGCCTATGAATATGTCGTTAGCATTTTCTTTCTCACTGTTAGCCATCTCGACGGTAAATGTTTTGGTTAATGGTTGGGGATTATGTTTAAGAAAATGTTTGAATGAATGGCTAACAAAACTTCATTCAGCACCAGAATCGAAGAGGATACTAGCATAAGAGTTGTCGAGAAGGAACGTACCCGAGACAACGGTGGGATCGGCGATTGCTTCCTCTCGTCCCATAGCTAGGAATCTCCTAGTGTTGCCAGCTGTTGCTGCCTTGGGGCAATTTCTCTTGAAATGTCGAGTTTCACCACATCCGTAGCAGGCCTGACCGACACCCGCTTCGGAAGATTGATTTCTTGATTAGGTTGGGGCTTGCAGAATCGAACCGTATGCCCCTTTGTACCGCAGTTAGAGCATGATAGATCATGGCAGGGGTCGGGGTTATGGTGGAATCTACACTTGTCACATAGAGGGAGGGTACCAGCATACCTATTGGTAGGTGTTTGGGCTATGGATCCAATGGCAGAAACAGCAGCAGGGGTAGTAACAACATGGACTGGCACAGTTTGTTGTTTCTTTGAAGACTCTTATGAAGACTGACCCTTCTTCTTCTTCCAAAATTTCCTTTTCTCACCACTCCTCTTTGTCGGCTCCGGAGTGGTGGTCGTTTCTTCAAGATCATCACTATGATCAATTAAGGTTTGCGCCAAGCATTTGGCACTGTCATAGGTCTCTGACTTCGCAGCCAAAACGTTACTCTTGGTTGGCTGGGTCAACCACCAGATAAATCTCTTAATCTTTTTACTCTCTGGGGTAACCATTCATGGGCAGAGAAGCGCCAAGTCATCAAATCTCGAAGTGTAGGCGGCGATATCGGAACCTTTCATCTTCAGGTTCCAGAGTTCGTGTTCCAGCTTCGGCATTTCGTCCCGAGGGCAGTACTCTACAAGCATTAGCTACTTCATGACCTCCCAACCCATAGCATTTGCTACCGGTAGGGTTAACGATTTGACTCGGCCGTTCCACTAAGTCAGGGATTTATCGATGAAGGTGCAGGCGGCTAATTTCACATTATCAGATTCTGAACAAGCACAAATTTCAAAAATAGATTCGATTTTCTCCAAACATTGGGTTAGGGTAATGACACCTCAAGTGCCATTGAAGGACATGCGTTTCGCATTCATAAAGTCCTTTTAGGAACACTCCTTTCAGTGTCCCTAGCTACTTTCCTGCTTTTTAGGCTGAGTACCACCTCCTGACCCACCTGACTCACCAAGGTTCATTTGCGATATGGTAGCAGCCACAGCATCATTAACAGCTGCTTGAAACATGGTGGGATCAAATGGAGAGGGAGGTGGTGGTGGAGGAGGATTCTTGTTCTTTGTGCTAGGTCTTTTCCTTGGAGGCATCTTGATCTATAATAGCCAGGAAAGAGAGGATCATAAGTCCTCTGAATTGAATCAAGAGATATGGAACAAGAGATATCTCTTTATGACAGATATAAAGTTCTAGTAAGCGATAAAGCAGAAAAGAGTTATCAAAGCAGACAAAATATCGCTAAGGAAGGAAGGACTAGCACCACTCGAAATGAATTTCTACAATGTACTCGGCTCTAGCTAAAATACTCCCATAGTATTTTATGTTTCGCTTTAACGACGACTCATTGTTTGGATATTAGGTAAGATTTAGGCATGCTGCACACCACAGTCACTCCCAAGCACATGTTGGTCGTGTCTCAAATGAATAGAGTTAATCAGGCTATATTGACCCTAGACACGACTACATAACTGCCCAGGTTTAACCGCAACACACGACACCCAATTACTTATGTTTTGTTCTATTCGAAGTTACGGATTTTTGTGGTTAGGTATACTTGTATACTTTTGAAAAATACTTATATTTTAAAGTATACTTTTAGTTCAGAGCACTTCGTGTTAGGTTTTGAGCATTCTAACACTCCTAAATGTACATGCAACCCTAAATACTTTAGATCTATGTTTTCTCTAATATACATGCAAATATGAACATCTAAGGTATTATCCTAATCTAGCATACAAAAACAATGAATATAACAAGATAGAATACATACCTCTTTGGTGTAGAATGTCCTCATGAAGCTTGAGTGCCTAGTACCCCAAGTGTGACACCTCAAATGGTTCACACAACACCAAATACACTTGGAATAACTTGAGAGAAACCTAAACACTTCTAAAATCGGCTAGCCCTTCTCTTCCTAACTTAGTGGCCGATTTTGTCAAAGAATATGATCTTATATAGTTGTTACAATTAGGATAAACCCTAATTGTCATGGCTTTCCATTTCCTCAGATCCATTGGTTCAAATACACCATGGAGCATCTTATGGGTTTTAGCCCAACTTGACAATCCATGGAGCATTAACCCACTATACAAGTATGGATGATTTACACAATCAACCCATATATTTAATTAGTCTTCTTTTGATCACATAACTAATTCTAGATTAATTCTTGATCAATACTTAATAAAATAATCATATTAATATATTATAACTTATAATATATTAACAAACTTTAAGTGTTATTTCTCTCATGTTAGTCTATCCAAATGGATGATACCATGCAACCCAAAAGGACCATGTTGGGTCATGTCAACTCTTACCAATTGTAGTTATGGACTGAGACATTAATCCAACAGTCTCCCACTTGGATAAGTCTAAAACTCTTTTTGCGTATGACTTCAAGAACCAACTGGCAATCGTAGCTCTCAAAAGCTTCCGTAGAACTCTAACCTTGCCGATGATCTCTGACCTTTGTCAATGACTTGTCCATTAGATAAGGGATCATATATTCCTCCATTCTAGATATCATATGGACTGAGACATGGATTATAAATCATTCTCTCTGTCAGTTTGTTGTTTCCTGATATTCGATTTATGACGACTGACTGATTGAACAAATCAAATCAGTCCTGGCTTGGCCAAGCAATCACATACATCATCGCTATATCATCGACGGGCCCACAAATATCGCTTTTATCCCGAACGTAAAAGGAATGGATAAACTTCGACTCATATGGCTTGTTTTGCTACTTGTTGAATCATACACAAAGACACATTTTATAACATCGAGTTACCAATGCGGTTTCGCGCAATCAATGTATAACCAACTCATAGTAACAACTCATATCACTAGGTATGACGAATATAAGATATTATCATCTCATGATCACTCATGATAAAATCCATGAAATGATTCAAATGAGCACGGATTGAATCCAATACTCAGAACTTATGAGCACTCATGAGTGTTGTAGCACAACTTTGTCCACCAACTTGGACCTCTACAAGCCAACCCATGACAGTCTTGATTCATATCTACTTCCAACATATGACCAATTGTGGATGGTTTGAATAACTTAAGCAATCAGGAAGAATGACCTAGTTATTCTGGAAGTCAAAACATGCAAAATGAAACACAAGAATAATTGAATCTAATATGGTATCAAACCTATTAATATAAATAAAACACATTTTATTTATCACCATATGATTACTCATTATTCATTGTTTCGGTTTTATCAACTTTATACTTGAATTAAAAACACTATTTGTCCCTGTTGGATTAATGTCTAAGTCCATAACTATAATTGGTAAGACGTGACCCGACCCGGCATGGTCCATTTGGGTTGCATGGCATCATGCACTTGGATAGACTATAATGAGAGAAATAAGACACTTATGGTTATTAATATATTATAAGTTCTAGTATATTAATAATAAGAATAATAAGATTATTTAATTAGTATTGATCAAGAATTAATCTAGGATTAATTAAGTGATCAAAAGAAGACTAATTAAATATATGGGTTGATTGTGTAAATCATCCATACTTATATAGTGGGCTAATGCTCCATGGATTATCTAGTTGGGCCAAAACCCATATGATGCTCCATGGATGCTCCATGGTGTATTTGAACCCATGGATCCAAGGAAATGGAAAGTCATGACAATTAGGGTTTACCCTAATTGTAACACTATATAAAGATATTATTCTTCCCAAAATCGGTCACTAGATTATTCTAGAGAGGGCTAACCGATTTCATGAAGTGTTCTAGTTTCTCTCAAGTTATTCCAAGTGTATTTGGTGTTGTGTGAACCATTTGAGGTGTCACACTTGAGGCACTAAGCACTCAAGCTTCATGAAGACAAGCACCATTGAAGAGGTATGTATTCTATCTTGTTATATTGATATTTTGTATGCTAGTTTAGGATAATACCTTGGATGTTCATATTTGCATGTATAATAGAGAAAACATAGATCCAAGGTATTTAGGGTTGCATGTACACTTAGGAGTGTTAGAATGCTCAAAACCCAACAGTGGTATCAGAGCCTAGGCTTGTTTTCTTGTTATACCTGCAATAGAAGCTGAAAAATGGAGTTTTGTTGCTGTCAGCCCAGCTGACTCGCCGAGTCCATGAAGGGACTCGACGAGTCCAAGGCAAAATGCATCCAACTCGCCGAGTTGAGTTCATGCACTCGACGAGTTGGACCCCAGACAGCATATCTTCGAGGTTTTTGGCTAGAAATGGACTAGGAACATTACCCTAAGGTGTTTTGAACTTATAAACTTGTTTTTAAATGTGGTAATGTTCATGCTAATCCATTTTCAAGATAATTGTCAATAGATTCATGTTTTGTATTAGTTTAAAGGTTAGACTAATTACATGAAAAAGTTTGATTTGAATTATCTTGTTCTTATGAGTTGCTTAGATTAATAGAAAAGTTGAGTGAAAAAGTTGTTTTCAATCCAAATTAATCTAAGAGTTGAGTATAAAATGTGTTTGTGTAACTTATCCTTAAGTTACATGAAGAGTCACATTAAAGACTCATAAAACTCATAAAGTTGGCAAAGGTTACAAAAGATGAGGAGTCTTGTCCTTAAGTTATGGAGGTTCAAGAGTCACTTCATTAAAAAATAAATAAATAAAATATGTAACCTTAATTAATTCCATAAGTTATAAAATAAAGAAAAGATTAATTCTTTATTAATTTAAAGTCTTCCATAATTTGTCCACAAGTTATGGAACTTGAAGAGTTTTTGGATTAAAACTACTTTAAATACATAAGTTATGGAATTAATTAGTTTTGAATAGTTTCAAAACTTGCCCTCAAGTTTTGGAATTTGTAAAGTTTTCTCTTATGAATACTTTAATTCCAAGTTAGCCCTTAGAATTTTAAAAGTTAAAATTCAACCCTTATACTTTATAATATTATAAGTTAATAATATTTATATGTATAAGAGTAAAGTCGGTCTTACCGCTAGTACGCCTCATTCACGAAGCCGGTCTATAAGGTGGGTATAAGGTTGTTGCCTATAAAATGGCAACTTAATGGGTGTTCACTCTCACCCACCGCTCGCTTGACTGGTGGAGGGTCGTTAGCCGAACGGGTTTGACAGGACTATAATTCTCCCTACATTAAAAGTATTAATGATAAATACTAAGTAACTAAACTCTTAATAATACCCAATCTTAGTTACTTAGGAAAATGTGAAGAAGGTGCTAATCCACGAAATTACACTTTGCACTTTGTTTGAGTCGGTTAGTGGAGCGTGTGTGGTTAACCGGCACACTAACTCGTATTTAACAAGGTAGGCAAAGGGTAACTTAATGTTTATCATAGTATCGATGGAGCGTGTGTGGTTAACCGGCACATCGATTGAGGGATAAACACTTAAGGGTACCCAGTAATTTGCATGGTTACTTCACACCTTGTTTTGTGATCCTCGGCATCCCAGTCACAAAACCTGAAGGGCACACTCGAGATTGAAACATGCCATTGAACAGTTCAATGAATCTCAAAAGATCTAGGAGTTTCAAAACCAATTAAAACCTAATAATACATTTCGTTTATCTTGGTGGAAATTGGTGAATCGTCATTCACCTACCTTCAAATTGTTTTATAGCTTGGATTACGGCATACCTCTTCTAAGTTATAAAATAGTTTGTTGGGTCCTAGCCTTAATATTTTCATATTGGGTGTCATATTAAGGACTCAAAGATCAACTATCTTGAATATCTCCCATAACATGTCTGAATTAGACATTTATGATCTTCCCAAATCTCTTGAAACAAGCTTTCCTAAATGAAGATGATGTCCCATGGATATCATACTTCTCTCTCCTCCTCCAATTATTCTCCCTAACCCACAAGTTCTTGAAAAATTTAAGGTCACTCGAACCCTATTGGCAAGACAAGGTCTAGGTGTGATCACATCTTGGAGATGTAGTCACATATTGACAAGCCGGGAGAGTTGTGTGTCAAAGTCTTGAGAAAGTTGGTTCAATCACTTTCTAAGTCACATAGTGAGTTCCTTTGGGACACCTATGAAATAGACTATGACAAGAACCTTAATGATCTTATCTATTGTTAAGATCAACTTCCTGAAACTTTATGGACATTGACAATGGTGACACTGGAAATACAGAAAAAACATTCTCTTCCCAATGGAAAGGGATCAGCCATAGTCAACTCGGTTGACCAAATGGTAAAGAGAAAAGTCTAAGTCTGTGATAGTCTCGTGTACCATTATCAAAGGGTCCATATGTTTATATTGCCAAAGTAAGGGTCATTAGTTGCGAAGCTGCCTAATTTACCTAAGGATGTTAAAGTCAATAAGGTTGACTCTACTTCAGGTAAAGTCCACTACTCTAAGTCTGTTAAGTTTCTATTCTGAGATTCTTGATGCATGATGTGACTGGGTCACATGGTAATGTTTTAAGAATCAAAGAAAAGTAAAGGAACTTAAAGAAAGAATATGCTGAATCTGATCGCATAGATGGATTTCTATCGCGTAGTTTGAAAATCGGATTCTTGAGCTACTTCTTAGGAGTTATGAGATATTGCTAATGAATAGATAACAACAAGTTTTCATATGGATTGTAAGGATAAGTTTTTCCGCATAGTTTTAAAATAAAAGAAAATTTTTGATTTTATTTATTTTAGAATATCCTTACAATGGCATTTGAGGAAAAACTGTTGCTTATATGATTCCATTAATAGCAAGAGTGGAAGTATGAAATTGATTCTTTCATTTGTGGTAATGTCTAAATTTACCAAATAAGGAAAGATTCTCATCATCCAAAGTCTCAATTGGACCAGGACTTGGAATCATGCAAGTTGTATAGCATGATGAATGAGAACTTTCAAGTATTGGAAAATTAAGACTAATTACTTGTTCACATGGATGTGTGAGTAATGTAATGGACTAAGGGATCGAGTACATAGTCATGTGCACTGATTAAGTCCACCACAAAAGATATAAGGCTATTCGTCATATTTTACTAGAGTTCAGTAAATATGATTATACTTACAAGCTTAAGTGTAACTCTGAGACATTGGAAAAGGTTCCAATGCATAGCAGAGCGGATAAGAAGAATCAAATTAGGCAGAAGGATAAAAGTTTCTCAAATCTGAAAAGATGGGAGAGTACTTTAGTATCAGTTTTGTGATCATCTTAATGATTAAGAAACCATATCAAAATTAGTTCTCTAAGGAAGTCTTAGTGGATTCTTATGACTAAGAAGAAGGGATCTTGAAATTGTTGAAATGGTTAAATCAAGAAGATGAGTCATACTTCGTTCCAATACAAGTCTTAGAGTCATACTCCAAGATTGTAATTTGAGTGACATGTCTTAAAGAAGGTTTAAAACACTTGACAAATGTAAGTTTTCTACTCTTGTACATTTGAAATTGGTAAGTTGTGACGTTTTGGATAAAACAAAGACCAACTTAGGCCAATTGTGTGAAGTGTTTGTCTTGATTAGAATCCACACTATCTCTTGGATGTTTGACAAGGGAGTCTTATAGGTCAAGAGGACAGTGGGAGTCTTAAAGATCTTGAAAGTCTCAAGAACTAATCAAGAATGAAACCTAAAGTTCTTCACTAGCACACAACTTAAGGTTTATAACCTATCGTGTTGACATATTCTGTGCCCATTCCAGTTAAAGTTGACTTTGCATATGAGTTCTTAGAGTTCTCAATGTGTTGCACAACAACTTGGAAGCAATGGTAGGCCCTTGAGCTACCAGGTGGCAAGAAATTAAGATTAAGTTCAATCCATATGGTTTTGGATTTGTCATTATCCTTGTCTTGTGATTCTGGTTTTGACAAATTCATATGGGTAGGAACTCATACACCAATAAATCTAAGTGTCATAAGGTTTCTCTCCGATTCATGAAAATGATGGTGAGGAAACACTTTCACTAAGTAGATTTTAGCTAGATAGCAATTGTGATATTTGCATTCTCAAAGTCGTTAGTGGAGCGTGTGTGGTTAACCGGCACACTAACATGGACTTATGAGAAATGACAAAGGTCAAAAACAGTCAAGACTATGATTACGGCATCCCTTTTCATAGTTCTTAAAATTGTTTTGACACACCCATGAGCTATCTAAGGGAAGGTGTATGTTTTTGATAAAGTCTTATCAAAACAATCTAGTATCAGAAATCTGAACTTTGGTAAGAAAGTCAATAAAGTATTGATTTCTAGAAGTCGAGCTTTCTGAGTATATGTCAAAGCTAGTGGAAGCATAAGTGTTATGCTAATAATCATCATGTTAGTGGGAGCATGATAATTACAATAAGTATTGCAAGCTAGCAATGTTAATTATAGAAAACAAAAGGTTTCAATTGGGAAAAAGTTGTTTTGCTATAATTAAGGGAGAGGAAATTATACTTCATCTCAAATCTATAAGCATAGATCGTGAGGTTTTAATCATTTAGTCAAGGATATATATGAATTTCATGTTGGAATGGCTCAACATAAGGAAATTCTGTATATGGGTCCATTATTTGCGTTCTTAAGTTCGATTATGATTACGGCATCCCTTTTCATAATCTGAATTATGAGAACTTGGCAAATTGAAATGGAAATGTTATAGCAAAAGACTGGTTTAGTCTTTATGTAAGACATCATGAATCGTGTCCCATATACTTCGGATATAGGATCGGTTACATGTGCTATATTCATCCTTTCTAAAATTTTCCAAATGCCTAACGCATTAAGAAGGGAAAAGGTTTAGAACTGGATATGACTAAAAGGATTAAACAATTGTCGAGGACAATCTAAGGTTTACCAAAGACTGGTTTCTCAAGGACAATTGGAAGTATAGTGATAATTCTGGAAGGACCATATTGACATAATCTGTAAGGAGGCAACTCTTGTTCAGAAGTGATAGTCGAAATGGAATCTGGAAATGTTTCAAAGTTAGAATTTTCAATCTGTGTAAGATTAAGGAAACTTAATGCAAGAAGGATGGTTCCAAGGACTTTATCTCCTTTGGAATACTCTGTAATGATTGTTGCCAAGTCTTTCTGACTTTGTGCATAATCATTACAAGAGGATCGATGCATATAAGTTTAGAATCTAACAGATTTCAGTAAATGACATGAATTTGGAATTCTTGCATTTGCAGTAAGGATTTGGGAGTGTGAAAAGAGAATCATTGAAGTTATGTTCATTTGATCTAGTTCACAAAATAAAGATCATAGACAAACATATGATGCATACTTGGTGTATAGCATGACTATTGTTTAGAAAACATAGTGTGCGTGCTTGGAGCATGGGACAACTATTGTTTTAAATTCAAGAATAATGTTGATAGCTAAAACAATATACAATGAATAATGTGTAATCATATGGTGATAAATAAAAGGAGTTTTATTTATATTCATAAGTTCTGAGACCATATTGGATTCAATTATTATTGTGTTTCACTTTGCATGTTTTGACTTCCCGAATAAACTAGGTTATTCTTCCGGAATGACTAAGTTATTCAAACCATCCACAGTCGGTCATATGTTGGAAGTAGATATGAATTAAGACTGTCATGGGTTGGCTTGTAGAGGTCTAAGTTGTTGGACAAAGGGCTACAACACTCATGAGTGCTCATAAGTTCTGAGTATTGGATTCAACCCGCGCTCATTGGAATCACTTCATGGATTTTATCACGAGTGATCATGAGACGATAATATCTTATATTCTTCAAACCTAGAGATATGAGTTGTTACTATGAGTTGGTTGTACATTGATTGCACGAAATAGCATTTGGTAACTCGGTGCTATAAAACGTGCCTTTGTGTATGATTCAACAAGTAGTAGAACAAGCCATATGAGTCGAAGTTTATCCATTCCTTTTACCTTCGGGATAAAAGCGATATCTGTGGGCCCCTCGATGATTTGATGATGACAAATGGAAGTGCTCGGCCGGGCCAGGACTGATTTGATTTGTTCAATTAGTCAGTCGTCATAAATCGGAAATCGGGAAACAACTAATGGACAGAGAGAATGATTATAATCCATGTCTCAGTCCATATGATATCTAGAATGGAGGAATATATGATTCCTTATCTAATGGACAAGTCGTTGACAAAAATCAGAGTTCATCTACAAGGTCAGAGTTCGACAGAAGCTTTTGAGAGCTACGATTGCTAGTTGGTTCCTGAAGTCATACGCAATAATAGTTTTAGACTTATCCAAGTGGGAGACTGTTGGATTAATGTCTAAGTCCATAACTATAATTGGTAAGACTTGACCCGACCCGGCATGGTCCATTTGGGTTGCATGGCATCATGCACTTGGATAGACTATAATGAGAGAAATAAGACACTTATGGTTATTAATATATTATAAGTTCTAGTATATTAATAATAAGAATAATAAGATTATTTAATTAGTATTGATCAAGAATTAATCTAGGATTAATTAAGTGATCAAAAGAAGACTAATTAAATATATGGGTTGATTGTGTAAATCATACATACTTATATAGTGGGCTAATGCTCCATGGATTATCTAGTTGGGCCAAAACCCATATGATGCTCCATGGTGTATTTGAACCCATGGATCCAAGGAAATGGAAAGTCATGACAATTAGGGTTTACCCTAATTGTAACACTATATAAAGATATTATTCTTCCCAAAATCGGTCACTAGATTATTCTAGAGAGGGCTAACCGATTTCATGAAGTGTTCTAGTTTCTCTCAAGTTATTCCAAGTGTATTTGGTGTTGTGTGAACCATTTGAGGTGTCACACTTGAGGCACTAAGCACTCAAGCTTCATGAAGACAAGCACCATTGAAGAGGTATGTATTCTATCTTGTTATATTGATATTTTGTATGCTAGTTTAGGATAATACCTTGGATGTTCATATTTGCATGTATAATAGAGAAAACATAGATCCAAGGTATTTAGGGTTGCATGTACACTTAGGAGTGTTAGAATGCTCAAAACCCAACAGTCCCATGCTCCAAGCATGTACACTATGCTTTTCTAAACAATAGCTTTGCCATACACCAAGTATGGACTTTATGTTTATCTATGATCCTTACTTTGTGAAATAAACCAATTGACCAAACTTTCAATAATTCTAATTTCACACTCCCAAATTGAAATCTTTGTCAGGCTTTAAACTTAAATGCACAACTCTCTTGCAATGAATGTGCACAATGTCACAAAGACTTGTCAACAACCATTACAAGGTATTCCAATGAACACCTACTCCATGGACACAAAGCCTTATGTTCAAGGTATGCATTGATTTGAAAATGCTTCTCGCACTAAGTTCTTTCTAATATTACACATATTGCTTATATCTATAGAGACAACTCTATATTCCCATTTCGACTACTACATCTGAACAAGAGTTGCCTCTTTTCAGACTATGTCCATATGGCCCTTCCAAACTTCACACTATACTTCTAACTGTCCTTGAGCAACCAATCTTTGGTAAATCTTAGATTGTCCTTTACAATTGCTTAATCACTTTAGTCATATCCAATTCTAGACATTTTCCTCCTTAATGCCCCAAGGCATTCTGAAAATTTAGAAACAATAAATATTATAGCACAAGTAATCGCTCTTGTACCCAAAGTAAATGGGACACAATTCATGATGTTTCACATAAAGACATGGTTCCAGACCAGTCTTTTGCCATAATAATTTTTGTTTTCCATATTTTAAAAATTTTACTATGAAAAGGGATGTCGTAATCATAATCGAATTTTGAGAATGCAATATATAGAATTTTCTTAAGTTGAACTAATCCAACATGAAATTCATATATATATTCTTGACTAAAGGTGATTAAAAGCTCAATATAAGGTCTTTAGAATGATTATATACTCAATCTAAGTTTTTCATAATTGAAATGAAGTATAATTTCTTCTCCCTTAATTATAGTAAAACAACTTTTTCAACCCCTACAACCTCACAAATTGAAACTTTTGTTTTCTATAATTAACATTGCTAACTTGCAATACTTATCATAATTATCATGCCCCCACTAACATCATGATTATTAGCATAACACTTATGCTCCCACTAGCTTTGACATGTACTTAGAAATCAGCTATTGACTTTTTTACCAAAGTTTAGATTTCTGATACTAGATTGCTTTGAAAAAACTTTATCAAAATCATACACCTTATCTTAGATAGATCATAGGTGTGTCTAAACAATTTCAGCACTATGAAAAGGGATTCTATAATTGTAGTCTTAAATGTTTAGACCTTTGTTATTTCTCATAAGTCCATGTTAGTGTGCCTACTAACAACTTTGAGAATGCACATAATTACTATATACTTACAAATCTACTTAGTGGAAGTGTTTCCTCACCATTATTTTCATGAATCGGAGAGAAACCTTATAACACTTAGATTTTTATGGTGTATGAGTTCCTACCCATATGAATTTGTCAAAACCTTAGTCACAAGACACGAATAATGACAAATCCAAACACATATGGACTAAACTCATGCAATTTTAACTTCTTGCCACCTGGCAGTACAGGACCTGCCATTTCTTCCAAGTTGTTATGCAACTAATTGAGAACTCTAAAAACTCATATGCAAAGCCAACTTTAACTGCAATGGGCACAGAATATGTCAACAATATATGTTATGAACCTCAAATCGTGTGCTAGTGAAGAACCTCAGGTTTTATTCTTGATTAGTTCTTCAGATTTTCAAGACCTTTAAGACTCCCACTGTTCTCTTGACATATAGGACTCTCTTGTCACATATTCAAGGGATAGTGTGGATTCTTTATCAAGACAAATACTTCACACAATTGGTCTAAGCTGGTCTCTGTTTTATCCAAAACATCACAACTTACTAATTTCAAATGTACAAGAGTAGATAACCTTTTACTCTTACATTTGACTAGTGTTAATAAACCTTCTTTAAGATATGTCACTCAAGGTACAATCTTGGAGTATGACTCTAAGAATTGTTTTAGAATGAAGTATGACTCATCTTCTTGATTTGACCATTTCAAAAACTCCTAGCTCCTCTTCTTAGCTATCAGAATGCACTTAGAGGATAAATTGTGAAAAGGTCTCTTAATCATTAAGATGAAAATATAACATGATACTGAAGTACTCTCCCATCTTTTCAGATTTGAGAAACATTTATCCTTCTGCCTAATTTGATTCTTCTCATTCATTCTGCCATACATCGAGACTTTTTCCAATGCGTCAGAATTATACTTAGGTTTGTACGTATAACCATATTTACTAAACTTTAGTAAATCATGATGAATAGTCTTAACGGTTATTTGTGGTGGGCTTGATCAGTGCACAAGAATGTGTACTTGATCTTTTAGTCGTTTACTTGACTCACACATCCATGTAAACAAGTAATTAGTCTTAATTTTCCAATGCTTGAAAGTTCTCATTCACCATACTATACAACTTGCATGATTCCAAGTTTCAGTCCAATTGAAAATTGGGTGATGAGAAATTTTTCTTTACTTGGTAAATTTAGACACTACCACAAATGAAAGAATCAAAACCATTTTCCATTATTGCCATCAATGGAATCATATAAACAACAATTTCTTTCACAAATGCCATTGTAAGGATACTTGAAATAAATAAAATTAAAAACTTTACTTTTATTTTAAAACTTTACGGAAAAAATTAATCCTTACAATGAAAGTCTATATGAAAACTTGTTGTTATCTATTCCTAAGCAATTTATCATAACTCTTAAGCAACAGCTTCAAAATTCTGATATGATCAAAATCCATCTTCACGATCAGAAGCAGCATATACTTCCTTTAAGCTTTCTCTCTTTTCTTTGATTCTTAAAACATCACTTATATGACCCAGTCACATCATGTAATAAGAATCTCGGAGTAGAAACTTAACAAAGTTAGACAAATGGATATTACCTGAAATAAAGTCAAACCCATTGACTTTACCATCCTTAGGTATGTTTGGCAGCTTTGTAACCAATACCCCTTCCTTTATCAATTTAACATATAGGCTCTTTGATAATGGTACATGGGACTATCACAAACTTAGCATTTCTCTGTACCATTTGGTCAACCGAGTTGACTATGGCCAATCCCTTTCCGTTCGGAAGAGAATGATTTTCTGGATTTCCTGTGTTACTATTGTCCCTATCCATAAAGTTTTGGGAAGTTGATCTTTTAATCAAATTTGCTTTACTAGCCTTCCAAATCATTGTTGATTCATTAGTACCAAGCAAATATATAAGATTATTAAGGGTCGTGTCATAGTCTGTTTCATAAGAGTCCTAAAGGAACTCACTATGTGACTTAGAAAGTGATTGAACCACCAGCTTTCTCAAGAGTTTGACACCCAACTCTCTTGGCTTTTCAATATGTGACTTCATCTCCAAGATGTGATCACATCTAGACCTTGCCTTGTCAATAGGGCTTGCGTAACCTTGAACTTGTGGATTAGGGAGAATAATTGGAGGAGGTGGAAGTGAAGTTCCAAGAGATTTGGGAAGATCATAGATTTATGAACTTGACATCTTTTGGGAGATATTCAAGTTTAGTTGATTTAAGTCCTTAATATAACACCCAATATGAAATATTAAGGGTAGGACCCAACAACCTATTTATAACTGGAAGAGGGATGCCGTAATCCAAGTTATAAAATAGTTGAAGGTAGGTAAATGACGATTTACCAATTTCCACCATGAAAAACGAAATATAATTAAGTTTTAATTGGATTTGACACTCCTAGATCTTTTGAGATTCATTGAACTACTCAATGGCATGTTTCAATCTCGAGTGTGCCCTTCAGGTTTTGTGACTGGGATGTCGAGGATCACAAAACAAGGTGTGAAGTAACCATGCAAATTAGTTGGTACTCTTAAATGTTTATCACCCAACCGATGTGCTAGTAAACCACACACGCTCCACCAGGCTATGATTAAACTTTGAGAAACCCTTTGCTTAACTTGTTAAATCAAGCTAGTGTGCCGGTAAACCACACACGCTCCACCAACCAACTTAAGCAAAGTGCCAAGTGTAATTTCATGGGTTAGCCCCTTATTCACATTTTCCTAAGTAACTAAGATTAGGAATTATAAGTGTTTAGTTACTTAGTATTTATCATTAATACTTTTAATGAAGGGAGAACTTATAGTCTTTGTCCTACCTCATCGGCTAACAACCCTCCACCAGTCAAGGAAGCGGTGGGTGAGAGTGGACACCCATTAAACTGTCATTTTATAGGCAGTAACCTTATACCCCCCTTATAGACCGATTTTGTGAATGAGTCCTACTAATGGTAAGACTGAATTTTACTCTTATACATATATATAAATATGAGGGCAAGTATTCATAAGAGAAAACTTTTCAAATTCCAAAACATGAGGGCAAGTTTTGGAACTATTCAAAACTAATTAATTCCATAACTTATGTGTTTAAAGTAGTTTTAATTAAAAGACTCTTCAAGTTCCATAACTTGAGGATAAGTTATGGAAGACTTTAAATTATTAAAGAATATAACTTTTTCTTTATTTTGTAATTTATGGAATTAATTAAGGTTACACTTTTTTTATTATTATTTAATGAAGAGACTCTTGAACCTCCATAACTTGTGGATAAGTTATGGAGTCATAAAAACATTTAATTAGAACTAGACTCTTCATTTTGTAAGCTTTGCCAACTTTTGTGAGTTTTATGACTCTTAAATGTGGCATTTCATATAACTTGAGGACAAGTTACAAAAACACACTTTGGAATCAACTCTTAGATTAAAATGGATTGAAATCAACTATTTCACACAACTTTTCTATTAATCTAAGAACAAGATAATTCAAATCATCAGTCTTCAAGAAATTAGCATGAGCATACAAACTAATACAAATCTTGAAATTATGAGAATTATCTTAGAAATTGGATTACATTGAAAATTACCACATCAAAAACAAGTTTATAAGATCAAAACATGTTAGGGTAATGTTCCTAGTCCAATTTCAGCCAAAAAAAAAGTCAAATATATGCTGTCTGGGGGTCCAACTCATCGAGTGCACGAACCAACTCGGCGAGTCTGCTGGGCAGACAGCATCAAAACTCGATTTTTCAGCTACTTTTGCAAGTATAAAAGAAAACACTATTGGCTTTTGATACCACTGTTGGCTTTTGAGCATTCTAACACTCTTAAGTGTACATGCAACCCTAAATACCTTGGATCTATGTTTTCTCTATTATCCATGCAAATATGAACATCCAAGGTATTATCCTAATCTAGCATACAAAAACAATGAATATAACAAGATAGAATATGTACCTCTTTGGAGTAGAATGTCCTCATGAAGCTTGAGTGCCTAGTGCCCCATGTGTGACACCTCAAATGGTTCACACAACACCAAATACACTTGGAATAACTTTAGAGAAACTTGAACACTTCTAAAATCAGCTAGCCCTTCTCATCCTAACTTAGCGGCCGATTTTGTCAAAGAATATGATCTTATATAGTTGTTACAATTAGGGTAAACCCTAATTTTCATGGCTTTCCATTTCCTTGGAACCATGGGTTCAAATATACCATGGAGCATCTTATGCGTTTTAGCACAACTTGACAATCCATGCAGCATTAGCCCACTATGCAAGTATGGATAATTTACACAATCAACCCATATATTTAATTAGTCTTCTTTTGATCACTTAATTAATTCTAGATTAATTCTTGATCAATACTTAATTAAATAATCTTATTAATATATTATAACTTATAATATATTAACAAACCTTAAGTGTTATTTCTCTCATTATAGTCTATCCAAATGCATGATGCCATACAACCCAAGTGGACCATGTCGGGTCGGGTCAAGTCTTACCAATTATAGTTATGGACTTAAACATTAATCCAAAACTTTGACCCCTTATTTTTTATAGTCTTATACCATGTAAGTTTTGGTATACTAGTTCACTCTAAACAAGGGGTCTAATACCAATCTGTTACACCCCGAAATCGATAGCGGAAACATTCCGGGGCGGAGGACGTCATATAAGTATCACAACCAATGTGCATAGTAAGCATAGTATCATAAAATATTACATTACAAAGGAATAATTACATTTGTTTGAAAGTAAAGTAAAGTAATACATGTTTTATCGATACAATAGTTTGAACAAAAATAAATACGAGACTTTTATACGCTCCGTCTTCTCCAAAAGATCGTGGGGTACCTGTCTGATACGGACCTGAGAATACAAGCAGTTTGAAAATCAGCATAAAGCTGGTGAGTTCATAAGAGGTTTATTTTCTGAAAATGAACAAGTTTCCTTTAGTTCTCTGAAAAAGTCGTTATCCATGAAATTCCAATATTTTCTTATAAGTAAAGTATAGTTATCCGTTTGTTATACGATCGGGTTATGTACAGTTTGTTACCCCAGGAAAAACCCTTATTTTCTTTCAAAGTTGGTAATCGGTTATCGGTTCTGAATGTAATGTACAAGTATCTACCATACGTAATGTGTTCGTGTGATGTTTCCTGAAAACATGGTTATCCTTGAAATGTATGTTAGTTTTAACACGTATATAAAACTATTGTGTGAAAAGTAAACTAATTCATAAGTTATTAGTTTATTAGATCCATTATTAGCAACAAGTAAATCTCTGTTATCTAAATTGCGAGTTCGATAACCATACGATAGACTAGATATGGCAATAAGTAGTCAAATATCATTTTATGACTTTTGTCACCCTTGAACCTTTCGGTTCGACTGTAGCTAGCAGCCAGGTGCGGGATTGTCAATCCCGTATAAATCTATACACTCAAGTCACGCTCTCCCTCCAAAAGATTCTGGATATGGGGGCGGTCCTCCACTCGCGTATCTATGTGGAGTGTTTCAGAGGACGTGTCTCCCATTATTAAGATTAACAGATTTACATGTAATAATGCGGAAAATCCTGTTTGTGATTCTGGTTACAAAGGGGGTCCTCCACTCGTATATCTCAGTGGAGTGTTACCGAGGATGTGTTCTAAAGTTCTAGGTTAATGATTTTAACATAAATGAAGTGGAAAATCATTGGTAAAGTATACAATATAACACTATATAATAAGATTTGCAATTAGTTTGAAAAGTAACTCTGTAAGTCGGACAGTTGGTTAAAACGATTCACAGTGTTAAAAGTATATGAAATGTGAAAATTTTCAAATGAAATAATAAGTTTGAGTACAAGATACTGTTGGATAAGGTGTCTAAGTCCATAACTTATTTGGTATATACTTGACCCGACCGGCATGGTCCATTTGGGTTGCATCTCATCCAAACTATTATGGATAATTTTATGAGAGTTATACACATATGTTTATTAATATATTATGGGTTATAATATATTAATATGAAGTTACGTTATTTAATTAGTTTTAGTCTTAAATTAATTATGAATTAATTTAGAGATTAAAAGGAAAACTAATTAAATTATGGGCTATTTGTTTTATATAGTGTGGGCTAATACTCATTTGTTAATGGGCTAGGCTTATGTGGAAGTCCATGGATGATCCATGGAGCTTTTAACCCATGGATCCTTGGAAAAGGAAAAGACATGGGTTATTAGGGTTTCACCCTAACCATGCACACTATATAAGCATGCTTATGGAGCATGAAATGGAGCCCAAGAGAAAACTAGTGATCTAGTGTGTGTGTGCATGTGTGTGGCCGAAAATACAAGAGTGTGTATACTCTCTCAAAGTTTTCCAAGAGTTTGTGGTGTTTGTGATTCCATTTGAGGCATTCACACTATTGGTGCTTGGCCCTCAAACTCCTTAGAACCAAACTCACCAAAAGGTATGTAATCTCTTCTAACTCTTTTATGTTGAAATGTTCCCCATGCCATGTTAGATAGGTTATAAACCTTGGAAAATTATTATTTTGCATGTATTTAGACAAACATAGATCCAAGGTTTATTAGGGTTGCATGCACACTTAGGAAGTGTTAGATTGCTCAAAACCCAACAGTGGTATCAGAGCCTAGGCTTGCTTGTTTGATACTTGATGCAAAATAGTGAAAAAAGTCGAAATCGTTGCTGTCTGCATGGTGGACTCGCCGAGTCCATTGGGGGGACTCGACGAGGCCAAGGCAAACTTCAACCTACTCGACGAGTCAGTTCGTGCACTCGATGAGTAGGATCGAAAGAATGCAGAATCTCGACTTTTGCTGCTGGAAATGGACTAGAAACATTACCCTAAACTGTTTTGGTGTTATAAAACTTATTTTAGTTGGTGTAATGGTTGTTCTAATCCATTTACAATAGCATATATCAAAATTCCATGATTTTATGTGTTCATATAATTCTTGAATTTTTGATGATCATGTTCATGTTCTTATGAATTTAGAAAATGATAGGAATTATTTGCTGAATTGTTTAGAATTAATTCTTAATCATTTATGTGTTTTAATGGAGTCCATAATTTGTCCTCAAGTTATGGATTACCAAAGGTCACTTTCATTTAACACACACTTAAAACACATAAGTTACATGAAAATGAAGAGTCCTCAAGTTATGGATTACCAAAGGTCACTACCCGCATGAAGGACGGTGAATCCGTCACGGGCCACATGCAAAAGATGCAAAGGTACGTGGACCGTTTGCTGAAGCTGAATGTTAACATCCCCGAGGAGTTAGCAATTGACATCATTTTGCACTCCTTGCCTTCTTGTTATGATCATTTTCGAATGACATATCATATGAACAAGGAGGAAGTTACCCTCAGCAAGCTTCAAGGACTCTTGAAGACCGCTGAAACCGGTCTTAAGGGTAAAGCGGTTGTTACCTCTACTACTCCTACTCCAACTTCTACCCCTGTTTTAGCTATTGGGCAAGGCAAAGGGAAAAAGAGGAAGCACCCTTCGAAGGGTACCAAGGGAAAGTCTCTTGAAGGCTCCTCATCAAAGACTAAGAACGGTTCTGTCACTCCTTCTGCCATTCCAAAGGATGCTGAATGCTTTTATTGCCAAGAAAAGGCACACTGTAAGCGAAACTGCCCTAAGTACTTGCAGGATCTAAAGGATGGGAAAGTAAAACCCACATATGCAGGTATTTACACTATATTGTCTAATTACTCAACATATTCTAACTCTTGGGTGCTTGATACAGGATGTGGTATTCACATATGTTCTAATTTGCAGGGCCTAAGAAGAAGTGAGGATGTGGAGCACGGGAAGATAAACTTAATCATGGGGAATAGGAAGGCTTCACCTGTTTCCAAGATTGGGGTTTATACTTTGTTGCTTAATAATGGGTTAAAATTAGATTTGAATAAATGTGTGTACTCGTCTGAAATGGCGAGGAATATTATTTCTTTTCATGCTTTGTACAAACAAGGTTTTACCTTTTCGTTTGATAATGAATGTGGTGGTATTAATGCTTTCTTTAATAATGTATTTTATTTTAAAGCATTACCTTGTGATGGTGTGTATGAAACTGTGTCGATTGTAGACGACTTAGGAAATAATGTGTTGTATATTGATTCTTCTACTAGCCTAGATAAAGCATCATTGTGGCATTGTCGTCTTGGAAATGTAAACAAGAAACGCATAGGCCAACTCCAAAAGAGTGGAGTCTTGGAATCATTTGACCTCAAATCAGATGATAGTTGTGAATCTTGTCTACTTGGAAAAATGACAAAATCACCCTTCACTGGAACTTGTGAGAGGGGTGAGGGTTTGTTGGACCTAATACATACTGATGTATGTGGGCCATTCAAAACCGCCACAAGGGATGCTAATCGGTATTATGTGACTTTTATTGATGACTTTAGTAGATATGGGTATGTCTACTTAATCAAACACAAGTCCGAAACCTTTGAAAGGTTTAAGGAATTCAAGCAGGAAGTAGAAAATCAATTGGGCAGGAACATTAAGATGCTTCGATCCGATCGAGGTGGTGAGTATCTAAGTACCGAGTTCCTTGACTATCTTAAGGAGTGTGGGATTGTCTCACAATTGACTCCTCCCAGGACACCACAGCTGAATGGTGTAGCTGAGAGGCGTAATCGTACCTTGTTGGACATGGTTCGCTCTATGATGAGTCGAGTTTCGTTACCAATCTCTTTTTGGGGGTATGCCTTAGAGACTGCCGCCCATATCCTTAATCTAGTCCCTACAAAGAAGGTTACCAAAACACCTCATGAGATGTGGACTGGGAAGGTTCCCAATTTGGACCACATCAAAATTTGGGGTTGCGAAGTCTTCGTGAGGCGTGAAACTCATGATAAGCTTGAACCCCGAAGTGAAAGGTGTATTTTCATCGGCTACCCACAGAAATCCTTCGGTTACCTTTTCTACAGACCCAGTGAGAATGTGGTCTTTGTAGCACGAAGAGGGATCTTTCGCGAGAAAGAATTTATAAGCCAAGGAGACAGTGGGAGGCAGATTGATCTTGAAGAAATTCAAGAATCAATTGATGAAGGAACCTCAGACACTAGCAATCAAATTGAGGAGGAAACTCCTGTTGATCCAGCTGACGAGTCTGTACCTCCGAGGCGTTCCACACGGGTTAGGAACACACCTTCGTTTTATTATGGTTTTCATATTACTACGGAAGATGATACGTTTATTAGTGATAGTACACTAGTAAATTTGGATGAACCTAGCGGTGTTAAGGAAGCCATGGCAGGCCCAGAGTCTGCTAAATGGAAGGAGGCTATGGACAGCGAGATACAGTCCATGTATGACAATCAAGTTTGGAACTTGGTTGACAATGTACCAGGCCGTAAAACAGTCGGGTGCAAATGGATCTTCAAAAAGAAGACAAACATGGAAGGAAAAGTGCATACTTATAAGGCTCGACTGGTTGCGAAGGGTTTTACTCAAACTCAAGGTGTTGATTATGATGAAACCTTCTCGCCAGTGGCCAAGATTAAGTCTATTAGGGTCATGTTAGCCATTGCAGCATTTCATGATTATGAAATATGGCAAATGGATGTCAAAACCGCTTTCCTTAATGGAAAGTTGGCTGAGGATGTGTACATGAATCAGCCAGAGGGTTTTGTCAATGCAGAGTACCCTAATAGAGTATGCAAGCTTGAGAAATCCATTTATGGATTAAAACAAGCATCTCATAGCTGGAATCTTTGTTTTGATGAGAAGGTAAAAGAGTTTGGCTTCTTGAGAAGCGAAGATGAGTCTTGCGTGTATGTCAGAGCTAGTGGGAGTATAGTTAGCTTCTTGGTACTGTATGTGGATGACATACTACTCATAGGAAATGACATCCCAACCTTGCAGGAGGTTAAGTCCTGGCTTGGGAAGTGCTTTGCTATGAAGGACCTAGGGGAGGCTACCTATATCCTAGGGATAAGGATATTAAGAGAAAGGAGTAGAAGACTAATTGGACTTAGTCAGAGTATCTACTTGGATAAGGTGTTGAAAAGGTTCAACATGGAGAATTCCAAGAAAGGAGATTTACCGATCCAAAGCAATACCAAACTGAGTAAGACTCAGAGTCCGAGTACAGAGGCAGAGATAGCTGAGAGGAGCCAATTACCATATGCTTCCGCAGTTGGCTCGATCATGTATGCTATGACTTGTACCCGTCCTGATGTGGCATTTGCTTTGAGCATGGTCAGCAGGTATCAGGGGAACCCTGGCAAGGCTCATTGGACCGCGGTAAAGAACATTCTCAAGTACCTGCGGAGGACTAAGGATTGGATCCTTACCCTTGGTGGCAGTGATGACTTGAGAATATTAGGGTATAGTGATGCTAGTTTTCAGACTGATAGGGATAATTTCCGCTCTCAGTCGGGCTGGATCTTTACCTTAAATGGAGGGGCAATTTCTTGGAAGAGTTCCAAACAGGAGACGGTGGCTGATTCGACTTGTGAATCAGAGTATATAGCAGCGAGTGAAGCAGCGAAGGAGGCGATATGGCTAAAGAACTTCATCGGAGACCTTGGAGTTGTACCAGCTATTAAGGAACCTATAGAGATTTTCTGTGACAACAATGGTGCGGTTACCTTAGCCAAGGAACCAATAGATCATGGCAGATCCTGACACATTGACAGAAAATATCACTTCATAAGACACAAGATTGAAGAAGGACTCCTTGTGACAAGGAGGATATCGTCGGATGAGAATCCTGCAGATCCCCTTACGAAGGGACTGACGAGGGTTAAGCATTTTCAGCATGCGAGACGCATCGGGCTGAGGGACGATATTACTTTTACAGATTAGATAGTTTTCCTGAAACTTGTAAAATGTAATCGACGTTTGATGATGAATAAAATTTGTGATTTATTTATGAGTAAAGTGTTACTATCATTGTCAATTATTTACTATTGTTTCAGTTTTTGCATGTTTTGACTTCCAGAATAATTAATTTATTCAAACCTCCACAATCGATCATACGTCGGAAGTAGGTATGAATCAAGATTGTCATGAATTGGGTTTGTAGATGCCTTAAAGGTGTTTAGACATGGCAATGGTTGCTGCAACATTCATGAGTACTCATAAGTTATGAGTATTGGTATAAACCCACGCTCACTTGTATCACTTCATGGAAGTTATCTCGAGTGATCGTGAGACGATAACATCATATAAATCTTTAAACCTAGAGATATGAGTTGTTACCTATGAGTTGTTTGTGCATTGATTGCACGTAAACGCATCAGTAACTTGATGTTATAAAACGTGCCTTTGTGTACAATTCAATAATTAGTAGAACAAGCATATCAGTCGAAGTTTATCTGTTCCTTCTAGAAATAGAAGCGATATCTGGGCCCCTCGATGATTTTGTGTTGACCCATGTACCAGGCCTGGTCAGAACTAAACCGATGTGTTCAGTGAAGTTCTTCGTCAAACAAATCGGAAAATCGAGAAACAACTGCTAGACAATAGGCAAGACATAGTTCCATGTGTTTGTCCGGCTGATATCATGAGAACAGAGGATTATGTGATCACTTATCTAAAATGGCGCTTCATAGTTCGACAGAGTCTTCATTGTTCGAGGGAGTTTTCGAGAGCTACGATTGTTGGTTGGTTCCTGAAGTTATAGGCAAATATAGTTATTAGACTTATCCAAGTGGGAGTCTGTTGGATAAGGTGTCTAAGTCCATAACTTATTTGGTATATACTTGACCCGACCGGCATGGTCCATTTGGGTTGCATCTCATCCAAACTATTATGGATAATTTTATGAGAGTTATACACATATGTTTATTAATATATTATGGGTTATAATATATTAATATGAAGTTACGTTATTTAATTAGTTTTAGTCTTAAATTAATTATGAATTAATTTAGAGATTAAAAGGAATACTAATTAAATTATGGGCTATTTGTTTTATATAGTGTGGGCTAATACTCATTTGTTAATGGGCTAGGCTTATGTGGAAGTCCATGGATGATCCATGGAGCTTTTAACCCATGGATCCTTGGAAAAGGAAAAGACATGGGTTATTAGGGTTTCACCCTAACCATGCACACTATATAAGCATGCTTATGGAGCATGAAATGGATCCCAAGAGAAAACTAGTGATCTAGTGTGTGTGTGCATGTGTGTGGCCGAAAATACAAGAGTGTGTATACTCTCTCAAAGTTTTCCAAGAGTTTGTGGTGTTTGTGATTCCATTTGAGGCATTCACACTATTGGTGCTTGGCCCTCAAACTCCTTAGAACCAAACTCACCAAAAGGTATGTAATCTCTTCTAACTCTTTTATGTTGAAATGTTCCCCATGCCATGTTAGATAGGTTATAAACCTTGGAAAATTATTATTTTGCATGTATTTAGACAAACATAGATCCAAGGTTTATTAGGGTTGCATGCACACTTAGGAAGTGTTAGATTGCTCAAAACCCAACAGATACTCTTGTACTTTTTCTTGTATTCCCCCCGTGAAAACATTGAAAAAAACGGAAAAAGGTGTAGGGATATGAACTCACCAGTCGCGAAATGTGTCTGTTGGATGCTAAGTGTCGGTTCGGGGCTTAAGAACACGTGAGGATCCTATGTAATATGAAGAGATACATAATTGTATCTAATTAGACTTTGAAATACTAATTAGATAAGCAGTACACTCCGAGCGCGAAAACAATTCATTTTAAGTGTTAGGAGTGACCCGGGTAGCATCTAAGAGTGTATATGGCCTAAATATGGAGTTTTCTCTTCAAGAGTAAACTCCATATGGATATTATGGACCTAAGACCATGTCCCCATGATTTTACGGCCGTAAACTCATGGTGGAGGTGTTCATGGGTGCTTAATGGTCTTAAAACTCGTGTGGGGTGATGCTAGGCTTAGTTTCAAGGCATTGGAAGGGGACTTGATCATCATTTGGACCATTTGAGGAGTTTACAGCCGTAAACTCTTATGTACCCATTCTTATTGTGTTTTGGTGATCCTAGATCAATTACATGTGTTTCTAGTCCAAAGTACAAGCCATGGAAGAAAGTTAGGGCACCATTTGACCACCACAAAGGAGCTTACGGCCCTGGAACCATTCCTTGGGGGGTTTATGGTCGTAATCTCCCTAGGGGATGGTTTCTTGCATATTTAAGGTACCTAACACATTGGTGGATGATTGTAGACTTTATTCAAGGGATTAGAAAGTGTTTAAGGGGAATTTTAACACCTTAAAAGGTGTTCACGGCCTATGAAATGGTGTTTACGGTCCAAGCATGTTCTTCGGCCATAAACTCATGTTTACTCTTCAAATGATAAGGTTTTGGTGTTCTAAGTCCAGTATTGTAAGCCCCTAAGTCATATCTAAGCTCCAAAAGTGGTTTGGAAGGGTTTTAAGGCTCAAAAACCCTATTTATGTGTGTTTGAGGCCTAGGGTTGTTCCTGGGCTGTAAACACATCTTATTGGTCCTATTTCATGAAATAAACACGAATTTGAAACCTAAATGTGTTATACTATGAGCTAGGAAGGATTACATACCAATTTGGGGCTTGAAAGAGGTGATTTTGGATCAAACTTTGAGTTTTTAGAAAGAGAGTAGAGAGAGAGTGTGTAAAAGCTTCAAATGAAACCCACTCAACTTTAAATATGATTCAAGTTTGGGGCTCGGTGGAATTCTACCCGATACTGACGTTAAACGGGGCTTTTGGTCGTACCCGATAAAGTTTTTGTATCCCGATGTGGTCGAAACTTGAAATATTTCCAAATAACAATTTGGGATGTTTTCATGTGTTTTCACTGTGTTTGGACACTCACTAGATCATAATAAAATTCTTAATTAAAATGACCTAATCCAAAAGTCAACGGAAGAATCAGAAATACTAACGGTTTTTTAACGGGAACGGGTTATAGTGACGGAATAAATTACGAGTTGTCACAGCCCACATCCTAAATCTTGTCCCAACAAAGAAGGTTGCCAAAACACCTCACGAAATGTGGACAGGGAAATTTCCCTTGTTAGCACATATTAAAGTCTGGGGTTGTGAAGCTTTCATAAGACGAGACACTCACGACAAGCTAGCAGCACGAAGTGAGAAATTTGTTTTCATTGGTTAGCCAAAACAGTCTTTTGTATATTTGTTCTACAGACTTAGTGAGAACGTGGTGTTTGTAGCTCGAAGAGGAGTCTTTCTAGAAAGAGAGCTCATATTCAAAGAGGATAGTGAGAGTACCATTGACCTTGAAGAGATTCAAGAGTCAACTAATGAAGGAACCTTAGATGACACTAGCACTTAACAAGAGGAAACAGTTCCTGTTGAACCAGTTGATAAATCATTACCACTTTAAAGATCCACTAGGGTGAGTGTGCCACCTAAGTTGTATGGTTTTCATATTACTTCTGATGGTGACACATTCATCAGTGATAGGACACTGGTAAATTTAGATGAACCAGTGTCTTATAAGGAAGCAATGGCAGGCCCAGAGGATTCCAAGTGGAAAAAGGCAATGGACAGCGAGATAAAGTCCATGCATGACAACCAAGTTTGGAATTTGGTTGATAATGCACCAGGTCGTAAGATAGTTGGTTGTAAATGGATCTTCAAGAAGAATACAGACATGGATGTGAATGTACACACATTCAATGCAAGACTGGTTACGAAAGGTTTCACACAAACCCCAAGGGTTGACTATGATGAAACTTTCTCATTGGTAACCAAGATTAAATCTATCAGGATACTGCTCACCATAGCTGCATTTCAAGACTATGAAATCTGGCAGATGGATGTCAACATTGTTTTCCTTAACGGGAAGTTGGCTGAGGTGTTTACATGAATCAGCCAGAGAGTTTTGTCGATGCCAAGTTTCCCAATAGAGTGTGTAAGCTTGAGAAATTCATTTATGGATTGAAACAAGCATCTCACAGCTGGAATCTTTGCTTCCATGAGAAAGTCAAAGAGTTTGGTTTCTCTAGAAGTGAAGATGAGTGTTGTGTGTATATCAAGGCTAGTGGGAGTATAATAACTTTTTTGGTGTTATATGTCGATGACATATTACTCATTGGTAACAACATTCCAACCTTGAACAAAGTTAAGTCTTAGCTTGGAAAGTGTTTTGCCATGAAAGACCTAGGAGAAGCCGCCTATATTCTTGGGATTAGGATATTGAGAGATAGAAAGAAGAGGGTTATTGGAATTAGTCATAGCACATACTTTGATAAGGTTCTAAAGAGGTTTAGTATGGAAAATTCCAAGAAGGTAGAGCTACTTATCCAGAGCAACACAAAATTGAGTAAGACTCAATGCCCTAGTACAGATGAGGAAATAGCTGACATGAGTCGTGTACCTTATGCTTCCGCTGTCGGATTGATCATGTACGCTATGACATGTACTTGCCCTGATGTGGCCTTTGCTTTGAGCATGGTCAGTCGCTATCAGGGAAACGCAGGTACAGCTCATTGGATAGCAGTAAAGAATATACTCAAGTATTTGCGAAGAACGAAGGACTGGGTCCTTGTACTTGGTGGCAATGATACTTTGAGAGTAGATGGTTACGGTGATGCCAACTTTCAAACAGATAGAGATAACTTCCGTTCTCAATCTGGCTGGGTATTTCTACTGAATGGAGGAGTAGTTACTTGGAAAAGTTCCAAGCAAGATACGGTGGTTGATTCTACTTGTGAATCAGACTACATAGCAATGAGTGAAGCGTCTAAAGAAGTACCTTGGTTGAGGAACTTCATCGGGGATCTCGGAGTTGTTCCAACCATCCATGAACCTATGGAATTGTTTTGCGATAATGAGGGAGCGGTCGCCTTAACTAAGGAACCCAGAGACCATGGTAAGACCAGACATATCGATAGAAAGTACCATTTCATCAGAAATAGAGTAGAAGAAGGCCATCTTGTTGTAAAGAGGGTATCAGTTGAAGATAACCCAGCAGACCCCCTCACAAAGGGTCTGAGTAGGGCTAAGCATATTCAGCATGCTCGAAGCATAGGGATGAAAGATGATATTAGTTTTAGTGGTTAGATTAGTCTAGTTCAGAAACTTGTTACAAAGTAAATGTAATTTAATTTTGGTGATTAAATAATAGAGTATTATTTATGAGTTTGTTTACTGCGTTTTGTCAATTGTTTATTATTGTGTTTCATATTTTGCGTGTTTTACTTCCCAAATAATATGACTGTTCAAACTCCACAGTCGCTCGTACTTTTGGAAGTAAGTAGTGAATTAAGACTGTCATGAATTGGATTGCAGATTGTCTAAGGATAGACATAGCAATAGAATCATTGCAATGTTCATGAGTACTCAGAGAGTGAGATTTGAGTATTGGATAAACCCATGCTCAGAGTATTACTTCATGGAGTTCATCATGAGTAATACTGAGATGATAATATCTATGATCTTGAAACAGAGATATATGAGTTGTAATTTGGAAGTCGGCTATACATTAGTGATACAAAAACGCATCAGTAACTTGGTGTTATAAAACGTATTGTCATGTATGGTTTGATGAGTAAAAGATACAATCATATGAGTCAATGTTTATTCGTTCCTTTTGCCCTAACGGGAAAAGTGATATATGTGGGCCCCTCAATGATTTGGTGTTGACTTTTGTGCTGGGCCCAGCCAGGACTAAATTGATGTGTTCGATTAGAAGTCCTATATCATCACAAATCAGAAATCGGGAAACATAGATTCTGGACAAAGAGATTGATTGTATTACATGTCTTATGTCTAGGGATATCTAGTAGAACGAATGGTCATGTGATCACTTATCTTAGGACACATAACTGACTGGGTCAGAGTTCGATAGCAGCTTTTGGAAGCTACAATTTGCTGGTCAAATTTAGAAGTCATACTAGCAATTATAGTTACAGACTTATCCAAGTGGGAGACCATTGGATTAGGTGTCTAAGACCATAACTATAATTGGTATGTACTTGAATTGATAGCAGCACAGTCCTTTTGGGTTGCCCTCAAACCTAGCAACCGAACAAGGAAATTATGAAAGGAGGGATATTGATTTATTATAAGATTAATAAATCAATATAAATGATTTATTAATATGTTAAAAGATTAATATATTAATTAGGAATTATTATGTTTAATTAATAGTTAGCTAGAAATTAATAAAAATTAATTTTGGGGTTAAAAGTATTAATTATAAAGTGTAGGGACTAGTTTGCAATTATCAGATAGTTGAGTGGAAGGCTCCAGAACCTCCTTGGAATAAGGTGGACGAAATCTCTAGGGAAACCCTAAGGATTTCTCCCCAAGGGCTTTTAGATAAGGCCCTTGGGTTTGCTTAGGCCCTAAGCAAAGGAGCATTGGGGTTTTCCCTAAACCCTAGATTCCTCAGCTATATAAAGAGCCTCCTAGCTCCTAAAATCGGCAACACCTACCTTGGAAGAAACCCTAGGCCGAAAATTGCATACTCCCTCCCTCTCCCTCCTTCTAGATTCCTTCTTGCTAGTTCTTTGGGTGTGATTCCATTAGAGGCATTATGTTTGTGGTGCTAAGCTTCCAAGAAGATCAAGATCAAGATCAAGAGGATTGTCAATTGTTTGCTATAACAATTGAAAGGTATGTAACTCCTAAACCCTAGTTTGTTATTTTTGAAAATAGCCTCTCTACTCTAGGGTTCTTATTTTGCAATTCAAAGTTATATGTTCAATAGTTAAAACATAGATCCAAAGTAGGTTGCATGTGAACTTAGGAATTGTTTTCTAGTTTATTTGTTTTACCTAAAACCCATCAACATTAAGTCCAATGACCATAAGAATATGTTAAAACAACTTTCGGATGAAAATGATTAGAAGGAAATAAAATCTGATACTATGTAGAAGTTCGATTCATTTGGTGCCAAATTAAGTTTAGAAAACAAAATTAATGTTGAAACTACATCTGAATTTGATGAGGACCGTGATATGAGGGAAATATATGTAAAGGATGGGGTTGATTGCTCAGAATTTGTGAAAAATGGAATTGAATCTGCAAAAACTTTGATTTGTGAAAATTTTGTTGAGTTCGCACGTATTTCTCAAGATAAACCTGAAATTTTAAAAGCTAAAGCAACATTTTGTTCCTAAAGTACAAATTGTCCCCAACTAAGTCTTTGCGATTAAAGGATTCAATAAAATCCAAAAAATGGAATTAACATCCCTCGTAGATGACAACAACAAAGATGGATGTGATGAGTACTTCTGGTCTGCCCCCAATAGATAATGCAGGCGAAACCACAGGTCTGTCAGAAAAGACCTCTTGGAAAGTGAAAGGATGATATGTGGCGGAACCACCAAACAATCGCTCAGGCTTTGAGAAAGGAATTCCAAGTCGAACCAAGGATATTCAAAGTGAACCTCAATCAGTGAAGGACAAATCTCTTGTACGAAAGATGAAACTCAAACGAAATATCCACAAATCCTAAGAGCAACTTACAGCTCAAAATCGGCAAAGGAATGTGAGATATCAATGAAATCTCAATGAAAGGAAGAAGTTTTAGCAATCCCAAAATCCCAACAATGTTCACATTGAAAAACCTTTCAATCAAAATGCGAAAATTCACTCGCATGCGAACCCCATACTAACTTTCAAACGTTTACAGAGACAAACACATCAAAGGCGAATGAGGCGATAGAACGTCTCAACATTGTTTTGCATAAGAAGAAGGAGTCTCTAAAGGAGTCTCCTGTAACCGAAAATAATCTCATGGATCAACTCATTGCTCACACAACTACAGTCAAGTTCACTCAAGACAAATTTGCTCAAGCCAATAAAGATATCATCGAACTTAAATCTAAGCGTGATGTGGTCAAGACTTGTGTTGGGGATATGAATGCTTTACTCTCCAAAATTCTTGATTCACATGATCCAATCCTCACTATCTCAATTCATAGACATCTTGCTGATCGATTTCGTCCTACTATTTCTATGCTTAGTAGGATTGAGGGTGTTGCGAAGATTGCTTTAATTCCGAAACAAGGGGGAGAAGGTCAGTTTCAATCCAAGAAGTAACAAACCAAGCAGGCTGATCCTAAACTTTCAGCAACGCGTACTGTTAAAAGTAAACCTGAGCCTAAGGATAAGGAAAAACTATTTAGTGATGATCCTATTGTAGAAAACATTGAGGATGAAGAGTTTGCTAAAAACGACCTTAAAAAGAAGAAGTCTCGTGAAGCTGAGTTGGACGCGCACCAGAGAATAGTTCGAGAAGCTTAAGAGAAAGAGAAAGCTGAAAAAGATGCTCAGGTCGCACTCGAAAGTTGGAAGCTTTTATTTCCTAAGTGGATGTTGAAGCGAATCCAAAAAGAAGCAGTTGAATTACCAAGTCAATATTGGCTAGAATCGGTTGTGTCTTTTGGGATTTAGAATTCACAAGATTCGCAGTTGGATCTTCTAATCAACCAAAGGCTTTTAAATTTCGCTCCTTTGTGAATGTTGCAAATGTCCCATTCACTGATAGCAATGCTAACCAACTCCTCTTCTCGTTCTATTTCAAACACATGAAGCTACGGTTTGAAACATTGAGTGTATGCAAGATAACTGTAGTAAAGGTCACAGGTCTGATTGAAACTGACTTCTTTCCAAATGTAAAGTTCAATGTTGGGAGAGGATCTGCTATTCAAGTCTACGAATTCATTCTTGCGGATCTACCTTATCTTAATTTATATGACTGGATAAGCTTTACAATATGCTGATGAGAGACAGACAAAAGTATGAGCCTATTATTGCCCATCTCAAACACACGATTGCTTACATTCAAGAGATTGTGAATATGGTTGTGGAGATAGCTTCTATGTTGCGAAGGAAGCCTTCTGTTCTCTCGAAAGAATCCCCTGAAGGGTTTGAGAAGTTGAAGCTAGGAAAGATTTACAAAGACTGATGGTACATGGTTTTTCAGGCAAAAGAACGAAGTGATGCAGCTTTTCATAAGGGTTGTTTCCATCTTCCTGATAAACACTTATACACTACTTATTGTCTTGAATTTATTCTGAGACTGGTCACAAAATTCAAGGGCAACAGCAATGGAGATTTGAAATGCTTCTCAGACATAATTCTATGGTATATTTAAGTTCTCAAGACTCTGCTGAGTGTAATTCCGAAAGTATACGAAGTGCAGAAGCGAAGTCAACCTTAAAGATATGTCGCGGCAATTGACGCAAATGTGGAGATTATTGGGATTTTTTTGATGTGTTATTGGGCTAGGTGTTTAGTCCATTTTGTAAATGGGTTGCGCCTGTCCTCCCATATTTATTTACTAGGGTTAGAGTATTTAAGATGCATGGATGCATCATATTTTAGTTAACTCTGATATTATTTTGTAACCCTAATCATGCCTCTACAGTAGTAATTCTTAGTTGAGTTCTTCTGAAGCTTGACTTTTCAATCATTCTACATATTTTGAGTCATCGTTCTGTTATTGCTTTAATCTGTTTAAATCTAAACGATCTTTCAAGGATTTTCATTCTATCAATAACACATAGTTCTACTAATGATACCAAGTGGAAAGCAAAATAATAATAATAATAATAATAATAATAATAATAATAATAATAATAATAATAATAATAATAACAATACTAATAATAATAATAATAATGATAATGATAACGATAACAATAATGATAACGATAACGATAATAATAATAATAATAATAATAAGGGACCAATAGGAACAAAGAATTTCTCGAAAGGAACACCAAATTTATATATATAAGAATAATAATAAAAAAAATACTTGTATCATAAAAATATAAATTAAATAACTTAAGATTAAAACCAATTGTTAATATTTAAGTAATTTTAAAATTATACATTACAATTGTAATCATCTCTAATAAATGAAGATTTTTTTGTCACTTGTCACATTCACATTCAATTTGCTAAATGTCATTTTGTGGTTTTTATGAATTTTTTCAAATATCGTTTTATGAGTTTTTCTATTTTATTAAATTCTACATAATAATTTAATGTGATAATTGCAATAAATATAGCAATAAATTAATATTATTTCATTAATAAACTTGCATTATAATTTCAAAATTTCCAAGATTAAAGATCATTAGTTTCTTTTCTTTATTTAAATTATTGTTTAAATTTAAAAGATACAAAACATTTACATTATAATAAATCATTATTTTTTTATTTTCTTATAAATTCAAAGTTCTAAATATTCTGACATTTATATTTAACTCATTTTATTTAAATTAACTCATATAATACATGTGTTTTACAATTAGTTAACACTGAATGTTGAATTACATTTAATTTCTTTTTGAAAAAACATCATAAATGGTCCCTGTGGATTCCCAAAATCTGAAGTTTAGTCCCCGTTGTTTAAAAACGTCACAGATGGTCCCTATGCTTTCAAAACTTTTGACGATTGGTCCTTATTGCTAACTCCGTTAACTTTTGTCCGTTAACTAAAGGGCATTTTCGTCATTTCAATACCACAGGGACCATTTATGATGTTTTCAATTGTTTTTTTTAAAGAAAAAAATGGAATAATATGTAGTTGGGTCCTCTCTCTCTCTCTCGCTCTCTCTCTCTCTCTCTCTCTCTCTCTCTCTCTCTCTCTCTCTCTCTCTCTCTCTCTCTCTCTCTCTCTCTCTCTCTCTCTCTCTCTCTCTCTCTCTCTCTCTCCAGTAAACCAACCCACCCACCTTTGTCTTTCTCCCTCGTCTCCAAGAAATGACGATGAGTATGAAGAAGGTGGGTCAAGCGATGTGGAGGAACAAAGGAGATTAGAGCATGATTTAAGCTGTTTTGAGATGATTTTAGAAGATTTGGAGAGTCGAGTCGATGATCAAAAGACACATATATGCAAGCTTGTATTTATATGTCTTTTCTATATTATTATCATCATCATCATCATCATCTATTTCTGGTTTGAAAATGAGACATAGATCTCCCCTGCCAACTAATTGGTCTTGATGTACTCGACTTCTTGATTTTCTGGGTATTGCAATGATTGAATTCAAGTCCAAGTTATGATCAGATAGCACATGATCTTTTGTATATTAGGTGATGTTTGAGGGTATGATTTCGATGAGATTTTTCTTTCAGGCATTTCATCGAACATATGTTGTGCAACACTCATTTCCCTTCTTTTATCTTATGTTGTGCAAGACTCGTTTCCCTACTTTTTATCTGTTTTATGCACATGTGTTGGATCCATCCTTGTCTTCAAATATTCAATTTAGTAAACAAAAGAAACAAGTATATAGGAGGGCAGATGAGTGATGTTGTCGATGAACTCAAATGATCGACTGCATATATCCTTCAAAGTAGAGAATGAACAGGTAGAGCTATAGTTCGTCAACAATCCTAACGATCATCTTCCAAACTTCTTGCTAAGTCTGATTCAATTTGTATCCAATTAGTATGCTTCTCCATTTTATTGAAAACTTTGAGACTGATTCATGGAAACCAGCAACTTTAATGGCAACAATAATACCGATTTATCTTGCCAAGAGTTTGGATAGTTCAACTTCCAAGTAAACATTTATTGGCCAACAAACAAATTTGCTGAAAAAGCCGAGTCAAAGATTTGGGTTTACTTTGTGTTAGACAGCAAAAGAAACTTAAATTTCATTATATTACATTACATTGCTTTGAGAGAGAGAGAGAGAGAGAGAGAGAGAGAGGACCATCTGCATATTATTCTCTTTTTAAAAATAATAATAATAAGTGAAAACATCATAAATGGTCCCTGTGGTAGTGAAATGACGAAAATGCCCTTCAGTTAACGGAGTTAGCAATAAGGACCAATCGTCAAAAGTTTTGAAAGCATAGGGACCATCTATAACATTTTTAAACCACGGGGACTAAACTTCAGATTTTAGGAATCCACAGGAACCATTTATGATGTTTTTTCTTTCTTTTTTGATGGTACAAAACTTGATTAATAAATATGGTAAAATAATTAATTTTAGAAGTAGTTATTCATAATATTATTTAAAGTAACATTAGAACCAAAATTATGTTTAATTTTAATAATATATCAGACACAAATAAAATTCATTGAATAATATTATTTAAAGTTTTTTTATTTTTATATATCACCTTAATGTCATAATTATTCTTTTAATAGTTAATATCAATGACATAATCAATATCAACAACATTTTTGTTAGAATTATAACTTTAAAATTGTAGCATGTGTATTATGTATGTGTTGCGTAGTATTAATCATAAACTAAATTATAATGTTATAGCTTTTCAATAATGTTTTTTTAATTGATATAAATCTTAGTGATTTCATGTATTATACTACATCCTTAAGATTGATTATTTAAGTATCATCTACTATATATGTTACATTAAGAGTACATTAGATTTCTCATTTAAAAAAGATTCTAATATAACAAATAAAAAACTCTAATCTAATTACAATAAATACAAAAACTATTCTATATTATGGGCATTAAATGTTGTTATTTATGACAAATATATTATTTTTAACTCTAATATAACTACATTAAATTAAATGCTATCATTTGTAACAATATATTATGCCACACTTTAAGGAAATATTAAATGTCTAGAAGGGAACTTTTGTTTTGATGGCATTGATAAGAGCAAAATTAATTATTTTCCATTGTGGAACTTATTAAATTTTTTTAAGAATCTAATTTATTCGTTAATAAAATGTATTATTTTACTTTTTAAAGTAGAATTTGATATTAACATCCTCACATAATTAGTTTTAATCCCCTATTTATATGTGTAAAATGTGGGATATCAACATGAACTTAAACCATGTGTTTCACAAAAAAATATTCATTTTTTCTCTATCTTCTGTTACATTTGGCGATATTTGCTAAAGGTTTAACAATCAAAACTCCTCCAACAAGCAAATGGCTTGAACCATATAGAATTTATATAAGCAATCAAAATATTGAGGATGACATTATGTATCAGTGTAATGCCCCAGGACAAACTATACTCCATCCTGGGGAAATTGTTACTTGGAAATTTCGAGAAAATCTTCTCTCGGATAATAAATATAATTGTTGGTTTGCATGGATTCCAAACACAAGTGGTTTAAAGCATGCATCATTCAATGTTTTTGACTTGCATATTAGAGAGTTTTGTGGTACAAATTTGTTTAAGATGAATAGATGTTATTGGTCGATTACTCCTAGTGGTTTTTATTTTTCTTATGACAATGGAACATTCTGGGATAACAATGGCCGTTTCATGTATCCATGGAATTAGTAATCATTGATTATTACTATTATATTCATTTTATCCAAATAGTTAGTAACCAAAAGTTTGCTTCCTCTAGTGCCATACCTTCGCATCGCCATCGTTCTTCATGTTTTAATTTTGTGTTTAATAAATAATTTGTATAACTATAAATGTGCATTTGCTTGCTTGTTCTAACTCAGATCTTTACATTTATCTCAGGGTTTGTAAAATTCATTGACACGTAGAAACATATATGTTAAGTACTAAAAAACAATTATATATATATATATATATATATATATATATATATATATATATATATATATATACTTGTAGGATACATGTGCGATGCGGCGGCGTAGGATTGTTTCTTTTGGCGATTAGTGTATTTTCGACAACCAGTTTCAGGATAAAAACAAAAGTATGGGACAACATCTGGAGATTAGTTTCTTTTCAACACTCGAATAGTTTATTTTAGCGGGCACCAAATTTTTTCTTTCATTGGATAGTTTCAGTATGGTGATTAGTTTATATTGGCACCATATATTTGGGAAGGAAAAATAATGAATGGTATGTTTAAAAAGTTAAGGATAAACTTGATATTTATTTTCTATATCATGTGGTTTATTGTCAAAAAGCCAAAAGGTATGTTCAAAAAGTCAAAAGAATAGTCTTGATATTTATTTTTTAAATCATGTGAGTTACTATGAGAAAGTCAAAAGGTATGTTGAAAAACTGAAAATAATAATGTTGATATTTATTTTTAAACCAAAATATGTTGAATAATAGTTTTTAACAAAACTTGCTATAAAAACTAATTTTCTTTTGTCATGAAAAACTAACAGATAAAAATATATAGAATTGCATTATAAGTTATATAACAATTAATATAAAAGAAAAGATGAAAAAATTTCATGGTGATGCTGATGGTTTTTAATTGGTTATGTTTTCTAAATAAAATAATTATATGCAGCGCAAGTGTTGAAGTGAATTATTAAGAAAATAGTTACAATCAAGTCTCATTAAGAAAGAGAAAAAAAAAAGAATTTGAATTTCTAGAAAAGCAATGTCGATAAATATCATAGGGATAATGTTATTGTAGCACATGGAACTTTCATCAATTGACTTATTTGGTCCGTAAAGTTTTTTTTTTTGGTACATTAGACCAGTAAACTCGTAAGTGGCCTTTTAATTACACCATTTTATCAAGTTTTAGAAGGTTTCCCGGTTACAGTGCTTAGGTGGCACGCTGATGTGTCCAATAAGCTTACATAGGAAGCTCATGTGTCGAAGTAGTCTAGTTATCGATATAGGCTTATTAATTCAAACCCTCATTCGGACCTCCATTAAATCTTTACTTTCTTTGAAAAGTCAAAGACTTCTCCCTGCCCGACTAGTTCTGTCCTGAAGAAGAATGTCTTCAAGCTCATCGACGTCAAGGAATTAGCTACATGTCACTCATGTTCAATCGCAAGAAGGGGTAAAGGTTTGTGATTGTGTCATTCCAGCTAAAGAACGAACCTGTTGGAAGATAAGAAACCCTAGGAGGCGATTCTGGAATTTTCAAAACAGTATGGTAGGTCCCGATTCTCTTGATTTTGATAAGTTAGTATTTTATGGTTTGATGTGTGACGATCACTGTGAATAAAACACTAATTTTATTTTCTTCTTGACGATCAATATGAATAAAACCCATTTTGTTGGTACATTAAAGGTAGTTGATTTGTGATTGTCAGTCAAACTCTAATTTTATTGGCCTTTTATAGACTAGGTTGAGGAAATGTAACTTATTTGAATGAAAAGATGAAGAACAGGCAGACGGGTACTAAAAAAACCTGCTGTATTCTCTGAAGCAGAAACTAGATGCCAAAGATGAACTGTCTGAGATGAACAAATTGAGGAGAAGGATTGCTGAAGTGGAGTTTCTACTGTCACGGGAGCAATATAAGGTGGCAAAGAGTTAGAAATATATTCATGATGCAAGGAAGGAAATAGGCAGGTACAGGATGATAGTTTCCCTATTGTTTGCTTGCTTGGCCCTATGTGTTTTGAAGTTAGGGGGTGATTGTAGTTAGTTTGGTTGGTTAGTGTAAGCTTTTGTTTTTTTGGGATCCCTTGTATTTTTTGTAAAGGCAGACTAGAAAGTTAGTAATGATGGGCATTTTGTATGTATTTAAGCTGCTTTTAGTTATAAGTTGGGGTTATCAACCTTAATGTGTTGATGTTCTGAGGTGGTAAGTCCCTAATGAAAGGGCATATGATAAGTAATATAAAAAAATATCCAAAGTCCCAATTATAGGGCATTTTGTATAATCAGATGATGTTAATCAAACATATGCATGGCCTGTATTCCCAACAAATATATTTAATTAGATTCGTTGTTGTGTATGTTTTAAATTCAGGAACAATTTAGGAAGTGATCCATGTGGAAGTACACTATGTGTATGGGGACCATTTGTAGTAAGTGAGTGTTTTAATAATGAAAAAATGGGACCTGTGAAGCCATTAAAAACCATATCTGGGACCATATAAAACATCCCCATACATGCACATTATTCCAATTTTTTCCATGCATAAATATTCAAAGCCAAATATCATGATTTTACTTAAAAAGGCAACATACTTTCATACTTCATGTCATACATAAATAAATGACCAACATACCTTTTTCTATCATACATAAATAAATGACCAACATACTCTTTTCTATCATACATACTTAAATGACCAAAATACCCTTTTCTATCATACATAGTTAAATGACCAAAATACCCTTTTCTTGCATACATAAATAAATGACCTACATACCATTATCTGTCATACATAAATAAATCACCAACATACCTTTTTCTTTTATAAATACTTAAATGACCAAAATGCCCTTTTTTCTTTCATACATACTTAAATGACCAAAATACCCCTTTTCTTTCATGCATACTTAAATGACTAAAATACCCTTTTCTTTCATACATACTTAAATGACCAAAATACCCCTTTCTTTCATACATACTTAAATAACAAAAATACCCTTTTCTTTCATACATACATAAATATAAATTACCAACATCTTATTACATAAACTTTAAATATAAATTACTATCATTCTATTACATAAACTGTAAATCTAATTTACCATCATCCAATTACATAAACTTTATTCACAAATTACAATAAACACTAATCAATTTCAAGAGCTTTTCCCTTCGAATTTCCTGGATCATCAACACCACCAATTTTCTTGCCTAATTTCAGCTTCAATATTCTCTCTAACTTTCTTCTCCTTATTCTCTTCAAAATCTCTTAAATTGGCCTAACACTAACCTGCTGAACATGGATAACAGGAGCAACCTCCTAAACATTACCATTATCAACTTGGGCATTAGGATTAACATCATCAACCTCCTGAACATTTACATTATCAACTTGGACAACAGGATCAACCTCCTCAGCCTCCTCATCTTGAACAACTTCCTTAACCACAACAACTTCCTCAACCACATTAGCTTCCTCGCCCATAACACCCTCATCACCTTCATAACATCTAGGTAGAGTAAATTGCATATAATGACTAAAAGCCCCTACACTACTAGATTCAACATCAGTAGGAGAAACTTCCATATCATTTTGAGTAGTATCCATCTCAATTGGAGTCATTTCAACCTCTTCATGTTGTTGTGGTTCACTTGTACTACCCTATATGGCATGATATAATTATGCTAGTAAAAAAATATATGTAATTAATTTTATATTTTAAATTGTTTTACCTGTCCTACATTTTGATTCACACAAACTTTTTGTTTCTTCTGTTTCTTCATATTTATCTTTTGGGGCCTTCTCTGTGGACAAGTGGCCTTGTTGTGACCCATCTCCTTGCAAATACTACATTTGATTTTCTTTCCAGCCTTAGAAACCCTGTGTGTTCCTGTATTCCCTGTAGTGGATTTCTTCCTCTTAGTAGCTGGCCTACCAGGCATCCATCTATTAATAGGAGGCAATGGTGGAGTATAGTTTGTCTCTGGCCACATGTCACTACTATTCATGGGTGCAATTCTGTAATTGTATGCCTTCCTAAATGTGGTTGTGCTAAACATTTTGTCTACATAGGCTTCTACATCCTTATTAAGAAAGGATATGCTAGCTACAGAATGAGCACATCCATATCCATTCAAGTGCCACAACCTACATGAACATGTTTTCCTTTATGAGTCCACCTCATATGCATCTATTGCTCCCTTACCTCAAATTGGTTTAATCCACTTGCTAGTACCTGATAATGCCTTTGAGCTTTTTTAAGCCAATTCACCTTATCCCTTATCTCTAGACAAATATGACTTCCTCATTGTTGTCCCTTAAATTTCATGTTTTAGATTCTATCCATCATGTATAATCTTATCTCCTCTAACATGGTTATTATGGGCATCTTCCTGGCATCTACTATTACAGCATTAAAACTTTCTGACAACCCATTTTCAACCGCATCACAACACCTTCCAATTTGAAAGAAAGATCTTGACCATGTTTTAGGATCTTTCACCATGAGATATTGATGTGCATCTGGGTTCAATGCCTCAATTTCTTTCATCACAACTTTAAAAGCATGCTCATTCGTGGCTTTAGATGCTCTCCAAAACAAGGTATGATATATGGCACTAGTAAATCTCTTTTGCAAATTCTGGCAAATATGTCTAGCACACTGCCTGTGCTCTACATATGGCAGCAACTCTTTAACAGCCTCTATCAAATCCTGTAGTAGTATAAAGGTTTAATTCAGATAGTGTAAAATAAACATAAATGTAGTACAATGTAAAATACTGTCACACCCCGAAACCGATGGCAGAAACGTTTCGGGGCGGAGGACGTCACCTAAAGTATCGTAACCAATCTACATAGCAGGCGTATTAAACACAACCATTACATTACATAGAAGTATTTACATTTGTTTGAAAGTAAAGTTATACAAGACTATAGATATATACAACCAAAATGAACAAAAGTAAAGACGGGACTGCTAAAATGCTCTATCTTCTCCAAAAGATCGCGGGGTACCTGTCTAATGTGGACCTAAGAATACAAGCAGTTTGGAAATATCAGCATAAAGCTGGTGAGTTCATAAGCGGTTTGTTTTCTGAAAATGAACAAGTTTCCTTTGGTTTTCTGAAAAAGTGTTATCCAAGAAAATCCCATATTTTCTTATAAGTAAAGTTTAGTTATCTGTTTGTTATACCATCTGGTTATGAACAGTTCAGTTATCATAGGAAAAACCCTTATTTTCCTTAAAAGTTTGTAACTGGTTATCGGTTCTGAATGTAATGTACAAGTATCTACCATACTTAAAGTGTTTGTGTGAAGTTTCCTAAAAGTCTAGTTATCCTCGAAATGTATGTTAGTTTTAACACGTATATAAAACTATTATGTGAGTAGTAAACTAATTCTTGAGGTTATTAGTTTACTAGATCCATTATTACCAATAAGTAAATCTTTGTTATCTAAATTGCGAGTTTCATAACCATACGATAGACTAGATATGGCAATAATAAGTCCAGTATCATTTTATGACTTTCGTCAATCGTAGACCTGCCGTCCCATTGTAGCTAGCAACGAGGTGCGGGGTAGTCAACCCCGTATAAATCTATACACTCAAGTTACTTTCTCCGTCCAGGAGATTCTGGTTACAGGGTCGGTCCACCACTCGCGTATCTATGTGGAGTGTTACAGAGGATGTGTCTCCAATTATTAAGATTAACAAATTTACAAGTAATAATCTGGAAATTCCTGTTTGTGATTCTGGTTACAAAGGTGGTCCTCCACTCAAGTGTCTTTGTGGAGTGTTACTGAGGACGTGTTCTAAAGTCCTAGGTTAATCATTTTAACTTTAATAAAGTGGAAAAATCATTGGTGAAATATACAATATAACACTATATAATAAGATTTGCAATTAGTTGGAAAACTAACTCTGCAAGTCAAACAGTTGGTTAATACAGTTTCCTGTGTTAAAAGTATATGAAATATGAAACATTTCAAATGAAATAATCAGTTTGAGTACAATATATTCTTGTACATTTTCTTGTATTCCTCCCCTGAAAACATTGAAAACACGGAAAAAGGTGTAGGGGTATGAACTCACCGGACGAGAAATGTGTCTGTTGGATGCTAAGCGTCAATTCAGGGCTTGAGTACATGCGAGGTTCCGATGTAATATGAAGAGATACATAAATGTATCTAATTAGTCTTTGAACTAATAATTAGATAAGAATATACACTCTAAGGCACGAAAACACTTCATTTCAAGTGTTAGGAGTGATTCAGGTAGCATCTAAGGGGGTGTATGGCCTAAATATGGAGTTTTCTCTTCAAGAGTAAACTCCATATGGAGATTACGGCCCTAAGACCATATCCCCATGAGTTTATGGCCGTAAACTCATGGTTGGGGTGTTCTTGGATGCTTAATGGTCTTAAAACACTTGTGGGGTGATGCTAGGTTTAGTCTTAAGGCATTGGAAGGGGACTTGATCATCATATGGACCATTTAAGGAGTTTACGGCAGTAAACTAGGATTTTACGGCTGTAAACTCTCAACTACCCTCTCCTTATGTGTTTTGGTGGTCCTAGGTTTAGCACAAGTGTTTCTAGTCCAAAGTACAAGCCATGGAAGGAAGTTAGGGCACCATTTGACCACCACAAAGGAGTTTACAGCCTAGGAATCATTCCTTGGGGGGTTTACGGCCTTAATCTCCTAAAGGGATGGTTTCTTTCATGTTTAAGGTCCCTAACACAATGGTGGATGATTCTAGACATTATTTCATGGCTTAAGAGGTGTTTAAGGGGCATCTTAACACCTTAAAAGGTGTTTACGGCCTAAGAAAGGGTGTTTACGGTCCAAGCATGTTCTTGGGCCATAAAATCATGTTGACCCCTCAAATTTTAAGCTTTTGGTGTTCTAAGTCCATTCATATAAGCCCTAAGTCATATCTAAGCTCCAGAAGTGGTTTGGAAGGGTTTTTGGGGATCCAAAACCCCTCATTTATGTGTGTTTGCGGCTTGGGGTTGTTGCTAGGCCATAAACACAAGTTCTTGGTCCTATTTCATGATTTAAACACGAATTTGAAAGCCAAACATGTTATACTATCAGCTAGGATGGATTACATACCAAATTGGAGCTTCAAGGGGTGATTTTGGATCAAAGATTGAGTTTGTAGAGAGAGAGTAGAGAGAGAGTGAAAAAGCTTCAAATGAAGCCCACTCAACTTTATATATGGTTTGAGTTTGAGGCACGGTGGAAATCTACCCGATACTGACGTTAAACGGGGCTTTTGGTCGTACCCGATTTAGTTGTTGTAACCCGACGTGGTCGAAACTAGAAATTTTCCAAATAACAATTTGGGATGTTTTCACGTGTTCTCATTGTGTTCCAATACTTATGATGTCAAAATAAGAAGTCCCAGTTTAATTAATTTAAACCAAAGTTAACGGATTAATTGGAATGCAACGAACTTATTAACGAGAACGGGTTACAGTGACGGAAAGTTTTTGTATTGTCACATTATCCCCCCATTAGAGGAAATTTCGTACCGAAATTTAGAATTAAGATACAAATCATGGATTTGGAAAGAGATGCAGATATTTCTGTTTCATTGAGTCTTTGCGCTCCCATGTGAATTCGGGTCTCCGCTTGGCATTCCAGCGAACCATCACTATTGGGATGCGACTTTGTTTCGTATGTTTGATCTCTCGATCCATGATTTCGATCGGTTCTTCCACAATGTTCAGGATTTCATTGATCTAGATCTCGTCAAGAGGGATTACTAGGGTTTCGTCGGATAGACACTTTTTAAGATTTGAGACGTGGAAGACAGGATGGATGTTACTAAGTTCTTGAGGTAGTCGGAGTTTGTAGGCTACAGGACCGATCCTAGAGAGGATCTCGAAAGGTCCTATGTACCTCGGGTTAAGTTTTCCACGCTTTCCAAAGCGTATCATGCCTTTCTAGGGCGAGACCTTCAACAGGACACGATCTCCAACATGGAATTCCAAGGGTTTCCATCATTTATCAGCGTAACTCTTCTGTCGGTTTCGTGAAGCTTTCAGTCGCTCTCGGATTTGGATGATCTTTTTGGTGGTTTCGCGGATGATTTTATGACCAAGAAGAGCATTGTCGGGGACTCTACTCTTAGGTAGCTACGTATCCCCTACCTCAGCCCAGCATAGAGGGGATCTGCACTTACGATAGTAGAGAGCTTCGAACGGGGTAGCCTTGATACTGGTGTGGTAGCTATTGTTATACAAGAACTCGATCAAGGGTAAATGGGTGTCCCACGACTTTCCAAAATCAATGAAACTTGCTCTCAGCATGTCCTCCAGGGTTTGGATTGTTCTCTCACGCTGTTCGTCAATCTGAGGATGATAAGCTGTACTCATGTCCAATTTGGTTCCAAGAGATTTCTGAAGGGACTGCCAGAACCTTGAGGTAAACCTGCTATCTTGATCGGAGATAATGGACACAGGCAGACCGTGCAGTCGGACTATCTCTTGGATGTAGACTCGCGTTAGTCTTTCCATCTTAAATGATTCTTTAATCGGAAGGAAGTGAGCGGATTTTGTCAAACGATCGATAATTATCCAAATGGTATCGTACCCACTCGGAGACCTGGGTAACTTGGTGATGAAATCCATGGTAATCATCTCCCATTTCCATTTAGGTATCTCAGGCTGCTAGAGCAGACCCGAGGGCTTCTGATACTCGACCTTTACCTTGGCGCAAGTCAGACACTTGCCCATGAAGGTTGCGATTTCAGCTTTCATGTTTGGCCACAAGTACTGTTTCCTGAGATACAGGTACATCTTGTCCGAACCTGGGTGAACATAGTATTCGGTCTTGTGAGCTTTGTTCATCACAAGTTCCCTGAAACCTCCGAACTTTGGGGTCTAGATTCGATCCATGAAACAATAGACTTCGTCACCTTTGATCTCAAGCTTCTTATCCATTCCTCTCCAGGCTTTGTTCGACGTGTTTGCTGGTTTTAGGGCTTCTAACTGGGCTTCTTGAATCTGTGCGGATAAGTGGGAATGGATGGTCATCGTCAGTGTCTTCGCCTTCTGGCTTGAACTCTAATTTCGGCTAAGGGGATCTACTACCACATTGGCCTTGCCGGGATGGTAGCGGATTTCGCACTCGTAGTCACTGAGCAGATCTACCCATCGTCATTGCCTCATGTTTAAGTCTGTCTGATTGAAGATGTGTTGCAGGCTTTTATGGTCGATTGAAGATTGTGCACTTGGTTCTGTAGAGATAATGTCTCCAAATCTTCAGTGCGAAAACCACTGCCCCTAGCTCCAAATCATGAGTCATATAGTTAACTTCATGTGCCTTTAGCTATCTCGAGGCATAAGTGATAACTTTTTCTCTCTACATAAACACACAGCCTATACCCTGATTAGATGCATCGCAGTAGACAACAAAATCCTATGATCCTTCGGGCAGGGACAGAATAGGTGCGTTGCACAGGGCTTGCTTCAAAGTTTGAAATGTGGTGTTTTGTTTCTCACTCCAACAAAAGAGTACACCTTTCTATGTCAGAGTAGTTATGGGTTTGGTGATTCTGGAAAAATTCTGAATGAACCTGCAATAGTAGCCAGCGAGACCCAAGAATTGATGGATTTCTGTGGGTGTCTTCGGTGCCAATCAATTCTCTATCGCCTTGATTTTGACGGGTCCACGTGTATACCCTTCTCGCTTAACACGTGACCAAGGAAAGCTACTTTCCGAATCCAGAACTCGCACTTAGAGAACTTCGCGTACAGTTTCTCTTTTCTAAGTGTTTCCATCACTAACCTCAAGTGTTGTTTGTGATCTTCTTTGCTTCGGGAATATACAAGTATGTCGTCAATGAACACGATGACGAACTTGTCCAGAAAGGGGCGACACACCCAATTCATTAGGTCCATGAACACAGCCGATGCATTGGTTAGACCAAAGGGCATCACTACAAACTCGTAGTGTCCATATCGAGTCCTGAATGCTGTCTTGGAAACATCATTCTCGTGAACTCGAAGCTGATGTTACCCTGATCTAAGGTCTATCCTCGAGAAGTAACTGGCTCCCTGAAGTTGATCGAAGAGGTCATCTATACGAGGAAGAGGATAACGGTTTTTGACGGTCAACTTGTTCAACTCGCGGTAGTCTATACACATCCGAAAGGATCCATCTTTCTTCTTCACAAATAATGTCGAGGCTCCCCAGGGTGAGGAACTCGGTCTAATGAACCCTTTCTCGAGCAGCTCATTAAGCTGACTGGATAACTCCTGCATTTCTGCTGGAGCTAAGCGATACGGAGACTTGGCCACAGGATTAGCTCCAAGAATTAGATCGATACAAAACTCGACTTGACGTTCGGGAGGAATTCCCGGGAGCTCTTTGGGAAATACATTAGAAAAGTTGCAGACTTCGGGGATGCTCTTGAGGTCTTTAACTTCCTGTTTCTCATTGATTACATGAGCTAGGAATGCATGACACTCCTTTCGTAGAAGCTTTTGAGCTTTGATTCATGAAATGATGCGAAGATTGGAACTAACTTTTTCACCGTAGATCATGAGAGTTTGGTTAGAGGGGAGATTGAGACGGATGGCTTTTTCGTAACAAAGGATATCTGCATGATTGGGACTCAACTGATCCATGCCAATGATAACATCAAAGCTCTTTATTGAAACTGGCATTAGGTCAATAGGGGAAAGAATGATCGTTCAGGGTAAGGGTACAGCCTATAAATATGTCGTTAGCGTTTTCTTTCTCACCGTTAGCCATCTCAATGGTAAACGTTTCGGTTAATGGTTGGGGTTTATGTTTAATAAGATGTTTGAATGAATGGCTAACAAAACTTCTTTCAGCACAAGAATCAAAAAGGATACTAGTATAAGAATTGTTGAGAAGGAACGTACCCGAGACAACGGTGGGATCGGCGACTGCCTCCTCTCATCCCATAGCTAGGACTCTCCCAGTGTTACCAGTTGTTGTTGCCTTGGGGCAGTTTCTTTTGAAATGCCCAACTTCACCACATCAATAGCAGGCCTAACCGACACCTGCTCTGGAGGTTTGATTTGTCGATTGGGTTGGTGCTTTCCAGAATCGAATCGTATGCCCCTTTTTACCAAAGTTGGAGCATGAAAGATCACGGCAGGGGCCAGGGTTATGGTGGAAGTTACACTTGTCACATAGAGGGAGGGTACCAGCATAACTACTGGTAGGTGTTTGGGCTATGGATCCAACAGCAGAAACAACAGCAGGGGTAGTAGCAGCGTGGACTGCCACAGTTTGTTGCTTCTTCGAGGACTCCTGCGAAGACTGGCTCTTCTTCTTCTTCTTCCAAAATTTCCTTTTCTCACCACTCCTCTTTTTCGGATCAGGAGTGGTGGCTGCTTCTTCAAGGTCATCACTATGGTCAATCAAGGTTTGGGCTAAGCATTTGGATGCTATTGTAGGTGTCTGGCTTTGCAGCCAAAACGTTACCCTTGGTTGGCTGGGTCAACCCCCATATGAATCTCTCAATCTTTTTACTCTCCAGGGTAACCATTCCCGGGCAGAGAAGCGCCAAATCATCAAATATGGAGGTATAAGCGGCGATATCTGAACCCTTCAACTTTATGTTCCAGAGTTCATGCTCTAGCTTCTGCATTTCGCCCTGAGGGCAGTACTCCACAAGCATAAGCTTCTTCATGATCTCCCAACCCATAGCATTAGCTACAGGTAGGGTTAAGGATTTGACTCAGCCATTCCACCAAGTCAGGGCTTTATCAATGAACATGCAGGCGGTGAACTTCACCTTGTCGGATTCTGAACATGCACAGATTTTGAAGATAGATTCGATTTTCTCGAACCATCGAGTTAGGGTAACCACACTGTAACGCCCGTAGATCCGAGCTAGTCAATTTAGAGACGATAAGCATCAAAAATGACTTTTTGACGGAAGATTATTTAGAGGGATTAATCTCAACCAAGTTGTAGTATATGTCACAAGGTTTCCGTGCATATAAAGAATGCCAAAATCCGAGTTATAACGAAGAAGTTATGACATGTCGAAGTTTTGTGACAGAACCGGCACGACCCAGCGTGACTAAGCGAGATAAATAGTGAATTTAAGGTAGATAGATATCTATCCTTAGTTATCTAAATGAGAATTGAAGATCTCATCGATAGTATTGCAACGACGGAAAGACAGATGGAATCGGAGTTCAGATAAAGGAGTTATGAATTTTGAACGAAGTTTTCCTGTCCCGGCCTAAAAAAAATATTACATAAGTAATATACTTATAATATATTAAAAATAAACTCAAAATTAGCCAATGGAGTCTAAACGAGAGTTGTAGAGAATAATCTCACCTTCGCGGCGATATAAAGAACGTCGAAAACGGAGTTCGTATGCGAAAGTTATGAATTTCTGAAGTTCGGGGCGCGAAACCCCAAAACTGTTAGAGACCACGACGTGGCAAGCAGTGCCACGACGTGGCAAGTGTCCTGACACCTCCGGGAGTCCCCCAGATGCAACTTGGGATGACGCATGCTGTAACAGCCCGGAATCTCAAGTATTGTTAAAATGATATTTTGGGGTGTTTTAAAGGGGGGACTCGGCGAGTTGGAGCCAGACTCGCCGAGTAGGATCGCAGACCTGGTCGCGGGTTCGCGACTGGACTCGACGAGTCAGATAGGGACTTGGCGAGTCTACGCTGTTTAGCGAAAACCCTAGCCGTTTAGGTTTGGGACGTATAAAGGGGGGTTATAGGCCGTCATTGTTCATTTTGACCTTCTGAGAAGAACTCTAAATCGATTGTGTGCATCTAGATCAAGATTAAAGGCCATTGGTGATGTTGAAGGAGTTGTTGTGCAAAGAAGAGAAGGGCTTGGCTAAAGGAACAATAAGGGGGTCACATTCTGAGGATTGGGGACACAGAGAACACATTATCCAGGTAAGAATTCATGTATACTCTACTATGGTGATGTATTTAGAGGATTAGGGTTTATGGAACCCTTTTATGGATAGATTGAATGTTACCCTTGTTCCCCAAACGATTGTAACCCTGTATTAGGACCCTTGGAGGTCCAGAATATTCCATGTCTATGCATTTCGGGAATTGGTGAAGGTTTTGGATTGAAATCCTTATGCCTTAGGACAACATGTAAATTATAAGTCTTGGGGTGTATCTTGAGCACCTAAATGAAGACCTTATGTAATGGACCAGTCGAGGAAGGCCAGACCTATGAATGGTCGGAGCAGTTATGACCTTAGGAGGCAGTTTGCGCGACTGCATGGCATGGACTCGCCGAGTCAGATGAGCAGACTCGGCGAGTAGCTTGAAGAATAACTGGGACTCTTCGAGTTGTTCATCAGACTCGGCGAGTGGAGTCGGGGTGGCCCGGCGATTCTTCCAAGAGTAACTCGTCGGATCAAGGAGGATACTCGACGAGTATAAGGGAAACCTTAGAGGATTGGAGGACAACTAGACTCGCCGAGTCGCCAGAGTACTCGCCGAGTCCGGTCGAGTTGACCTATGTGTAATTTCTTAGGGTCAGTTGTCTTGAAAGATAAAAGTATTAATAAGAGAATACATTACCCAGGGAGCTTGAAGCTCGGCGGATCAAGTGCAAGTGATTTCAGGAGTTGCTAATTTCCAGTATCCACGAGGTGAGTCTTCTCACTATACTATACCCGGAAGGGTTTGACTGCGTGACCGGAAGGTCGAATACGATGTATGTTATATATGCTATAAATAGAAAGTTAGTTGCTATGCATGATATGTATGTTTATACGGGCCGGAAGGCGATATGTTATGTGACAGAAAGGTCAGGTATGATATATGATGTATGTGCTATGTGCGTTTGATTAAATGTATTATGTGTTGTAAACGTTATGGGCCGGAAGGCAATATGTTATGGGCCAGAAGGCAATATGTTACGGGCCGGAAGGAAATGTGTTATGGGCCGGAAGGCAATATGTTACGGGCCGGAAGGCAATATGTTACGGGCCGGAAGGCAATGTGCTATGGGCCGGAAGGCAATACGTTATGGGCCGGAAGGCGATTATCTCATGGGCCGGAAGGCATTGTGCAGTGGACCGAAAGGTCAGGGCCTGGAAAGGCGTATGTGTGTAAGGTGTATATTGGGGAACTCACTAAGCTTCGTGCTTACAGTGTTTTATGTTATGTTGTTTCAGGTTCTTTCAGTAACGCGGGATCGCACCGGCTCGATTGTACACACCAAAGAAAGAGTTGTATTTTAGAGGATCCTGGTTTTCTATTCAAGTGAAAATGGAACTATGTTTTGTAATTCAAATATGAATAAGATTTTAAACAAGTGTTTTAATATTAAATTGATTAATTAAATGAAAATTTTGCCTTGAAAATCACGGTGTTACAAATTGGTATCATAGCCTTGGTTTGAGGGATTCGGATACGCCTTCGGGTAAATCTGGACTCAAACTGAGGAAGTAAGGAAAAAGTTTTCAAGTAAATAGTTTTCTAAAAGTGAATAAGAGTTCAAAGAGAAAGCAAGAAAGAGCAGTGTGTACAATCAGCCAGAGCCAAACGGTGATTTCCCAAAATACCCTTACTTTTGTGTTATGAAATATCTATGATGCACTTTATGAGATATTATTGCATGCTAGAGACAGGCTAGGTATTTCATATCTTAGGACTAGAGTGGCCTGATTTGTGATGCCTTAGCCTAGGGTTTGTTGTTATATGTACGTTATGCTTTTGTGTGTATGTGATAAGTGAGGGTATCTAGTTAGAACGCACGAGGGGTAGAGCTACAGAGTTCAGTGGTACTTCCGAGGATGAGCCGAGAAGGTGGAGCTATCACAGATAGGGAGTCCTATGTATTCTTCGATGCTCGAATGCTGCTTGCTTTGTGCTTTGTGGAATTCTCGATGATGGGAGTCAGCTACTAAGTGAGTATGACGATATTCAGGAGGTAGATGGCCGGCATCATTAGGAGCTCTTCAGCAGCTGATAGCAAAGAAGTGGGAGGACGGCGGAAGGGACTAGGGAGTAAACTTAGCCAGATGAGTGCGCTAGTAGAGTAGAGGATTTCGCTGGGGAGCGAGCACGCGCGATGGGATTGGTGAAAGAGCAGGTCGATCAACTACTTAGGAACTCTGGGATGGTCCGTGTGGAAAGTATGGGTAGATGTGGCAGGTAGTATGGGCCCGTACTACCGAAAGCAGAGGACCCATACTTGATACAGGGATCATTCTGAAGGTCCTAAGGAACGGGATGAGGAGTGATGTTATGGTTTGAGTACCATACATCGGAGCAGATTGCGGAGTGATGTTATCGTCCGGGTACCATACATCGGAACAAATTGAGGATAGATGCTGTGGTTCGAGTACCATACATCGGAGCGGATTGCGGAGTGATGTTATGGTCCAGGTACCATACATCAGAACAGATTGAGGATAGATGTTGTGGTTCGAGTACCATACATCAGAGCAGATTGAGGAATGATGCTATGGATCGGGTACCATACACCGGAGCAGATTGAGAAGGGATGTCATGGGATGAGTACCATGGTTCGTAGTGGATGATGCTTGTGACTATCTTGTTATCCGTTCATGATCGATGAGGTAGAGATCGGACGCTATGGGTTTTAGGCCTATAGACCATGATTGAGTATGGAGAGGCGTTCCTCGGGGGGGGGGGGGGGGGGGGGAAGGCGAGTGCCTATCAGAGTATTTTGGTAAGAGTTAAAGACAGAGGAAAATTTCGGTTTAGTCGAGCAATCAGTCGATAGAGGAGAGGTCACCTTCTAGGTGGGTGGTGCCATTATGTTCGTGTGCAAGACACGAGCGGCCTGATGTTTCAGTTTTGGATTGGGAATACACCCTGCAGGTTGTTATCGATAATGATTTCCCTCAGAGTATCAGGTAGCAGGTGTGCCACGAGGTAGTGACTTATCGTGAGCAGACAGTCAGTTGGGACTGAGGTAGTCGAGGACCACACCACACCTAATTGGGAATAGTAGGTTGTGTTATAGTGGTAGCAGTGGGGAGTTCAGTCGAGTTTTGTAGTGCAGAGAGTTTTCGTCTATGTTGGGAGTGGGTCCCTGTCCTTGGGACAATTCCAGGTTGGAACATTGGTTGATGAGTTGAGGTGAGAGGAACGATGATTTTGCGGTGCAGTCTATGAGCCAGAGATGTTATCGAGCAGTTCAGATGCTTAGTGTTAGATTGGTATGGGATTTGGAACGATTAGAGGCAGTCGTGATGAGAAGTTCTTGGAGAGTTAATTAGAGGTTCAGGGTATAGAGGGTTGATTGACTTCCTTAAGGGGGGAATTATCGGGCTTTGCATAGCACTTCCTCGGAGCAGGTGCGAGTTCGCTGGTGAAAAATAGTCGTTGGTTGGTTGAGTGCTAATTGGTGATGGTTCGAACTCTAAGTGGGGGAGAACCGGGTGCAGTATGTAAGAAAGTAAAGATTTGTCAAGAGTGGTTATAAGTGAAGTATAGAGATATGCTGTAAGAAATCATGAGACCAGAGGTGTCGGTGATCGAGAAAAAGGGTTAGAGTGAGTTAATGCGGGAAGTACTCGAGGAAGAGAACGAATGTATCCATGATAGGTGTTTGGTGTCGTTGCAAGTAGATAGAGAATGATTGGGTCGGTATGCGCATCCTTGTGTGGATTTTGAGTGTCGGGGAAAAAGGGATTCGGAGGATTATCAGCATATTTCGTAACGTCGGCGTTATCTCGTATTCCAATCGAGAAATTATATGCACCGAAGTTGTAATGGGGGAAAATGTAGATCTAATTATGGGGTTCAGAGGAGATGTATTATTGTGTCTATATGATTCTTGGGGCAGGAGATCAGTGGTTGTGGCAGGATCTTGTGATGTTTTGTTGGGGTATTCTGAGATATCCGGGTATGATATCTTTATTTCGGAGTTACTTGTGAATCCTGAATTGAATCGACGTGTGGCATATCAAGTATTTGTGAATCTAGTGGGAGCCCTTCGAGTATGGGCATCCAGGGAGATTATTTGAGAGAGTGGATATTCGAGCCGTAGTACTCCCTACTCAGAGGGTGTTGTGATGCTGCGTGGAGTTGCAGTACTCACTAGATGGCAAGAGAATTTCGATGTTGGAATGTTTTCGAGCAGTGCATGATGTGGGAGAGTTGGGTTTGAGTAGCCCTGGTATTGAGTCCTTGGAGCTTGGATGTTGAGTCGGGGGCGAGACGGGGGTCTCCGTCTCTGTCGGGAGATGCGGTGAGATACGCAAGGAATACGCGCAGCAGTAACCACAGATTTGAGTCGAGATGATCCTCGGTTGGATTATATTTTCTCGCATGAGGAAAAGAGGATTTGGTGACTTGCGTGTCACTGGGTCGGGATAGCGGTCACGGGGAGAAAAGTTAGTGGGATATTTGGATCACGATATGGGTGACCGTTGGGGGCTCAGATGTGGAGCCAAAAGTTGATCTGGTACTTAGTCTTGAAGAGGAACATGGGAAATGAGCTTATCATGATGACATCTGAGGACACTTTAGAGAGGGTGAACGATTCAGACGATCGAAGACATGCCTCGGGCATGTGTATTAGATTTCGGAGAAAGTCGCGGTACGTATTTATCATTGGTTGAGTTGTCCCATATCAACAGCCATCATTAGTGCATTGGTATGCCGCCCTTTGAGCTGTTGCATGGAAGGTGATGTTGGACCCTCATTCGCTGAGGAAAGGTAATGCATGGACCCGAGAGTCCTTGCGAACAGATCCAGAGCATGTGCGATACATGGAGTAGTGGCAAGGTCGTCAAGCGGATTTCCCTAGGCAAGGGAAGAGAAAGGTAAGTTGGGGCTAGTGCAGTATGTGTATGCGATTGCAAGAGGAGAACTCGTGAGAGTTGCTCTGAGAGTGAGAACGGGGCTCTCAGTCGTTCCGAAATGGATACAGTGGGCTTTGGATCGCAAATCCGGTGATTCGTGGTTTCCTAACCCTTATGGGTCGAGTGATCGTTGAGATTTGGAGCAGAATTGCATCGTGGGTAATTCTCGGTTACAGGGAGTAGTGGGCAGTACAGAGATCGTGCTTCAGTCGACAGAGCAGATTCAGCAGGTTAAACAGAGGTTATTGATTGCCTAGAGCTGACAGAAAAGTTATGCAGACAGACGCCGGTCCGAGTTTGAGTTTCAGGTCGGCGACTCCGTATTCCTGAAGGTCTCTCCTTGGAAAGGGGTGATTCGATTCAGGAAGAGGGGGGAATTGGGGCCCCGGTATATTGGACCTTTTTGTGAGATTGTGAGGGGAGGACGGGTGGCCTACCGTTTGGAGTTGCCAACGAAATTGAGATAGATCCACGACACTTTTCATGTGTTGCAATTGAAGAAGAGTATAGCCGATGAATCAGCAGTGGTTCCACTGGAGAACATTTAGGTGGATGCGAGCTTGAGTTATGCTGAGAGACCAGTGGCCCTCAGGGATCGAAAGATCAAGCATCTGAGGAATAAGGAGGTACCTCTGGTATTGGTTCAGTGGCAACCTCGGAAGGGATCGGAAGTGACTGGGGAGCCGGAACGTGAGATGCGGGAGCAGCATCCGGGACTGTTTTCAGAGTGAGACTTCGAGGGCGAAGTCAGATTCTAGTGGGGGAGAATTGTAACAGCCCGGAATCTCAAGTATTGTTAAAATGATATTTTTGGGTGTTTTAAAGGGGGGACTCGGCGAGTTGGAGCCAGACTCGCCGAGTAGGATCGCAGACCTGGTCGCGGGTTCGCGACTGGACTCGACGAGTCAGATAGGGACTCGGCGAGTCTGCGCTGTTTAGCGAAAACCCTAGCCGTTTACGTTTGGGACGTATAAAGGGGGGTTATAGGCCGTCATTGTTCGTTTTGGCCTTCTGAGAAGAACTCTAAATCGATTGTGTGCATCTAGATCAAGATTAAAGGCCATTGGTGATGTTGAAGGAGTTGTTGTGCAAAGAAGAGAAGGGCTTGGCTAAAGGAACAACAAGGGGGTCACATTCTGAGGATTGGGGACACAGAGAACACATTATCCAGGTAAGAATTCGTGTATACTCTGCTATGGTGATGTATTTAGAGGATTAGGGTTTATGGAACCCTTTTATGGATAGATTGAATGTTACCCTTGTTCCCCAAACGATTGTAACCCTGTATTAGGACCCTTGGAGGTCCAGAATATTCCATGTCTATGCATTTCGGGAATTGGTGAAGGTTTTGGATTGAAATCCTTATGCCTTAGGACAACATGTAAATTATAAGTCTTGGGGTGTATCTTGAGCACCTAAATGAAGACCTTATGTAATGGACCAGTCGAGGAAGGCCAGACCTATGAATGGTCGGAGCAGTTATGACCTTAGGAGGCAGTTTGCGCAACTGCATGGCATGGACTCGCCGAGTCAGATGAGCAGACTCGGCGAGTAGCTTGAAGAATAACTGGGACTCGTCGAGTTGTTCATCAGACTCGGTGAGTGGAGTCGGGGCGCGATTCTTCCAAGAGTAACACGTCGGATCAAGGAGGATACTCGACGAGTAGAAGGGAAACCTTAGAGGATTGGAGGACGACTAGACTCGCCGAGTCGCCAGAGTACTCGCCGAGTCCGGTCGAGTTGACCTATGTGTAATTTCTTAGGGTCAGTTGTCTTCAAAGATAAAAGTATTAATAAGAGAATACATTACCCAGGGAGCTTGAAGCTCGGCGGATCAAGTGCGAGTGATTTCAGGAGTTGCTAATTTCCAGTATCCACGAGGTGAGTCTTCTCACTATACTATACCCGGAAGGGTTTGACTGCGTGACCGGAAGGTCGAATACGATGTATGTTATATATGCTATAAATAGAAAGTTAGTTGCTATGCATGATATGTATGTTTATACGGGCCGGAAGGCGATATGTTATGTGACAGAAAGGTCAGGTATGATATATGATGTATGTGCTATGTGCGTTTGATTAAATGTATTATGTGTTGTAAACGTTATGGGCCGGAAGGCAATATGTTATGGGCCGGAAGGCAATATGTTACGGGCCGGAAGGCAATGTGTTATGGGCCGGAAGGCAATATGTTACGGGCCGGAAGGCAATATGTTATGGGCCGGAAGGCAATGTGCTATGGGCCGGAAGGCAATACGTTATGGGCCGGAAGGCGATTATCTCATGGGCCGGAAGGCATTGTGCAGTGGACCGGAAGGTCAGGGCCTGGAAAGGCGTATGTGTGTAAGGTGTATATTGGGGAACTCACTAAGCTTCGTGCTTACAGTGTTTTATGTTATGTTGTTTCAGGTTCTTTCAGTAACGCGGGATGGCACCGGCTCGATTGTACACACCAAAGAAAGAGTTGTATTTTGGAGGATCCTGGTTTTCTATTCAAGTGAAAATGGAACTATGTTTTGTAATTCAAATATGAATAAGATTTTAAACAAGTGTTTTAATATTAAATTGATTAATTAAATGAAAATTTTGCCTTGAAAATCACGGTGTTACACATGCAGTGACGATCAAGCCCACGACGTGGCAAAAGGATCCCACGACGTGGCAAGGGCCAAAATTGTCCTATAAATAGATTTGAAGGGCCATCCGTTTAGGGTTGCTATTTTCTCTCTTCTCTCTCCCGTTTTGCCTTGATTTGCATGCCAGAAATACCCCGAAGCCCCGGTAATATTCCCGAATCCCGAAGCAAGTCCCGAGATCCCGAAGATCCCGAGAAGTGCGGTTTCCGAGCCGAAGCTCTGCCCGCGAGAAGTTCGATTTTTGTAGAGATCTTCCAGATCTGCTGCGGATTACTACTTTTGCAAGCCGTAGTGCTGTCCGATCATCTTCTGATCAAGTGAGTGTATAGTCCCTTTCATCTTACACATAGATATGAAGTATTTTATAAAATACGTGCTATGTGTACATATATTGTTGTTTATATGTGTGAGTGTGTGGTTACTTTCTTCTAACACATAAGCATTAAGCATTTGCTACGATATACGTGTTATGTGTTTATATATTGTCGTTTATTTGAGATAAGCATGGAATTGATGTTTTATATAGGTTTTAAATGAGTTAAACTGTATAGATGAACCTTGGTAGCTATGGATTTAGTACCGTATAGATAAACGTTGGTAGCTATGGACTTAGTACCTACACCGATAGCTATGGATTTAGTACTATTAGATAAACGTTGGTAGCTATAGACTTGGTACCTACACCGATAGCTATGGATTTAGTACTATTAGATAAACATTGGTAGCTATAGACTTAGTACCTACACCGGTAGCTATGGATTTAGTACTGTTAGATAAACGTTGGTAGCTATGGACTTAGTACCTACACCGGTAGCTATGGATTTAGTACTGTTAGATAAACGTTGGTAACTATGGACTTAGTACCTACACTGGTAGCTATGGATTTAGTACTCGTTGAATGAACCATAGCAACTATGGAATTAGTGCTCTATGAAGGAGCCTTAGCAGCTATTGTCTTAGTGCCTAATAAAGAATCCTGACAACTATTGTCTTAGTGCCTAATACGGAGTGAACGAATAGATGGTTCTTAAGGTAGACCCTTAAGATTTAGGAAGATAATGGGGATGGGTAATTGGGTTGATTGTTTGATGATTGAATATAATAATTATATTATTATGGGTTGAAAACCCTATATGCTCACCAGGCTCCCAAGCCTGACCCACTCAGTTTAATTGTATCACAGGTATCGATACGAAGCTGCTTTGCACTGAGAGATTAAAGGAGATGTAAATCACTAGAGTAAATGAATGTATGTTCTGTTTATGCTTATGTGTCTGTATCAGAACATGACATCCCGAGGTTTTATTATTTAATGAAAATACATTCTCTTTGAGAAATGTTTTGATAAGTTTTTATCATATCTTGTTTTGGGAACAAATTCCGCAACCGTTTTATTTAAACGATTACTCTGATTTTAAAAACAAAGCATAAAAAAATCGGTCTTTTCTGGCCATGAAATTGGGGATGTCACAGATGGTATCAGAGCATTAGTTTAAGCGAACTAGGAATTTGTAGGAAATTTCTAGACTTAAACTTAGAATGCTAAGGAATGATTGTGAGGAGTGTGTCTAAAATATGTTAGGTAGTACACCTAAATTGACACAAGCACTAGTTTATTTTAGGAATGATGCCTAAAATGCTTTTATGTGCTAATTGTTTTGTGTGATAGCTAAATTGATTCTATTATTTGTTCGGATCTATGGTCTGTTGCCGACCGGATTTGGAAACCTTATGTGTTTAGGATTCTAAGCGTACGACTACGACATTAGAACTAGCATGTAACCGTTTCGGAGTGATAAGGATGACTTAAATATCTTTTGTGAATGAGGATTCGAGTTCACCTTATTCGGTGTGTAGATCAAAAATGGTAAGAACCAGAAGTGGAGTTGGAAATGTGAACGAAGACAAGAATCAACCACCAGTGATTGAGCAAATACCTATTGTAGCTGCTGCACCCAAGCCAATAACGATGGCTAGTGTATAAATGATGATTCAAATGATGTTGGATCTTCAGATGGAGGAGACCAGGCGGTTGCTTCAACATAATCATAAAGAACTGTCAATTCAAGTGGAAGAACCCAAAGTGAATGGAGGGCAGTCAGAGGGAGGCAATTACAGTGGGATTGTTGGGCAAGCAGAACCTCCAGTGGCAGAAAGGAATGACCCAAAAAGGGAAATAAACAAGGATGGGCGTATGTATAAGAATTTCTTGTGTGCCAAACCACCAAGCCTTTCTGGGAGCCCAAAGCCTGTAGAGATTATGGACTGGATCTCCGAAATGGAGATGGTGTTTGAAAGTTGCGACTGTAGTAACAAACAAAAGACTGTCTTCACAGTTAGACAACTGAAGACTGGAGTCTTGAGCTGGTGGAAGTTACTGGCATATATGATGCCTCGAGGAGAAGCCCTGAGGATGTCTTGGGAATCATTGCTAGAGCAGTTAAAGATGCAGTACTGCTCAGAGATAGATCTGATTGATCTGAACAATGAGTTCCAGAACTTGAAAAAGGGGGAAATGAGCATTGGTGATTATGCTACTATGTTTATCGAAAAGATGAAATTGTTTCCATACTTGGTGCCGACTGAGATCGCCAAGATCGAAAAATTTGCTAACGGATTGCCATCAGACTTTGGCCCAACGGTCAAAATGGCAAGTACGTTGAAGGCAGCCATTAGAGCTGCTAAGAATGTTGAGACTCAAATAAGAGAGAAAGGTCTAGAGAAGGTTGAAGTTGGAGAAAAGAGGAAGCTTGAAGGATCCTCAATACCTGATAATAAGGGAAAGTTCGCAAAGTCTAACCTAAATGACAAAAGGTATGGACCCAAGTGGTGTGAAAAGTGCAAGAAGAAGCACTTTGGAGCATGCAACGAAGAAGTAACCTGTTACAAATGTGGAAGGATCGGCCACTATTCCAAGAACTGTACACACAATGATAAGGTGTGCTACGGATGCGGAGGCAAGGGGCACATGTCTAGAGACTGCCCAAAGAAATATGAACCAAGGCTAGAAGCACCGCCAGAGCCAAGGGCATTCCACATGATCCTTGATGAAGCAGAAAACAATGTGAGGATCCAAGGATGAAGACATCATATATCTATATAAAGCTTGTATCAAGAAGTGTAGCCTATTAGAGGCGTAGTATAGGGTGAACTTGACCCTTTGTGTAATCGTTTCAAGATATTATATAAACCCTAGTTTTGCTATCTGATGTGTTGTATGATTGTGTGATTTTCTTGTATGGTGACTTGGTCGACTGCGGGACAATACTTGGGACGAGTATGAGTAGGTGTGAAAGGTAGTAGATGCATATACTACCGGAAGCACAGGACTCGAACTTGGATCAGGGAAAGTCACAAGGTTACCAAGAAGCTAGTAACTGATTCCGTTTTGTTCAAGTATGTCATTACCCTTGTTTCGGTAGTGACTAGTAAGATGGTTGTTATTCCGACCCTAGTGGTCATATCAAATTGAGTTCGACTATGAGGAGTTTGTTACATGGTTCATGGAACCAAGTTTGATGTAACATCTGACCGAAGTCAAAAGATTGAAATCAATGCGATCGATAACATCACGCTCGTTGTTAAGGAAGCTTGTAGCTAGAAATGCTACATGTAAAAATGTGATTATATCACGTTAGAATATGAAAGAATTTATATTCCATTCTGGAATTTGACTCTAAGAGAATTGAGTCTAAGCGTTGCATCATACGATCAGAGGTCATTTGAACACGACCCATCGGTTTGTTACAATAGATAAATGAAAGTATTTATCCTGAAAGAAGAAGGATTCCACAATAAGGACTTATTTTGTAACTTGGAAGTTATGATTGAAAGTACAGCATAGTACGATAAGGATATGCAAGATTGGGCATCATCTGCGGTCAAGAAATCCATAGAGTTAAATACTCTATCGAGGAAACATTGAAGTTACGGTTATTACCTAGGATGAAGAGATAAAGTTTGGAATCATTATGCAAGTCCTATTTCGTTGATGATTCCGGGACGTAATCATCCTAAGGGGGGGATAATTGTAACGCCCGTAGATCCGGGCTAGTCAATTTAGAGACGATAAGCATCAAAAATAACTTTTTTATGGAAGATTATTTAGAGGGATTAATCTTAACCAAGTTTTAGTATATGTCACAAGGTTTCCGTGCATATAAAGAATGCCAAAATCCGAGTTATAACGAAGAAGTTATGACATGTCGAAGTTTTGCGACAGAACCGGCACGACCCAGCGTGACCAAGCGAGATAAATAGTGAATTTAAGGTAGATAGATATCTATCCTTAGTGATCTAAATGAGAATTGAAGATCTCATCGATAGTAGTGCAACGACGGAAAGACAGACGGAATCAGAGTTCAGATAAAGGAGTTATGAATTTCGAACGAAGTTTTCCTGTCCCAGCCTACTAAAAATACTACATAAGTAATATACTTATAATATATTAAAAATAAAGTCAAAATTAGCCAATGGAGTCTAAACGAGAGTTGTAGAGCATAATATCACCTTCGCGTCGATATAAAGAACGTCAAAACCGGAGTTCGTATGCGAAAGTTATGAATTTCTGAAGTTCGGGGCGCGAAACCCCAAAACTGTCAGAGACCACGACGTAGCAAGCAGTGCCACGACATGGCAAGTGTCCTGACACCTCCGGGAGTCCCCCAGATGCAACTTGGGATGACGCATGCAGTGACGATCAAGCCCACGAGATGGCAAAAGGATCCCACGATGTGGCAAGGGCCAAAATTGCCCTATAAATAGATTTGAAGGGCCATCCATTTAGGGTTGCTATTTTCTCTCTTCTCTCTCCCGTTTTGCCTCGATTTGCGTGCCAAAAATACCTCGAAGCCCCGGTAATATTCCCGAATCCCGAAGCAAGTCCCGAGATCCCGAAGATCCCGAGAAGTGCGGTTTCCGAGCCGAAGCTCTGCCCGCGAGAAGTTCGATTTTTGTAGAGATCTTCCAGATCTGCTGCGGATTACTACTTTTGCAAGCCGTAGTGCTGTCCGATCATCTTCTGATCAAGTGAGTGTATAGTCCCTTTCATCTTACACATAGATATGAAGTATTTTATAAAATACGTGCTATGTGTACATGTATTGTTGTTTATATGTGTGAGTGTGTGGTTACTTTCTTCTAACACATAAGTATTAAGTATTTGCTACGATATACGTGTTATGTGTTTATATATTGTCGTTTATTTGAGATAAGCATGGAATTGATGTTTTATATAGGTTTTCAATGAGTTAAACTGTATAGATGAACCTTGGTAGCTATGGATTTAGTACCGTATAGACAAACGTTGGTAGCTATGGACTTAGTACCTGCACCGATAACTATGGATTTAGTACTATTAGATAAACGTTGGTAGCTATAGACTTAATACCTACACCGATAGCTATGGATTTAGTACTATTAGATAAACATTGGTAGCTATAGACTTAGTACCTACACCGGTAGCTATGGATTTAGTACTGTTAGATAAACGTTGGTAGCTATGGACTTAGTACCTACACCGGTAGCTATGGATTTAGTACTATTAGATAAACGTTGGTAGCTATGGACTTAATACCTACACTGGTAGCTATGGATTTAGTACTCGGTGAATGAACCATAGCAACTATGGAATTAGTGCTCTATGAAGGAGCCTTAGCAGCTATTGTCTTAGTGCCTAATAACGAATCCTGGAAACTATTGTCTTAGTGCCTAATACGGAGTGAACGAATAAATGATTCTTAGGGTAGACCCTTAAGATTAAGGAAGATAATGGGGATGGGTAATTGGGTTGATTGTTTGATGATTGAATATAATAATTATATTATTATGGGTTGAAAACCCTATATGCTCACCAGGCTCCCAAGCCTGACCCACTCAGTTTAATTGTATCACAGGTATCGATATGAAGCTGCTTTGCACTGAGAGATTAAAGGAGATGTAAATCACTAGAGTAAATGAATGTATGTTCTGTTTATGCTTATGTGTCTCTATCGGAACATGACATCCCGAGGTTTTATGATTTAATGAAAATACATTCTCTTTGAGAAATGTTTTGATAAGTTTTTATCATATCTTGTTTTGGGAACAAATTCCACAACCGTTTTCTTTAAACGATTACTCTGATTTTAAAAGCAAAGCATAAACAAATCGGTCTTTTCTGGCCATGAAATTGGGGATGTCACAGACACCTCTAGTGCCATTGAAGGGCGTAGGTTTCACATTCATAAATTCTTTGTAGGAACACTCCTTTCGGTGTCCCTGGCTACCTTCCTAGTTTTGAGGCTGAGTTCCACCTCCTGGCCCGCGTGAACCACCGGGGTTCATTTGTGATATGGTAGCAGCCACAACAACATTAACAGCTACTTGAAACATGACGGGATAAAATGGAAGGGGAGGTGGTGGTGGAGGAGGATTGTTGTTATTTCAGCTGGGTCTTTTCTTTGGAGGCATCTTGATCTAAAATAACCAGGAAATAGAGGATCATAAGTCCTCTGAATTGAATCAAGAGATATGGAACAAGAGATATCTCATTATGAAAGGTATAAAGTTCTATTAAGAGATAAAAGCAGGGGAGAGTTATCAAAGCAGATAAACTATCGCTAAATAAGGAATGAGTAGCAACATTATGAATGGATTTCTACAACGTAATCGGCTTTGGCTAAAATACTCCCATAGTTTTTTATGTTTCGCTGTAATGATGAATCATTGTTATGATAGTAGGTAAGTTTTAGACATGTTGCACACCACAGTCACTCCCAAGCACATGTTGGCCGTGTCTCGAATGAATATAGTTGATTAGGCTATATTGACCCTAGACACGACTACATAGCTGCCCAGGTTTAACCGCAACGTACAACACCCAATTACTTATGTTTTGTTCTACTCGTTGTTACGGTCTCTGACGTTTAGGTATTCTTGTATACTTTGGAAAAATACTTATATTTTAAAGTATACTTTTAGTTCAGAGCACTTCGGCCCCTTAGTGTTTATAGTCTTATACCATGTAAGGTTTGGTATACTTAGTTCACTATAAGCTTGAGCTCTGATACCAATCTGTCACACCCCGAAACCGATGGCGGAAATGTTTCGGGGCGGAGGACATCATGTAAAGTATCATAACCAATGTACGTAGTAAGTGTAGTAAACACAACCATTACATTACATAGAAGTTTTACATTTGTTTGAAAGTAAAGTTATACAAGATTATAGATATATACAACCAAAATGAACAAAAGTAAAGATAGGACTGCTAAAATGCTCTATCTTCTCCAAAAGATCGTGGGGGTACCTGTCTAAGGTGGACTTGAGAATACAAGCAGTTTTGAAATCTTAGCATAAAGCTGGTGAGTTCATAAGCGGTTTGTTTTCTGAAAATGAACAAGTTTCCTTTCGTTTTCTGAAAAAGTGTTATCCATGAAAATCCCATATTTTCTTATAAGTAAAGTTTAGTTATCCGTTGTTATACCATCTGGTTATGAACAGTTCAGTTATCCCTGGAAAAACCCTTATTTTACTTAAAAGTTTGTAATTGGTTATCGGTTCTGAATGTAATGTACAAGTATCTACCATACTTAAAGTGTTTGTGTGAAGTTTAATGAAAGTCTCGTTATCCTTGAAATGTATGTTAGTTTTAACATGTATATAAAACTATTGTTTAAGAAGTAAACTAATTCATGAGCTTATTAGTTTACTAGATCCATTATTACCAACAAGTAAATCTCGGTTATCTAAATTGCGAGTTCCATAACCATACGATAGAGTAGATATGAAAATAACAAGTCCAGTATCATTTTATGACTTTCGTCACCTGTAGACCTGCCGGCCCCACTGTAGCTAGCAACGAGGTGCGGGGTAGTCAACCCCGTAAAGATCTATACACTCAAGTTACACTCTCCATCCAGGAGATTCTGGTTACAGGGGCGGTCCTCCACTCGCGTCTCTGTGTGGAGTGTTACAGAGGACGTGTCTCCAATTATTAAGATTAACAAATTTACAAGTAATAATCTGGAAATTCCTGTTTGTGATTCTTGTTACAAAGGTGGTCCTCCACTCGAGTATCTCTGTGGAGTGTTACCGAGGACGTGTTCTAAAGTCCTAGGTTAATCATTTTAACATTAATAAAGTGTAAAAATCATTGGTGAAATATACAATATAAGACTATATAATAAGATTTGCAATTAGTTGGAAAACTAACTCTGCAAGTCAAACAGTTGGTTAATACGGTTTCCTGTGTTAAAAGTATATGAAATATGAAACATTTCAAATGAAATAATCAGTTTGAGTACAATATATTCTTGTACATTTGCTTGTATTCCTCCCCTGAAAACATTGAAAACACGGAAAAAGGTGTAGGGGTATGAACTCACCGGACGAGAAATATGTCGGTTGGATCCTAAGTTGTAGTTCGGGCTTGAGTACATGGGAGGTTCCAATGTAATATGAAGAGGTACATAAATGTATCTAGTTAGACTTTGAACTAATAATTAGATAAGAATATGCACTCTAAGGCACGAAAACACTTCATTTCAAGTGTTAGGAGTGATTCGGGTAGCATCGAAGGGGGTGTATGGCCTCAATATGGAGTTTGCTCTTCAAGAGTAAACTCCATATGGAGATTACAGCCCTAAGACCATATCCTCATGAGTTTAAGGCCGTAAACTCATGGTTGGGGTGTTCTTGGATGCTTAATGGTCTTAAAACACTTGTGGGGTGATGCTAGGTTTAGTTCTAAGGCATTGGAAGGGGACTTGATCATCATATGGACCATTTAAAGAGTTTACGGCTGTAAACTCTCAACTACCCTCTCCTTATGTGTTTTGGTGGTCCTAGGTTTAGCACAAGTGTTTCTAGTCCAAAGTACAAGCCATGGAAGGAAGTTAGGGCACCATTTGACCACCACAAAGGAGTTTACAGCCTAGGAATCATTCCTTGGGGGGTTTACGGCCTTAATCTCCTAAAGGGATGGTTTCTTTCATGTTTAAGGTCCCTAACACAATGGTGGATGATTCTAGACATTATTTCATGGCTTAAGAGGTGTTTAAGGGGCATTTTAACACCTTAAAAGGTGTTTACGGCCTAAGAAAGGGTGTTTACGGTCCAAGCATGTTCTTGGGCCATAAAATCATGTTGACCCCTCAAATTTTAAGCTTTTGGTGTTCTAAGTCCATTCATATAAGCCCTAAGTCATATCTAAGCTCCAGAAGTGGTTTGGAAGGGTTTTGGAGCTCTAAAACTCCATTTATGTGTGTTTGTGGCTGTTCCTGGGCCGTAAACACAAGTTCTTGGTCCTATTTCATGATTTAAACACGAATTTGAAAGCCAAACATGTTATACTATGAGCTAGGATGGATTACATACCAAATTGGAGCTTAAAAGGGGTGATTTTGGATCAAAGATTGAGTTTGTAGAGAGAGAGAGTAGAGAGAGAGAGTGAAAAAGATTCAAATGAAGCCCACTCAACTTTATATATGGTTTGAGTTTGAGGCTCAGTGGAAATCTACCCGATACCGACGTTAAACGAGGCTTTTGGTCGTACCCGATTTAGTTGTCATAACCCGACGTGGTCGAAACTAGAAATTTTCCAAATAACAATTTGGGATGTTTTCACGTGTTTTCATTGTGTTCCAACACTTATGATGTCGAAATAAGAAGTCCTAATTTAATGAATTTAAACCAAAGTTAACGTATTAATTGGAACGCAACAATCTTATTAACGAGAACGGGTTATAGTGACGGAAAGTTTTCGGATTGTCACAAATACTAACCTGATGTTAGTGTGACATTAAACTGAAACCATTGCCTAAATTCAAGTTTAGATCATCAATGAGAAGCTCTAAAAACCACTCCAATTTTACTTGTTCTTGACATTAACCACTGCCCAAGCAATAGGATATATCTTGTCATTTGCATCCCTCCCAATAGCACAAAGCAATTCTCCCTTACAAACACCTTTAAGAAAACGTCCATCAAGACCAATTACCCTTCTACACCCTTCAATCCAACTTTGTTTAACTCCTTGAAAACAACAATAGAACTTGCTAAAATATTTCTTTACATCTGGACCATCCTCCATATTTAGTTTCACAGTTGACCCCGGATTTGTCCTTAAAATCTCATGACCATATGACCATAGCGTACCATAACATTCAACAAGGCTACCTTCAACAACTTTCAGTGCATACTTCTTTGCTCTTCTACATTGCCCCATACTAACTTGGATACTAAACTTGGCCATTACCTTTAACCTAAGCTTCCTTACACTTATTTTATGACTTTCTACAATCTCTTTGGTATAGTGACTCCCAATCCATGCATATGTCACCAAGGATCCAAACTTGAAGTTCCTAGCACAATTATGATAAGCTTTTAGTGACTTGATTTGGAAACTCTCTTCATCACTCATCCAGGAAGCCCATAATCTAAATGCGCAAGCACCCTTCTTACACGTCACCAAAAGTCTTGTCCTATCATTTTTTTCAAAACACGATTGATATCCATTAGCTACAACATAATTACACAACATTGATTTTACTTGCCCTGGACCCTTAAATCTCATCCTTAGAATTGGTTTTTGTTTTTTCCAGTGTAATAGCTCGTTAAATATGGAATGAGTTTGTATTCATATGCACTACATCCTCATTAAATTCAAAGGCAACATTTCTAAGTTCATCTATGTTCTCTTCATTTTTACCATCAATACAAGACTCATGTTCATCATCATCATTATCTTCATCATCAAGCCACCCATCAACACCATCCCCAATATGATCCACATAAGCTGAAATTTTACCATCTGTTCCATAAGCATCAACAATAAAAGCAGCATATTCCACATCATTTGAAATGGGATTAAGCCCTTCCATCAGGGAATTGCCTGGTTCACAATAGTAAAACTTTTTACATTCTCATGCATGAAATGTTCAAAGAAGTTAACAAACTCATGATAAGTCTTAGAAGAAAAGTCAACATCAGTGAATATGGTTTTGACACCACCAGTGTAAGAGAAAGGATTTTGATTAAATACCCCTTGGTAGTTCAGTTCCACCATCGCAAACAATCCATTAGGTTCTGATTGTGCCATTGCTGCGACTACTTTGTTTCTTCGGCTCGATCACAGGGATGCTTCAAAAACCTTAACTCGGTTTCTTTTACAGCATTGGATTAGACAAAAAAATATATATTAATTCACATATATTAAAAGGTCAACCGAGAAATCTTCTAAAACTTGATAAAAGGGTATAATTAAAAGGTCACTTACGAGTTTACTGGCCTAATGTACAAACCAAAAAAAAAAAAAAAAAAAAAAAAAAAAAAAAAAAAAAAAAAAAAACTTTAAGGACCAACTTAGCCAATTGATGAAAATTTTATGTGCTACACTGACATTATCACAATATTTTCTAATATAATATGAAAGAGTACTTCGTCCATAGTCAATGCTAATCATATATATATATATATATATATATATATATATATATATATATATATATATATATATATATATATATATATATATATATATATATATATATATAAATAAATAAATAAAAAAAAATAAAAATAAAAAAAAAATAAAAAAAAAAACAATGGAGAATAAAATTCAACAAGTTACATAAAATAAAAATACAATGCTATATACAGATAACATGTGGACCAAAAGGAAACAACAAAAGCCACAATGTTCATCATCTCATTATCTAATTTATTTAAATGTGCTAATTGGAAGGTTAAGCTCTTCAGCTTATGCGTCCCCATTGCCCGTCTCCTCTGTCAAATATAAACACATGTGCTCTATTATGAAAGCCTAACTATGCATCTCTTGTGAGACTATATATCTCCTTCCTTTTATTAGTAAGCATATAACAACTCCATTGCTGAGGTTTAAGATAAGCAAGCACCACCGCATCATAGAGAGACTCAGCAAAAGGTTTTGCTATTAGCTGAATATAGCAAAAGTTGTATGAATAAAAACAACACAATCGAGTATGGACCCCACCAATGTAAATTCATATCAAGGTCTCGTAAAAATCCCTTCACGAGCCAATATTGTAGTTAGAGTAACAAAACACCATGTAGAAGCCAAATTATTTCAATTGTATCCACAATATATATATATATATATATATATATATATATATATATATATATATATATATATATATATATATATATATATATATATATATATATATATATATATATATCGTTTTGAATGTAAAAATGAACATAGAAAACCATATTAGAAAAAAGAGAATAACCTATTGAAGCTCAATTTTGAAACTAAAAGCTAATTTATGACGCCCTGTGGTATACCAATCTTGATTTGAGGATCGATTTAAAAGTTTTAACCGATTAATAATCGATTTCCACAGTTTTTGAATTTGATTTCAAAGTTTTACCTGGCAATATGTTCATAATTTTATGTAAAATGCTATCAAATTAGAGCCATACATAAAATAAATACTTCATAAACAATAAAGTGGAGCTAACAGGTTTTCAATTAGCTAAATCTATTTCCTTGAACCCAAAACCTCTTGTTCTGAGAATCATTATTGACATAACATTAGGTTCATATATGAAAAAAATAGTAAACCATATCTGCCATTCAAGACTCTTTAAGCATAACACGCACGTTCATTACAATAATAAACACTAAAACCATATCTTTTTGTAAATGAAAACCATTTTAGTATTTCTTTAGAAGTTAACAGACAACAACCATCTAAAATCAGGTTATTTTGTCTAAATCTTGAATAGAGTCTTGTTTGAAGAGTCCTATTAAGGCTGAAATCCTATAACTCAAAACTAAATTAAAAGATCATTAAACGTCTTAAAATTGAATTCAAAACACCTGTAATGTAAACCAAGGAAAACCAAAATCGATCATGTAAAAATCGATCTCAAAACAGATTGAATATTATTTAATTTTAATAAATATTATTACAAATAAAACACAACCCAAGATACTTAATCAACATTGCAATTAAATTCTCAAACATTAAAACAAAAACAATAATAATTATATACATATTTAGCCATTAAAACTAGATAGATAATAATTGTTATAAATATTGGCCGTTGAAACGAAAATATTATGCATATTTATATACATATTTAGCCATTAAAACTAGAACGATAATAAATATTATAAAGATTTAACCATTGAAACTAAAATGTTATACATATTTATAAATAATTATATACATAATATAAATACTGGGTCATGCCGGTGGCGAAGTGAGTGCTTGTAAAGTTGGCAATGGGGTATTGAAACCAGAAATCTAGAACAGGGCGAGGTCATTACTAACGGTGGTGTTTTTGTTAACGGTGGAGGGGAGATTATAGAGACACTTTTGTGGGTTTGTCTGGAAGGGTGAATGATAGGGAATAAATGTGATCAAGTGCAATATAAGGTTGAAAGGAGTGGCATGTTAAACCCTCGCTAAAGAAATGTTAAAGGTGCTAAACACCACCCCTTTCAAAATGCCAAGAAAATGCTAAAGGAAGGTTCGCTATAAGCTTAACAACAGGAGAGAGGAGAGAGAAACATGAATACTGTGTTTTTATTGGCTGGTCAAACTTTATACTTTTTTATTTTAATTTTAAAAAAAAAAAAAAAAAAAAAAAAATTCATTAAACTAACAAACTAACACTCCTTAAATTTTTACATTTTGGATGCTAACACACTTCCAACCTATATAGCTTAAAAAAAAAAATGATATGAAATAAAAAATCTAATGCGGTAACATGTTAAAGGCTAACAGTATGAAAACCAAGAGACACATCAGGAGAGGTGCCATCAGATGCATCAAATCTTATTTTAAAAATATTTGAACTAACCACCCAACTTTGCATCCCATATTGGATAACAGAGCACGCATGTGTTGTACCTCTTAGCCTTAATTTTAAGCCTTTGATGCAATGAACTACATGTAAATTATCCAATATATATATATATATATATATATATATATATATATATATATATATATATATGAATGAATAAACACATTAAACCATAAAACTCATTAACAAATTTTGGTCGTTAGAAACAAAATGTTGAAGAACCAAATAATGGTTACATTTAAAAGTTAGACGATTACCCGCAGGATCAAAATACGAAACTTATTTCTTCTATTTGTCTATTTTTTTTTTAGAAAAAAACTTTTAGGATATATTTGTTATCGAAAAAAAATCGGCATATACAAAAATTCATAATTTTTATACTTTTCTTAGATCCATTTTAATATTTAATTTTTTTACACAAAAACCTTTTTAGTTAATATTGTTGTTGTCTTTTTTTTTTAATATTTATGCTTTCTAGAAAACAAAAAATTAATATACCAAGATTCAATTTTTTTTCTATGTAAATAAACATCTATATCGATTGATAAAACTTTTAGTTTTTTGTTTTCACCTTGATCATGTATTATTCACATTGTGAATTTGAATATTGGATAATTCAGTTTTTAGTATTCATAATATGAACTGACTTATTGTTATCATATAACAATTTGATCAATGACAGATTAATTTCGTGAAACTTAAAAGAGAATTACTTGCTTTCACATCTAAATTTGAATTAATATTCACATTAAATGTCAACAGGGTTATATTTTCTAGTAACTTTAAACTATTTTAAGATTTTGATTATTCATAATTCAGTTTTTTAAGATTTGTAAGTAAATTTATCAATACGGTGAATCTAAATTATTTGTAATTCATTTTTAAGCATTCATAATGTGATTCTAAGGAAAACTTTGATGAAAAAAAATATAGTTTTTTATACATCAATGTGAATGTCTAATTAAAGAGTACAAAAAATTATGAATTTTCATATGTATATTTATTTTATTTTTTCCATAAAAAATAAACTTACATGTTGAGAGAAAAACTTGGAGGCACACTTAAACAAAAGTTAGAACAAGTATATTGCGGAATAATTAATCTCAAAGGATCTAAAAGCTCAACAATAATATAGTTAGATAGTTAGAGAGTTAGTTGCAGAAAGTAAAAAAATATAAATGACAACAATTGTTATATCAAGAATACACTTAAGCTGATTCGTAACAAGGAATGGAATCGCTCCGAGTTAACAAGGAAGTTCAAACTTAGTGATTAAATCTTAAAGACTTGCTCTGAAGAGAGGTTATAACCAGATATGCTTTAGTAACAATTGAGAGTAAGATGAATAGAAAGATAGAGAAATGAAGAAGATAACTTGGAGAAATGTATTCAGAATAATACGCAAGTCATCAGTGATTGAGTGTAGAGGTAGTTAATACAAGAGAATAAGTCTTTATTTATAGAGACTCTGAACTATTCTAGACTACAACTCTATAAGCAGCCATGCAAGGCATACTGAATAATAGAGTGTATTACATAAAAGACAATAAGTAATCTAGATAAGTAGACTGCGGTAGCAAAAGACTGATTGCGGTTGCTGATGAAGAACCGACTTCGGGTGCTAGATTGGTTGTGGGTGCTGAACCATTGCGGTAGAGAGATGGTTGCGGTAGCTGAGTTCAAGAGGGTCACTTTAATGATTCAACAGTTTCCTCCTAAGTGACCTCTTTAACTATGGTTCAGCTATCAAGTTTGAGAAACTTGATCAAAATCCACCAGAACTTCCGGACATTTTCCAGCCATGTGATTCTTCTCGAAATTTCAAACTTGACTTCTGCAGTAGTATGCTTCGATTTTTCAACTGCGGTCCGGCCGATGTCAAGATGTTTCTTGGGCAAGCAGTGCATGGCATTCATCGGAATGAAATATTTGACGTTGTTAGTCTTTCGTTTGAATATGATTCGATGTTTAGGGAAGTTTGTTGCGCTTAGTGATCTTTCTTCGAAGCCTTCGGTAGGCATTGGCACAGGTTCAAGTGGTGGGAGATCAAACTTCTTGATGATGGTGGGGTAGATATCCGCATCTATTTTGGCAAATTCACAGATTGTATCCCTCAGAAAAGAGTTGGCTTTTTCAAGCGCTATTTGCATCTTAGGGTACTTTTCTGCCTTGTTCTGGAACACCTTGGCAATAAGGAAGATTTCTTCCGGATTCATGCAAGGGAAGTCTGCCTGGGTGCGGATGTAGTCATGCTCCCTTCTGGTGAGAGTATACTAGATGAAATCAGCCTTCATGAACTTCCGCATCTTGTAGTTCTTGACTGCGGATGGTCTATCGTTAGACCATATATTCTCAATGGAGGAGCCATGCTTGGCATAAAATTGGTTATGTCTTTCAAACTCCATTGGCAATCATTTGTGAGCAGGAAGGCTGCAGTCAAATGACTCAAATACAACAAAGTACTTGGCATTTGGAGAAATTGGAATATCCCAATATCCATCATCAGGGGGTTCAGCATATGTGAGGTGTGTGGTGTAGTCTTCATCCAATAGCCTGTGGTGCGGATTGACCCATAAGTTAATCAAAGACTCATCTATCATAGTGTCAAATCCGTATTCTCTCAAGATAAGTTCAGCAAGCTTGGCTGCCTTCCAATCATGTTTTCTTTGGGCTGGGGTAGGGGAGTCTGTGGAGCTTACGGATGACATGTTCTCCTCAAGATTTTTGAAGTGAGGAGGAGTCTCAGGCTTTTTGGGAGTATATTTTGGAGGTGAAGTGTGGGGAGATGAAGTATGGTGTGATGGTTGCGGTGAGGGCTACGATGTTCAATTTTTTTCAGTGGTGAGAGGCGGACTATGATGGATAGATGTATCAGAGTGGTGGACTTCTTCTTCTTCTTCTTCACTTCCCCCTCTTAAGGAATGCAACGCCGGTGTTTCCTCAAGCCATTGTTTATGTCCAACCACCTTGGCAAAGACTTCTTGAAACTGAGCTTTGATAGCCTCTACCAATTAGGAATTTTTTGGAGTAGAGGAGTTGAAGAGAGGCTTGTGAATTTCTTTGGTAAGCTCGAGGATCTTAGGGCCATGGAAGTTGGAGGTAAGGGATTTCTGCAGTCTGTTAATGGTTTGGTGAAGAACATAGATAGCGGACTCATAAGAAGTACGAGTCTTATCTATCACTTTCTGAGACTGAGCAGCTTGATCCACGATGGCTGCTTGAAGATCCTTTTTGATTGCGGTCATCTCAGTAATGAGGCGTTCCGTTGCAGCCATGAAGCCCTTATGGTCAGCACTGTGGTTGTTATCAAGGGACCGGATCCCCATTCCTACTTTGAGAGAGATGCGTTCAGCAGTGTGACATCCCTATTTTTCATGGCCAGAAAAGACCGATTTTGTTTATGCTTTATAAAAACCAGAGTATCTCTTTTAATAAAAATGTTGCGGAATTTGTTCCTAGAAAAACATGATAATCAAATTATCAAAGCATTTCTAAAGAAACATATTTTTATTTACTTTTAAAACATTTGGAATGTCATCATCAATACATAAACATAAGCATAAACAGAACTTACATTTATTTACACTAGTGATCTACATCTCTTTTAAATCTCTCAGTGTAATGTGACTTCATATCAACACCTGTGATAAAAATAAACTCAGTGGGTCAGGTTGGGAAACCTAGTGAGTACATAGGGTTTTCAACTCACAATAATATAATTATTATGTTTAAATAATCAAACAATCAACCCAATTACGCATCCCCATTATCTTCTTTATTCTTAAGGGTCTACCCTAAGAATCAGCTATTTCTCATTCATTCATTCCTAAGGATCATCCTAAGGAAACAACATCAATTCCATTGTTGCCAATGACATATTGGTCAAGCGCAGCTGCTAATATTGTTACTTAGGCACACCTGCCAGAATTGGGACATTTTCTATGAGGCGCTTCTGCCGGTATTGACCTTTAAACGCTACTGTCATGGTCATAAGGCTCCCTATTAGGCGTAGCTACCGATACTGTCCTTAGAGCGCAGCTGCTAGGACGTTTACCGTAGATCTAAAACATCTACGGGTTGTGGCGTAGCTGCCAGTGCTCATCTATAGGGTACTAGGTCCACTGCTGCCAATGTATACCTATAGGGCACTAGGTCCATGCTACTAATGTTCCTCTATTTCAGCTTTTATCCCTCATCATTCATCTACCCATGTTTTACCCAACATATTTTGTAGATATAAAATACTTTATACAATTTACAAAATTTAAAACATGTATAAAAATCTTTCACCAGCATAGACAACAAATATTCAGACAATATGCACACATAGCACGTAATTTATAATAAAATACTTCATATCTGTGTGTAAGATGAAAGGGACCATGCACTCACTTGAGAAGGTGGTGACTCGGTACTCGGACAACGCTTCGTTTACTTTAAAATAATTTCCTTTGACGAAACCTAGTATTATTACCACTAGATTTTAGTCTAATAGTTACTGTGACTAATTATTAGTCTTATTATTATTATTATATAAGCGTTTAAACAATACTTTCCAACCACTATGTACAGACAGGGCCAGACATAAAACACCGGAGGGAAGGAACATTTTGGCGTATAACACTTCTGAAATCCAACAACCCTATGCGACCCTTTTAAACCAGATTTCCCGTAGCGCGAGTAATTAAGGAGATATTATAATGACACTTATATAAGTCATAATAATAGCTCAAATATTTATTATAAGTTCATAATAACAATATTAATTTTAAATATAAGCTATATTAAAATAGGGTAAGCATAACTTACTTACAAGGGGATTTTAGCTAAGCGTCGGGCTCTGCAGGGGCAGAACTTCGTCGCTGAATCTTTCTAAGAAAGATTCGTGCAGCGCTTCAGCGCTCATCTTACTATACTAAAAACTACAGAAAGAGAAGTCAAATCACGAGGGAACGAAATTCTAGGGGGATAAGGAGAGAAAGACTCTTGAATCAAGAGAATGGTGCAAAAAATATGAGAGCCCAAGCCTCTTATTTATAGTAATTGAATTTACAAAAACTACCCTCCATAATTACTTAATGGTCTTTTAGTTATATAAACAACTAAACACTCCTTTATAATACTATTTTAAATATATTTTATGATATTTTTACTAAACTAATGTCGAAAGAACTCAACATTAGTCTTATAATGACCGCATCGTCGATACCTTTCTAATGATATATACATATGTATATATATGTCTACGTATATATGATTTATACTTTATTTTAATACATAAATATGTTATTATAATTTGTAACTCGTTCATATGAACTCCGTTTTTGAAGTTATTTATACCCACGTGTAGGTGGAGACGTACTCTACAACTTTCGTTTAGACTCTGTCGGCTAATTTTGACTTTATTTTTAAAATTATATTTTTAATAGGCCGGGACATGATTGGTCCGTTAAAATCTCATAACTTCTTCATCCGATGTCCATTTTCATCTGTCTTTTTATCGTTATGCTACTAATAATGAGATCTTTGATTCTCGTTTAGGTTGTGTCGGCTAACAACCGCTCTATCTAATACTCGAACTTCGGGCTATACACCGCTAAGCCGAAACTTCGAAAAATCATAACTTCCTCATAGGAAGTCAGATTTGGGCGTTCTTTTTATGGAAGTTCTTAGGTTAAAATATTCTACAACTTTCATTTAGATTACTAAGGTTAAAAGTCGTTGTATCATAAATTCACTATTTACGTCTTCGCTGTGCCGTACCGGTTCCGTCGTTAAACTTCGATGGGTCATAACTTCTTCGTTATACCTTGGATATCGGTGCTCTTTATATGTATGAAACCCTTGAGACATATTCTACAATTTGGTTAAGATTATTTATTCTAAATAATCTTTTGTCAAAAAGTCGTTTTCGACCCCTATTATCTTTAAATTAACTAGCCCGGATCTACGGGCGTTACAATTGTCTCCCCCTTAGGATGATTACGTCTCGGAATCATCAACGAAACAACACTCACATGATGACTCCATACGTTATCTCTTCATCCTAAGTAATAACCGTAACTTTGATGTTTCTTCGAATGAGTATCTAACTCTAAGACTTCCTGACTGCAGGCGGTTCCCGATCTTGGACCCGCTCTCTATCTCATGTTAGACTTCCAATCATGATATTTATGTCGTGATCTCGATCTTTATTGGAGACTCTATTTTTTAACAAACTTGAGATAAGTTTCTTCCTTCGATTATCATAATAGACTGATGGGCCATGTTCTAATGACCTCTCATCATAAGTTTCCAGAATGGAATATACCCTCCTTCATGCTGTAATGTGATAGAATCACATTTTAATATGTAGCGTTTCTAGCTACTAACTTCATTAACAACTAGCGTGATACTTCTATTAATCGCTTGATTATCTCTCACTTCAATGTTCTGGCTTAAGTCAGATGCTACATCAAACTTGGTTCTCTGAATGACGTAACATACTCAGCGTGGTCGGACTCTATTTGATATGACCACTAGGGTTTGAATAACAACAATCTTCTTAGTCATTACCGAAATGTTGGTAACAACACGCTTGAATAAAACGGACTTAATTATTGGCTTCTTGGTAACCTTGTGACTTTCGCTGATCCAAGCGCAAGTCCTGTGCTTCCGGTAGTATATGCATCTACTACCTTTTACACCTACTCGTACTCGTCGCAAGTATTCTTGAAACGACCCAAAAATACGACCCAAAAATTTTGTTTTTCAATATAACCAAAATCATAATCTGAGTGTCATATCATAAAACCATACGTGATGTATCCCAACATAATAAGAAAACACTGTGCGGAAAACTGTATCATACTATGTCAAATCAAAACAAACTAAATCAATTCCCAGGATAAAAGCTAAAGCTCTGGTGTGTGCGATGCTATCACCCCGAGCTCTTCCCTCTGCTTGCGGAAGTACCTGAAACCAAAACTGAACTGTAAGCACGAAGCTTAGTGAGCTCCTCCAAACTACCACATACCATACAATATATAAATAAGCACATACTGGGCCTTGCCCACTGCATCAGACCGAAGTCTGGAACTAGCTGCATCGGACCGAAGTCCGGAACTGACTGGGACCTTGTCCCCTGCATCGGACCAGAGTCCAGAACTAACTGCATCGGATTGAAATCCGGAACTAACTGCATCGGACCGAAGTCCGGAACTGACTGCATCGGACCGAAATCCGGAACTGACTGCATCGGACCGAAGTCCGGAACTGACCGATCATGGCATAGCATAAAACATAACACTATCATAATCACATATACTGCATACTGCATCAAAACGGAGTGCGGAACACATAACACAAACATGCTTGTATCACAAAGACATCAAGCCCTCTAACTACGGGAAGGAAACTCACCTCGTAAACTGGCTGCTGAGTGTATGGCTCTGGAAGCTAACTGCTGATGCTCCGGTATCTCCCCGGCTACAAGTCCATAAACACACTCAATCAAATACTAAACATTGCACTTGGGTAAAATGACTCTTTTACCCTTGGTCAAAGTCAACTCTCATTTGACCTGACTCGCTGAGTTGGGCCGCCAACTCGCCGAGTCCCTACTCTCACTCCTCAACCCTACTCGCTGCTACTCGTCGAGTATGGCATCGACTCGACGAGTACCCTCTCGATCCAAGAACTCAGACAATCTTCATCCGACTCGCCGAGTCATATGAACAACTCGACGAGTTGTTCTTGAGCTTAAGAAGATTTCCTTGGACTCGCCGAGTTGTATGAACAACTCGCCGAGTCCCTCCATTACTGAGTCTATCCTCAACTCGCTGAGTCCACCCCACTACTCACTGGTCCCACTTGACAGACACCGCTCAAAAGGAAGAAATCGGGGACTCGCGACTCGACTCGCCGAGTCGTTCTTCCGACTCGTCGAGTCACCGCCATGCAACTATTCTACACTCGATTCTGCTCGAATCCAAAACATACAAATGATAGATCTGAGTCCAATAAGATGGTTTACCACGTAAAGTTTCCAACTTTACGTGTACAAACACATAAACAAGGGAATAAAGGCTAAAAGATGCTTAAAAGGGGTAGATCTAGGGTTAATATGCAAAATAGCTCCATAAAGGCAATAGATCTGGGCTCTACAACTCCTAAATAAACAGATCTAAAGATATCTCGGCATAATAGGGCTTCCATATCAACATAAGGCTTGAGAAAAGCATCAACTAGATCTAAAAAAAGGTTTTAAAGCATAAAAGGGAAGGAAATCTGAAGAATACCTCAAAGAGCTCTTGTTTTCCCTTGAATCTCTGCTCTACAATCCTTCTCCTTGCTCCTTTCTTCTTCTCCTTCTTCAAGCCTTCACAAATGCACACAAAAATCACTTACAATCACTCAAGAACGAATTAGGGTTTTCTCACAGCTTTTGAGGGTGAAGGAGGCGAGAATGGGGGCCATAAGGTGGCTTAAATAGTGGGCAACCCGGGGATTTAGGGTTTCTCCCAGACGGACAGACTCGCTGAGTCCGGAATATGGACTCGCCGAGTCTCCAGCTAACACGTGCTCGAAATCCCGACCCTACTCGGCGAGTCAGGCTACGAGCTCGCCGAGTCCCTCTTGCAAAACTTCAAAACAAATACCAAGGAATTAACATACCGGAAACGGGTCGTTACAATTCTCCCCCACTTATCTTAGACTTCGTCCTCAAAGTCTGCTACGGCTGAATCTGCAAATATCTCTGGGTAGTGCGCTCTCATCTCCTCCTCAGCCTCCTACGTCCACTCAGACCCCTTCCGGTGCTGCTACTGCACCTTCACTAACTGAATTTCCTTGTTCCTCAAGGTCTTGGTCTTCCGGTCCAGAATCGCGACCGGCCTCTCAATATAATTCAGGCTGCTATCAACCTGAATATCCACTAGGGGAATGACTGCTGACTCATCCACCAAACACTTCCTCAACTGAGGCACATGGAAAGTGTTGTGGATCTGACTAAGCTCCTCAGGAAGATCTAAGCGATAAGCAACCCGACCCACCCGGGCCAAAACCCTAAAAGGACCAATAAATCTGGGGCCCAACTTGCCCCTCTTCCGGAACCTGATGACACCCTTCCAAGGTGAGACCTTTAGAAGGACCATATCTCCCACCTGGAACTCCAAGTCCGAACGCCTCCTGTCGGCGTAGCTCTTCTGCCGACTCTGCACAGTCTCCAGCCTACTACGGACCTGTTGGATCAACTCAGTCGTCTTGAGCACCACTTCTGTGCTCCTGATGACTCGCTGACCGACCTCGCCCCAACAAATCGGGGTCCTACACTTCCTCCCATACAGCATCTCAAAAGGAGGTCGATCAATGCTCGCATGATAACTGTTGTTATACGAGAATTCCGCTAACGGAAGATACGTATCCCAACTGCCACCGAAATCTAAAACACATGCCCTAAGCATGTCCTCAAGAGTCTGAATCGTCCTCTCGCTCTGCCCGTCAGTCGGAGGGTGGAAAGCGGTGCTGAAATGGAGACGAGTACCCATCTCGTCGTGGAACCGCTTCCAGAATCTGGATGTGAAACGGACATCTCGGTCTGACACCACCGATATCGGCACTCCATGACGTGCCACAATCTCTCGCACATAGATATCGGCTAACTTTTCCGCCGATATACTCTCATGGTTCGGAATAAAATGGGCACTCTTCGTCAACCGATCCACTACTACCCATATCGAATCCACCCCTCGTGCGGTCCTGGGGAGCTTGGTGACAAAATCCATGGTGATGTCCTCCCACTTCCACACGGGAATGTCTAACGGCTGCATCTTGCCGTGAGGTCTCTGGTGCTCTGCCTTGACCTTCCGGCAGGTCAGGCATCTCTCAACATACCAGGCGACGTCCCGCTTCATGCAGTGCCACCAATAATCAGGTCGAAGATCTCGATACATCTTCGTCGCCCCTGGGTGGATATAAAATCGAGACTTATGAGCCTCGTCCATCAATACCTGCCGTACTCCACCCCAGTACGGTACCCACACCCTCCCGTGAAGCATCAGCAATCCCCGACTGTCATAATCAAACGAGGCTACTCGGCCCACTATCCTCTCACACTTCTGCCTCTCCTCCTTGAGGCCCTCCATCTGAGCCTCCTTGATCCGCTCCAACAATGGAGTGATCACTGTCATCCTCAAACACAGATCTCTGATAGGGGCCGCTGACACTTTGCGGCTTAGGGCGTCGGCCACCACGTTAGCCTTCCCTGGGTGATAAAGGATCTCACAATCATAATCCTTTAACACGTCCAACCACCTCCTCTGCCTCATGTTCAGACTCGGCTGATCCATAAGATACCTCAAACTCTTGTGATCCGTGTAAATAGTACAACGGACCCCATAAAGGTAATGCCTCCAAATCTTGAGGGCAAACACAACTGCCGCGAGCTCCAAATCGTGGGTAGGATAATTAGCCTCGTGAGGCTTCAACTGTCTCAAGGCATAAGCTATCACATGGCCTCGCTGCATCAATACTGCTCCCATACCTGTGATCGAAGCATCACACTAGAATACGAAGTCCTTTACTCCCTCTGGCAAGGTAAGGATTGGAGCCTCGCACAATCTCTGTCTGAGGGTCTCGAACGCTGCCTGCTACTCAGGCCCCCAACGAAATACCACCGACTTCTTGGTCAGTCGGGTGAGCGGCACTGCTATCTTGGAGAAGTCCTGAATAAATCTCCGATAATACCCTGCCAACCCTAGGAAGCTCCGAATCTCAGATGGAGACTTCGGGACCTCCTACTGCATCACGGCCTCTATCTTGGCCGGATCTACCAAAATACCCTTCTGGTTGACGAGGTGACCAAGAAACTGCACCTCGTGCAACCAGAACTCACATTTGGAGAACTTTGCGAAAAGTCTCTCCCTCCTCAAAGCCTCCAGCACCTCCCGCAGGTGCTCCTCGTGCTGCTCCTGCGTCTTGGAATATACCAAGATATCATCTATGAATACAATCACTGAGCGATCCAGCATCGGCCTACACACGCGGTTCATGAGATCCATGAACGCGGTTGGGGCATTGGTGAGCCCAAATGGCATCACCACAAACTCATAATGACCATACCTGGTCCTGAAAGCAGTCTTCTGTACATCCTCATCTCTAACCTGCATCTGATGATAACCGGAGCGTAGATCGATCTTGGAGAACCAAGACGCTCCCTGAAGCTGATCAAACAAATCATCTATCCTTGGAAGTGGGTAACGGTTCTTCACCGTTACCTTATTCAACTCCCGATAATCAATACACATACGATGCGACCCATCCTTCTTCCTCACAAACAGGATCGGCGCTCCCCAAGGCGAACTGCTCGGCCGAATGAAACCCTTGTTTGACAGCTCCTGCAGCTGTGTAGACAACTCCTGCATCTCAGGGGGAGCTAGTCGATACGGTGCTTTGGCTATCGGAGCCGCACCAGAAATTAGGTCGATCCTGAACTCAACCTGTCTCTCAGGAGGTATCCCCTGCAAATCCTCGGGAAACACCTCCGGGTAGTCTCGAACAATAGGAACATCATCAACTTTCGTCTTTCCCTTCACAAATGCACACAAAAATCACTTACAATCACTCAAGAATGAATTAGGGTTTTCTCACAGCTTCTGAGGGTGAAGGAGGCGAGAATGGGGGCCATAAGGTGGCTTAAATAGTGGGCAACCCGGGGATTTAGGGTTTCTCCCAGACGGACAGACTCGCCGAGTCCGGAATATGGACTCGCCGAGTCTCCAGCTAACACGTGCTCGAAATCCCGACCCTACTCGGCGAGTCAGACTACGAACTTGGCGAGTCCCTCTTGCAAAACTTCAAAACAAATACCAAGGAATTAACATACCGGAAACGGGTCGTTACAATTGTCCCATAATTTTTTTTCCAATTCAGCATACAAGAAAATCACATAACAGCTTAACACATCAAATATCAAAACGAAGATTTATTATTCCTTGAAACTATTACATAGGTGTTCAAGTTCACCGTAGACTATGCCTCTAATAGGCTACATCATATGATTCTATGGCTACTTCATAACTCGACCTTTGGATGTCAAGCCTTCACTCCTGAATCCTCGCATTGTCATCTACTTCGTTAATGATCATTTGAAATGCTCTCGCCTTTGGTTTTGGCGGCACATTTGGTTTTGTTTCCCCTTCTCTCTTTGGGCAATCTTGCTTGAAGTGCCCTTCCTCATTACATTCGTAACACGCCCTTTTGTTGAATTTACACTCGTTGTCATAATACCCATGCTTCCCACACTTGAAACAAGTCACCTCCTCACCGCATTTTCCAGAGTGTTTCTTTTTGCACTTCTTGCACCATCTTTCTTCACTCCCTCCTCCTCTAAACTTCCTTGTGCTGGACTTGCTTCTCTCATCGGGCTTCGCAGACCCCTCAAACTTCCTCTTTTCGCTAACCTCGGTCTTGTTGGCGGCTCTTCCCTTGATCATCTCCTCAATCGACTTGGCAGCCCAGATAGCTGCCTCCAAAGTAGGTGCCTGACGTAGTGGTACTGCATATTCCCATGGAAGTCCTTTTGCGTACTTGTTGATTTTTGTCAGCTCATCCAGAACAAGATGTAAGGCGAACTCCATCTTCTCTGTGAAGTTTTTGGTGTATTCATCAATAGACATGCTTCCTTTCTTCAAGGTATGTAATTGGTTTTCTAGCTCGAGCAGATTTTGGGCTGAGCAGTACCTATGCTTGAACTGTACTAAAAACTCTCCCCACGTCAGTTGTAGGGGCTCATTAGGGCTTAGAGTCTTCCCTAGAGTGTTCCACCAATGAACCGCGCCTCCTCTAATTGGCGTATCGCAAACGTTGTTTGTAGTTGGCCTTTGTACCCACACGTCATGAAAGCTAACCCCATCTCCGAGATCCAATCCATGACCCGGGTCAGATCTTCCTTTCCTGTGAAAGTCGATGGCTTGCAAGTCATAAAATCTTTGTACTTGCATCCATTCCTCTCGACTCCGTCATCTTGGTTGTTTTGTTGAACTATTGGTGGGTTGACTTGACCAGCGATTCCATTGTAGTTTCCCCCCTCAGTCTGCCCTTCGTTCAACTCGGGCTGTTCGATCTGTATGGTAGCTTCCTCTCGATTTTGTTGGAGCAAACGTCTGGTTTCCTCCATTTGACGATCCAACATCGCTTGGATCATCGCTTGCACTCCGGCCATCGTTATTGGCTCAGCAGCGGCTACCACAACTGGTATTTGCTCAATCACTGGGGGCTGATCTCGGTTCCTATTTTCATTCACGTTTCCGCTACGGGTCCTTGCCATCTTGATCTATACACCGAATAAGGTGAATCTAGATCTTTATTTAGGATTGTCGTTTAAATCATCCTTATCACCCCGAAACGTTTATATGCTAGTCTTAATATCGTAGTTAAACGCTTAGAATCCTAAACACATAAGGTTTCCAGATCCGGTCGGCAACAAACCATAGATCCGAATAAATATCAGCATATAAGGCGTAAAGCATTTAGCACATAAAAGCATTTTAGGCACAATCCCTAAAATAATCTAGTGCTCACACCTCACAATCATCGCTTAGCATTCTAAGTTTAAGTCTAGAAATAAATCCATATTCCTAGTTCGCTTAAACTAATGCTCTGATACCAACTGTGACATCCCCATTTTTCACGGCCAGAAAAGACCGATTTTGTTTATGCTTTATAAAAATCAGAGTATCTCTTATAATAAAAATGTCGCGGAATTTGTTCCCATAAAAACATGATAATCGCGTTATCAAAGCATTTCTAAAGAAATATATTTTTATTTACTTTTAAAACATTTGGGATGTCATCGTCAATATAGAAACATAAGCATAAACAGAACTTACATTTATTTACACTAGTGATCTACATCTCTTTTAAATCTCTCAGTGTAATGTGACTTCATATCAACACCTGTGATAAAAATAAATTGAGTGGGTCAGCTTGGGAAACCTGGTGAGTACATAGGGTTTTAAACCTACAATAATATAATTATTATGTTTAAATAATCATACAATGAACCCAATTACCCATCCCCATTATCTTCTTTATTCTTAAGGGTCTACCCTAAGAATCAGCTATTTCTCATTCATTCATTCCTAAGGAAACAACATGAAGTCCATTGTTGCCAATGACACATTGGTCAAGCGCAGCTGCTAATACTGTTACTTAGGCACAACTTCCAGAATTAGGACATTTTCTATGAGGCGCTTCTGCCAGTATTGACCTTTAAACGCTACTGTCATGGTCATAAGGCTCCCTATTAGGCGCAGTTGCCGATACTCTCCTTAGAGCGCAGTTGCTAGGACGCTTACCGTAGATCTAAAACATCTACGGGGTGTGGCGCAGCTGCCAGTGCTCATCTATAGGGTACTAGGTCCACTGCTGCCAATGTATACCTATAGGGAACTAGGTCCATGCTACTAATGTTCCTCTATAAAATACTTTATACATTTTACATAATTTAAAACATGTATAAAAATCTTTCACCAGCATAGACAACAAGTATTCAGACAATATGCACACATAGCACGTAATTTATAATAAAATACTTCATTTCTATGTGTAAGATGAAAGGGACCATGCACTCACTTGAAAAGGTGGTGACTTGGTACTCGGACAGCGCTTCGTTTACATTAAAATAATTTCCTTTGACGAAACCTAGTATTATTACCATTAGGTTTTAGTCTAATATTTACCGTGACTAATTATTAGTCTTATTATTATTATATAAGCATTTAAAAATACTTTCCAACCACTATGTACAGACATGGGCTAGACATAAAACACCGGAGGGCATGACCATTTTGGCATATAGCACTTCTGAATTCCAACAACCCTATGCGACCCTTTAAACCAGATTCCCCGTACCGCGCGTAGTTAAAAAGATATTACAACAACACTTATATAAGTCATAATAATAGCTCAAATATTTATTATAAGTTCATAATAACAATATTAATTTCAAATATAAGCTATATTAAAATAGGGTAAGCATAACTTACTTACAAGAGGATTTTAGCTAGGAGTCGGGCTCTGCAGCAGTAGAACTTCGTCGCTGAATCTTTCTAAAAAAAGATTCGTGCAGCGCTTTAGCGCTCACCTTACTATACTAAAACTACAGAAAGAGAAGTCGAGTCACGATTGATCGAAATGCTTGGCGGATAAGGAGAGAAAGACTCTTGAATCACGAGAATGGTGCAAAAAATATGAGAGCCCAAGCCTCTTATTTATAGTAATTGAATTTACAGAAACTACCCTCCATAATTACTTAATTGTCTTTTAGTTATATAAAAAACTAAACACCCCTTTATAATACTATTTTAATCAGATTTAACGATATTTTTACTAAACTAATGTCGAAAGAACTCAACATTAGTCTTATAATGACCGCATCGTCGATACCTTTCTAATGATATATACATATGTATATATATGCCTACGTATATATGATTTATACTTTATTTTAATACGTAAATATGTTATTATAATTTGTAACTCATTCATACGAACTCCATTTTTGACGTTATTTATATCCACGTGTAGTTGGAGACGTACTCTACAACTTTCGTTTAGACTCCGTCGGCTAATTTTGACTTTATTTTTAAAGTGATATTTTTAACAGGTCGGGACAGGATTGGTCCGTTAAAATCTCATAACTTCATCATCCGATGTCCAATTTCGTATATCTTTTTATCGTTACGCTACTAATAATGAGATCTTCGATTCTCGTTTAGGTTGTGTCGGCTAAAGACTGCTCGATCTAATACTCGAACTTCGGGTTGTACACCGCTAAGTCGAAACTTCGAAATATCATAACTTCCTCATAGGAAGTCAGATTTGGGCGTTCTTTTTGTTTACATTCTGAGGTTAAAATATTCTACGACTTTCATTTAGATTACTAAGGTTAAAAGTCATTGTATTATAAATTCACTATTTACGTCTTCGCTGTGCTGTGCCGGTTCCGTCGCTAAACTTCGATGGGTCATAAGTTCTTCGTTATAACTTGGATTCCGGCGCTCTTTATATGTATGAAACCCTTGAGACATATTCTAAAACTTGGTTAAGATTATTTATTCTAAATAATCTTTTGTCAAAAATTCGTTTTTGACCCCTATTATCTTTAAATTGACTAGCCCGGATCTACGGGTGTTACAAGCTGCCATACGTTCCCTTGTCTCCAGTCGTTCAATTCTTTCAATCAATGACTACGGTCCTGGAGTGTCTTCAGGTTGAGGTTGAGTGGGTTTAACCGCAGCCAAGATTTGATCTACTTTGGCTTGAAAGCTCATGAACTCTTTCTGGGTGACAACATTCTTCTTCTTATTTTTCTTCTCTTTAGGCTTGGAAGTTGAATGCTGAGAACCATTGGACTCCTCTTCTTCTTCAAACATCATCAGGTTGTCATTTGAAGGTGTCGGTTTGTTGACCTCTTGGATGTCTTCATCATCAAGACCGAAGGTAGGGGCTGAGCTGAGTTCGATTGCAGGCCCTTCGTCTTGTGATGGGTTGACTGTAGGAGTGGGAGATGGAATAGGAGTTGGAGTAGAAGGAACTTTGGAGGTAACTGCGTCTGTGCCTAAAGCTTGAGATTTCAACATAGTTTCTGCCATCTGATCCGTCCAGTTTTGAACCTTTTGGATTGTGGCTACGGTATGGGCATTACTGATGGCATTTGCCCAATACCTAGCCACATACTAGATCTCCTGTTCTTTTTGTTGTTGCTGCTTGATCTATTGCTCCTTGCAAGCTTGGAAGGACCACTTGAATGCAACATACTTCTTTTTCTCTAACTCGGTTACTAGATTGTACTGTAACCAGGAGTCATTTGAGTTATCACCGTCAAATACTTCAAATTGCACCGAAGTGTCATTCGGGTCCACAGATCCTTGCACATTTGTGCTCACCCTGCGTAAACCACCTGTGAAAAGATGAAAGCAGAGTAGGATTTACTGGGCTTCCTCGGTCTCCTTGACCCGTGGTCAAGTCTGGCCTTGGCCTAGTTCTGGCATGGGCAAAAGAAGTTCCCTGCGGGTGGGAAGGTGTTTGTAGTGTTTGGGTAACAGAAAGAAGGATGAGCACAACTCCTCTGTGGAAAAGACATGCAGTCAGGAAGCCCTGGAGACCTTAGGGCGTGAACCAGTGTCATCCTCTTGGGAGTTCACTGGGGGGGAAGTCTCCAGGTATATGAGAATCAGACTCACTTTCTAAGTCTGACTCGAAAACGATAGAGGTATCAAATGGGTGTGAGGCCACCCCAAGGACTACTGGAGCCTTTTGAGAGGCTTCAACATCTGTCCGGTCGCGTATATGGCTAGAAGTTTTGGTTGTTTTCCTTTTTCTTGAGAATAGAGATAGGTGGCCTTTTGTCTTGCATTTCTTGGAGGGTGCGGTTCGTTTTGGAGCATCCTTCTTAGGTGTGCTTTGTTTCTTCTGGGATTCCAAGGACTTTCTTATTTGAGAAAGGTTGGATAGCGTAGTGGCAGAGGGGACTGTGGTACCCTCAGGGATAAGGGCTGCGGATGGAAGAGGCGGGGTAGAAGGGTATGGGGCAATACCCTCCGTAGCCTCAATGTGGTATGAGACATCATCAATCTCAAGACCAAGCAAAGTAAGAATATGGGTAGGAAGCATGCAGATCGGTCCAAATAAAGTTTGGTCAGAAGAAGGGTTGTACCTTTTTAGATCCTTAGTGACAAAGAAGTTGATGTCACTGCCCATGTTGATGCCAGCATCCGTATGCAAGTCTGATATGCATAGTGACCAGAACCGAGCAAATGTAAGTTATGTTGGGGTCTCCCTTGGGTGCTCTTTAGGGATATATTGAAGGAAATCGTCCCAAAGAAGCTGCCCATAGTTGACATCGTGGCATGTGAAGATGCTCCACACCAGTTCTAGCAGCTTTAATCCCATGTTATCGATACCTCCGGTTCTGCCGGAGAGACAGCGGATGACGAAGTGGCACACAAACTGCCAAACCGCAGGCAGTTGGTTCTTTTTAAACTCACCAATCCCTCGGATTGGTTTCTGATACCCCATCTGGTAGAGTGCGGTTGTGACGTCAGACATTGACGGTGAGAAAATCTTAATGGAGGGGTGAATCAGAAGATTAATGGCAGATAAGAACTTCTCTTTGGTCAAGATGACCAAAGAATCATTGATGAGGTTTAGATGCACTTCTTGGGGGTTCTCCAATGGACGATATGCAGAAAAAGCACATTTGAAGAGTGTTGACACTGGAACAACGTATGTAAAGGAATCAAATGGACCAAACAGAATATGGTTTTTGATATACTTGACCATAAGCTTGGTTGGGGCATTGTATGAGCGGTTATCTTTAAAAACTGCTCTGAAATTGCTTGAAGCTATTGTTGGAGAGTCGGAACCAGTTGGATTCGCTGAACTGAAGCCTTGGATTGCTTCTTATATGCAACTGATTTCACCATTGTGAGAAAAGAAAAAGGGAGTTCTTGAGAGTTGTGGGGGTTTTGAAGGTTGGGAGAGAACAGTCGATAATTAGAGAGCGTAAAGGATTATTGGGGAAGAAGATGGGTTTATAAAGGGGGAAGAAAAGGTTTTAACCCTAGGTAAAAAAAGGGTAGAAGAGGGTAAAACGTCGATTGGGTTTTTTTTTTGGGGGGAAACTATGATTTCTTGGATTAAATCTCAGCCACACAAAATTAAAAGGGTTTAAAAGGATTTTGGGAGATTTCCAAAAAGGGGTTTTGCATTTAATGTAAGGTCAGACGCATGTTAATACGTCAGGAAATCGTGGGGGTGATGAGAGAGAAAGTTGTAATGGATGGGACGTGGTAGGGAGAGGAAAGGACAAATTAAGGATGAGTTTATTGGAAAATCGTTCTTTTTCGTCATCATCCCTAAAATAGGTCTGACACAGGGTTTATACAGAAAGAAAATGTGAGAGTTTGCTTAAGGGAATGTTTTATTTTATTTAATGAAGGATTATTAAATAACACACAAAGATTCGAGAGTTGATGAAACAGTTGGAAAATTATCATGATGGTTGAGGATGGAAACGTCATTGCGGTTGAGAATCTTCATAGCAGATGAAAAAGCATTCCGGTTGAGAGTTGTCATCGCGGATGAACAAAGGAAAGACTGTACTGAGGAACTGAGAGGAAAACTCTTATACAAAAATTAGTAATAACAAACCATTAGGACCCATGAGAGATACGTATGACATATGGTTGCGGTACATAGACTGCAGTACCAAAACCATCTATCATATGCAATTCTCAGTTAGAACCGCAACGGAGACCAAGAATGGTCTGCAGTAGTTAACAATTCAAAAAGAATTGTGGGTCTGGATTCATCATCCCTAGCATTTGCAGGAAGCTGTTGAGTTTTGTGGAGTCTAGCGCTTTAGTGAACCCATCATCAATCTCCTTCATGAGAAGGGACAAATATGAGTTCAATGTTACCTTTCAAGATGTTGTCTTTAATGAAATGATACTGTAGTTCAATATGTTTGGGTTTTGAGTACTGAATCAGATTGTGAGATATAGCAATAGCATTTTCAGAGTCACAATATATCGGTATCCGCAACATTCTATACCCGTAGTCCATTAGTTGAGTCTTCATCCAAAGGACTTAAGAGCAACAGCTGGCTGCAGCCACATACTCGGCTTCTGCAGTTGATAAAGAGACACAACTTTGTTTCCTTGAAGACCAGCTGACGAGACGTTCTCCCAGAAATTGACATCCACCTGAAGTGCTTTTTCGATCAAGCTTGCATTCGGCATGATCCGCATCTGTGAAGGCTTGTAGGCCGAAGTCATTGCCTGCGGGGTACCATAGACCAAAAGATTTGCTTCCTTTCAGGTACCGTAGAATCTGTTTGGCTGCGGTCAGGTGAGATGCCTCCGAGTCAACCTGATACCTTGCACAAACACTAGTTGCAAAGGAAATGTCTGGTATGCTTACGGTGAGATACATCAAAGAGCCTATGATGCCTCTATAAGTCTTGTGATCCACATATTCTCCTGAGGGATCAGCAGAGATCTTATAACCGAAGGTCATGGGGACCTTAGCAGAAAAAAATTGTCCATTGAATATTTCTTTAATAGTTCAGTGGTGTATTTCTCTTGATGAATGAATATGCCTTGTGGTACTCGTTTCACTTGAAGACCTAGAAAGAAGTTAATCTCTCTATTCATACTCATTTTGAACTTGTTGGTCATCAGCTTAGCAAATTCATCTACAATGCCTTGATCAGTCAAATCGAAGATGATGTCATCTACATATATTTGTACCATCATAAGATGGTCACCATTTGCTTTTCTGAATAGTGTGGGATCAATCACTCCTCTCTTGTACACGGATGAGATGAGGAATTCAGAGAGTGTCTCATACCAAGCTCTTGGGGTTTGCTTCAGACCTTAGACTACTTTTTCAAGCTTGTAGAAGTGGTCTGGGAATTCAAAATTTTCAAATACTGGAGGTTGCTAAAGATAAACTTATTCTTTTAGTTCCCCATTGAGAACGGTACTTTTAACGTCCATCTGGTGTACCTTGACGTTTGTGTGGGCTACGTATGCTAGAAAGATCCGGATGGCTTCCATGCATGCTACTAGAGCATACGTTTCATCATAGTAAATGCCTTCCAGTTAACTATAGCCCTTAGCAACAAGCTTTGCCTTGTTTCTGATTACCGCACCAGATTCATCCAGCTTGTTTTTGAACACCCATCTAGTGCCAACCATGGAGTGACCGCGTGGCTTCGAAATGAGCTGCCATACTTTGTTCTTTGAAATTCTTCAAGCTCTTCTTGCATTGCGTCTATCCAGTCCGGTTCAAGCAGTGCTTCTTTGATCGTTCTGGGGTCTACCGAGGACATACATGCTGCATAGTGGCAGTGATCGGATAAATCCTTGGAAGATCGAGTTTGGATACCTACAGATGGGTTGCCGATGATTTGACTTGGTGGGTGGTCTTTCGTACTTACATGAAGACGTGGCAGCAGATAATCAGCAGCTGTAGTAGAAGGAATATCTTGGATATCAGAGGAATCTGCGGTTGGAGTTGGCAGTTCCCCCTGGATTTGAGAACATCCTGTTGAATCATCCTGATCTATTGGAACATAATTTTCTTGAGTAGTCGGGAGAGTTTCACCCTGGATTGTGGACAGGAGTTCTGATGGAACCTGAGAAGGTTCCCCCTGGACTACAGATGGGAGAGTAACAATCCTTGGATCGGTTCTAGTGTCAATATTCTCTATGAGTTCATCATCCGAATTCGAAGATGTGTTTGATGGTAATGCTTCTCTGCGGGTGGGAAATTGAACAACATCAAGTACTGGAACCTCAATGGTTGCGACTAGATCTGGAGTAGAGCTTTCCCCCTCAATCGGAGAGGTGGAAGTATTGAGAGATACTACTCCAGATAGAGATGGTCCAGAATCATCAGGATGTTGTTGTTGAGCTGCGGGTGACACAAGAACTTCGAATAGTTTTGCAGTTTCAACAGGATCGAAAATATCATCATAATTGATTTCAACTAGATTTAAGGGTCCTGAAGAGGCAGGAATGTCACATTCCATGATCGTGGTGGTTTCTGAGGACGGAGGGGCATCGCGGATGTGAGAATTATCAAATTTCACATCAAAGCTTTCAATGATCAGCCTTGTACATCTGATGAGCACTCGATAAGCAACCTTTTTCGTGGAATAACCAAGGAAGATGCCTTCTTCAGACTTTGGTGCAAACTTATTCAGTTGGTCTCTGTTGTTGATCACGAAGCATCTACATCCAAAAATATGAAAGAAGCGAACATTTGGTTTGCGGTTGTTGAGACCCTCATATGGTGTTTTATTAAGGCGTTTGCACACTATACGTAGGTTTTGAACAAAGCATGTGGTTGCTACTGCTTCAGCCCAAAAGTAGAGAGGAAGTTGGGCGAAGTTAAGCATGGATCTGGCTGCTTCTACTAGTGTGCGGTTCCTTCTTTCTACTACACCATTTTGTTGCGGTGTATTGGGTGCTGAGAAGTTGTGAGAGATGCCTTTGGAAACCAAGAAATTGCTGAGAAGATGATTAGTGAACTCGGTTCCATTATCACTGTGAAGGCGTCTAACTGGAAGCTTGATATGGAGTTCTATTTCTTTGATGAAGTTGATGAAGATCTGCAGTGTCTCTGATTGGAGTGTAAGAAAGAAGACCCATGTGAAGCGTGTATAGTCATTAACAATAACCAGTATATACTTTTTGTAATGAAGACTGGCTACGCTTGAGAGACCGCAGAGATCAATGTATAACAGCTCCAGTGGTTCAAAAATAGAAGATTCCATTATCAGAGGGTGACTTGCTTTCTATTGGTTGCCACATTCACAAGCTAGATAGAGAATATCGTTGCTGAATTTAAGAATAGGGAGACTGCAGAGTAGTTCTCCAGTGACCAGATTGTTGATGTACTAGAAGTTGAGATGAGCTAGCTTGCGGTGCCAGAGCCAGCTGACTTCGGATACAACTTTGGACAGGAAACACAACTGCGGTCTGCCAATGATTAGAGAGACATCCAAAGGATACATGGTACCTTCGGATCGAGATTTGATCATACATGAGCTCCTATCACTTGTCATTATGTAACAAAACTGATCATCAAATTCAACATGATGTCATGCTTTAAATAGTTGGCTAACACTGATGAGATTGTGTTTAAGGCTTTCTACGTAAGCAACCTTCTGAATGCAAAAGTTCCCCGTAGTGAGAACACCGTAACCTCGGATGACATCGTTTGCATTGTTGCCAAACGTGACATTTCCACCATTACATATAGGCCTGAAATCTCGAAGGTACTCTAACCTTCTGGTCATGTGCAAGGAGCAAGCATTGTCAATTAACCATTCTTCTTCTTGTTCCTCCTTGCACAAAGCCTGAGAATTATATGGATAGTTTAGGCATCCAAACAAGTTTGGAGCCATGGACAATTGATGTATTTTTGAATGATGCATAGTCCAAGGTTGCATGGACAGGTCTCTTGTCAACTTTTAGACCTAGTCCTGGGTGTTTGTTCAGATTTGGATTGTTGTGAGTTTTTGAAAAAATACGAGGTTTCTGACTGTGATTCGATTTTACATGAGATATAACCTTTTGACACCTACACTGACATTTACAAAAAGAGATTTTTTCATTGAAACTGACACTTTTCTTGGTCAGCAGTTTATAGAATGAATTGGACTTAGTACCGGTCCGAGGTGGGTAACTTCTGACATGCGTGTTGTTTTCTTTCTGAAAAGTTTGTTTTGAATGAGGTTTAGCACCTGTAAATATTTGAGTCCCTTTAGGTGGATTTGGTAAGATACCCTTCCATTTGTTGAAAGTTTGTCGTGATTTTAAAAGTGTTGGAGTGGGTAAAATTCCTTTCCAATTAGGGTTATTTGAGGCATAGTCTTAAAAATCGTAGTTTCTAAATGACTTGACACCTTTTTGGGTTATGTCAGAAGTAGTAGGAATGAATTTTGAAATGGGACTTTCCTTTTTGTTTGTTTTCATGAAAGAAGAGTTTTTTGAAATGTAGTTTGTGAAAACAAATTTTTCTGGACTCTTTGATTTTGGAAATCTGAAATGTTTCTTATTTTTCGAAAAACTTTGTCTGTTTGTGCCTCGAGATCTAATTTCTTCTTTGAAAGCCTTTTTTCCCAAAGATTATGGTGAACCACAGTCATAGTTATTCAACTACGGTTTCCTGGAATCTTTTGAATGATTTTGAAATCGTGGGCTTGAATCATCAGAACTTGAGGATTCTGGGATTTGAAAGCGTTGACCTACTTCAAAATTTTCTATGGGTAACTCATGAAATATTGGCTGAAGAATTGTGGTTCCTTGAACTGATGACTGCGGTAGAGATGACTTGACTACCGCAGAGTAGGTCTTAGATGGAACTTCGGTGGGACACTTGTGGGGCATTTGACTATAGTGAGAGACACTATGGTCTGAGGATAGAGATGGAAAGTCTTTTCAGACTTCGGGGCCCTCAACAACAATCTCTTCATCAATTACGGATGAAGTTTGAGAATGTGGATAAATGGTGCTACAGATAGGAATTTGATCCCATGTGTGACCCGAAACCTTAGGCACAATTTCCTCAATGACACAATTATTGCTTAAATTGTGCAGTCTACCGAAGTGAGTTTTGATATCTTCGGGAAAAGTCTTGTCATTGATAGGGAAATGAAATTATTTATCAGGAGGGACATACAATCTGTCTTTGTTGAACTGGGGTGAAGAATCCATTACAGTAGGATATCCATTTGACCAACCCCAATTATATGTATTGTCCACAGTTCCATTGTTTACCAAATTTTCAATAGCCTCACTTTCATTAAACAATTTTTCAATTAAGAGATTTCAGCGTACAATTTCTCTCTGAGCTAAATCTCTCTAGTTCAAAGCTATCTCTAATTGGATTTTGCTTAACATTCTAACATCTTTTTCTAACTCTAGATCCTTCTCTTACATAGCCATCTTAAGTCTTTTGTTGTCCAGTCGCCCTCTCACATGGAACATCTCTTGGGACGCAATGTTCTTCTCATCTAAGGCTTTGTTATAGTCTGTAAGAACGGCAACACAAGTGTCATTAAGAACATCTATGTAGGGTTGATAGTCATGCATACTATAATCTAAAGTTTGGCTCATGATTTTAGTTGTTTGAAGATGCTTAGAGTCCCATCATTTTCCATGTAGCAGTAGTTCTTGTTGAGCATTGTAGATCCATCATATCCGCAATGGCCAGCATGTAGATTTTCCCTTTTCCTTTAACACTGCTGATGGTCTATTCTTCGTCTCCAGATGACCAAACTTGATGATCTCTTTTGACATGGGCCACATATGCTCTTGCCTTTTCCTTTTCTTCCAACTCTTAAGCCATTCTAAGGTAGAATTCTCTGTCGTTGACTACACTGGCCTTACAATCCCTTGCGAAGTGATTTTCTTTGTTGCATTTGTGACAAATTACAACATTAGTCTTGTCTTTTGATTAAGTACCGGAGTAAGTGGTCTAAGGAGACTGTGGTACCTGCTTTGGTTGATTGTTTTGAGATTGCGGTGGTGGATGAGAACTTTTGGGATATCGAGAATGGTTGTTTTGAGAACTGAAGTTACGGTTGAATAGAGGTGTAACAGACGGATTTCCAGGTATATATTATTTTAATTAATTATTCTGAATTATGGAAAGGAACTCGGCGAGTTGATGCATAGACTCGCGGAGTAGGTCGCGATTATTCATCCAGATTTGCTTTGGACTCGGCGAGTCCATGAGTGGACTCGGCTAGTCCACGCTGTTTAATGAAACCCTAAATCCCCGGGTTTGGAGCCTATTTAAGGGCACTTATAGCCTCTCATTGTGGCTACCAGTCCCTTGAGAGAACCCTAAGTGAACCAAATCGTTGAAAGGAAGAAGAAGACACTTTTGATCCTTGTATCTTTGGTTAAGCAAGAAGGAGGTGCAAGAGCAAGAGGGGAGGTGCGATTCTAGCAGTTCCAGGGATTCAGAGACTTCATTTTGAGGTAATGGTTCGAACCTCCTTCTGTTTTGGTGTTGATCTATAGAGTTAGGGTTTTCTAACCCCTTTGGAGAGTGATTATGTGGAGCAAATGGTCCCTCTTCGAGTTTGTGCCTTGGATCTGGACTCAAAGAGGTCCAACGACCTTAACCCTTGGAGCTTTATGGATTAGTTTCGAGTTATTGGACTTAGTTTGCCATTTTTGGGACTAAATCACCTTTTGATGCCTTGTTGTTGTTATACAACATCAAGTTTAGAGCATTATGTGACATTCATGCTTGGGAAGGTCAAATCTTTGATTTAGGGAAACAGATCTGACCTCAGGAGGCCAGTAGAGTTTGTGCATGGCATGAGCTCACCAAGTTGTTCTTGAGACTCAGCGAGTAGGGTTCAGGTTTCACGTAAATTGCTCAGTACATAGACTTACTGAGTTGGGGGATGACTCAGTGAGTCAGAAGGCAGTTAGAGGATTGGAGTTCAAGGCGACACTCGCCGAGTTGTTCTTGAGACTCGGCGAGTTGAGTTGTGGTGGCCCCGCGATTCATGCCTAGTGTGACTTGTCAAGCATTGAGAGGGACTCGGCGTGCCTAGCGGGACAAAGTGTTAAAGGACATGTGTGAACTCTCTGAGTCACCAGAGTGCACTTGGCGAGTAGGGTCAAAGTGTGACCGTTGACTTTTAGGGATTGGTCAATGGAGTACTTGTGTTGAGAGGGGGGATAAAATAGCCTTTTTCCCTCCTGAGGGTGCCAAAGGCAGGTTGAGTCTAGTCTTGAGAATTATATTTATACGAGTATTTATTTTATGTGAATAGGCGAAGATTAGGCAATATTCCTACTGAGTCAGAGATTTACCGAGACGCCTGAGGTGAGTCTTCTCACTATACTTTACCTAGTGTGGTAACAGAGTTATGTGATAGAGTATTTTAAAGTTATATGCCAAGTGTAATTGCATGTTATTTATGTGCTATGATTTATTGTGATATGTGCTATGTATGATTCAGAGTTACAGAGTTAGGACCTACGGGTCCACAGAGTTAGGACTTTCGGGTCCACAGAGTTAGGGCCAGAGGGCCCATAGAGAGTTGGGGCTGGAGGGCCCCACTGAGACACATAGACCTGAGGGTCAACAGAGTTACAGCCTCGAGTGGCTATTGTGTGTTAAAGTGGTATTTTGGGGAACTCACTAAGCATTTATGCTTACAGTGTTATGTGTTATGTGTTTCAGGTACCAACGACGATCACGAGAAGGCGCCAGCATGATCCATACACACGCTCACTAGAGTTTTTTTTTTTATATTTTGATCTTGGGTTTTGTATTGATACAATGTTGATATAACAATTTGTTTATGTTTTCAAATGATATTTTATGGGTTCAAAAGTGAAAAATTGTTCAAATTTTTATGGTGTGACAAGAGGTTTGTTGAATTGTTGATTCTTGCGGAAGGAAGGAGGTGGTATCCGGTTGAACTGTTGGCTAACTAGAGCAATAGCCTTCAGAAATTCTTCCTCATCATCATACTCAGAATCTGCTTCGTATGACTACGGTGGAATGTCATACGATGAAGAGTAGGGTGACTGTGGTGGAGCTTGTGCTATGAGAGCAAGTGGTCCTCCGAAGTCAGCACAATTTTTGAGTACGGTGGATTCTTGTGCTTGAAGCTCTCCATAGAGTTTGTAGAGTGATAAGGAGCGAATCTTCTTGTCGCCTTTGACTATCATCTTAGCCGTAGTCCAATGTCTTCCAAAACCATTAAGGAACTGGAGATTGGTTTCATGGTTACTGCGGATCGTACCCGCGTTGGATAACTTGGTGACTATTAGGTTGAACCTTTTGAAGGAGTCTTCCAAACTCTCACCAGTATGAGCTTTGAAGTTGTTGAAATCGTTGCGTGAGGTTGTGAGCTTCTTGTCTTGTGCTTGTTCTAAGCCTTCGTACAGGTTCTTGAGAACATCCCAAATCTCTTTTGCTGATTTGCAGTTTATAATAATATCGAAGTTCACAGGAGCAACTCCGCAGGAAATTTAATAGAAAGCAACAACATCATTTTCCATTTTATCGAGATCATCCTTGGTGGGATGGCTCATGGTTGGTTGACCTCCTCCTCGCCTGGTTGCAGCACCGTTAGTTTGGACTGGTGTAAGGACTGGAACATGTGGTCCTTCTTCTACGGATCGCCATACATCTCTTCCCAGTCTTCTTAACTACCTCTCCATTCTTTGTGACCGGTGATGATATTCATTTGCTACCAGTATTGGAGCTCGGTTAGAACCACCAACACTGTTGGAGACATTCAGAGATAACGATTGTGCCATTTGAGATTTTTTTTTTGTTTTTTTTGTTTTTTTTTATTTTTTTGTTTTTTTTTTGTTTTGTTTTTTTTTTTTAAGAAATGAGCTTTAGTGGTATAGAAGGCTTTTTGAAAAATCAGAGTTCCGATATTCAAAAGGCAACCACTTTGGCTTTGATAACAATTGTTGAGAGAAAAACTTGGAGACACAATTGAATAAACGTTAGAACAAGTATATTGCGGAATAATTAATCTCAAAGGATCTAAAAGCTCAACAATAATATAGTTAGAGAGTTAGAGAGTTAGTTGCAGAAAGTAAAGAAATATAAATGATAGCAATTAGTATATCAAGAATACACTTAAGCTGATTCGTAACAAGGAATGCAATCACTCCGAGTTAATAAGGAAGATCAAACTTAGTGATTAAGTCTTAAAGACTTGCTCCGAAGAGAGGTTATAATCAGATATGGTTTAGTAACAATTGCAAGTAAGAAAAATAGAAAGATAGAGAAATGAAGAAGATAACTTGGAGAAATGTATTCAGAATAATACACAAGTTATCAGTGATTGAGTGTAGAGGTAGTTAATACAAGAGAATAAGTCTTTATTTATAGAGACTCTGAACTATTCTAGACTACAACTCTATAAGCATCCATGCAAGGCATACTGAATAATAGAGTGTATTTCATAAAAGACAATAAGGGGGTGTTTGGATTAGATTTTTAGCTTATTGATTATAGCTTATTTGTGGTGGGAATAAGCAATAAGCAATAAGCATGGGGAGGGATGCTTATTAAAATTAGCTTATTTAGCCTAATAAGCTGAATTTTATCCAAACACTCAAATTAGCTTATTGTGGGAATAAGCAATAAGCACCTCTTTTTTCCTATCCAAACACCCCCCTAAGTAATCTAGATAAGTAGACTACGGTAGCAAAAGACTGATTGCGGTTGCTGATGAAGAATTGACTCCGAGTGTTGGATTGGCTGCGGGTGATGAACCGTTGCGGTAGAGAGATGGTTGCGGTAGCTGAGTTCAAGAGGGTCACTTTTATGATTCAACATTACGTATTAATAAAACCTTAAAATAAAGATAAAATGAAGTTTTATTTTTTATATATTAATATAAAAGTATAAGGAAACTGATAAAAAAAATTAAAAATTATGACATATTCATCTTTTACCGATAAAAGAGCAGCCATAAATATAAAAAAACAAAATAATGAAATGATTTTTTTTTGCTTATGACCCGGTACAAACATGTATACCATAGATGACAAAATTGCACATATAAGATTCATTCTTTAGTTCCATGGTTTAAAATAATTACTCACTATACATTACCTATTTGTGTGTACATGTGTGTATGTATTTATCTATTGTAATAAATAATTTTTTTTCCACTTGTCATATTCTCATTTAATTTGCAAATTGTCATTCTATGGTTATTTTGAATTAATTTTTATTTCACATGTCATTTTATGGTTTTCTATTTTAGTAAATTCCACATAGTATTTAAAAGCAATAATAAATACATATTAATTTCCTTAGTGAACTTTCTTTTTAAATTCAAAATTAATAAGATATAGTTTCATTAATTTCGTTTATTTATTTATATAAATTATTTTTTGAATTTATAGAAAAAAAAAACACTTTAATTTTTATAATTCAATATTTTTCTTATAAATTTAAACCTCTCAAATGTTTAGAATTTTATATTTAGTTTTTTTCTTTTAAATAAACACATGTAATAGATGGGGCTAAATCCTAATATATATATATATATATATATATATATATATATATATATATATATATATATATATATATATATATATATATATATATATATATATATACTAGCCGTCTACCCGCGCAAAGCGGCGGGGCACGTGAGTTCTTTCGGTGATATGTTTCCATTACAAAATTGTTATGTTAAAAAAAAGTACATGTTGAAGACAATATAATCAAACTATGGTGTTATTTGTTACATCATGCATCAAATAACCAATAAAAAGCAACCAGTCAAGACGACACAAAATATTAATCGTGCAATACTTCTTTATACACCACATTTGCTGTATAAACCCCATCACCTTTTGAATTTTCGTTAGGCTGTACTAATACTTTTGTATTGCAACGTGAAACCCCTCTGGACAATGCAACATAAAGTTGTCCATGCGAGAATACTGGTTCTGGAAGATAGATACCTACATATGGAATTGTTTGTCCCTGAGCTTTATTGATTGTCATTGCAAAGCACAATCGAATAGGAAACTGTTTCCTCATTAGAGGATCGATGGTTGCTACTAATTGCTTGTAACTGGTATTGGTTTCATATCGATGGATGTGGATTCGCATATGAAATCAATTGTGTTCGCATCTATGAAATTAGTTCGCATATGACATCAATTGAGTTCGCATTTGGTTTTGTGGGTCAAAACAGTTCGCATAAGAAGTTCACGATTTGTTTGAGGTTAATTGATTTTGATTTCGCAAGCTTGGAGTCGGAGATCTGGATTGTGTTCACATCTATAGAATGCGAGGAGAATTTAATGGTGATATTCAGTTCGCATTTGGTGACACAAGTACGTGGTTGATGATTTTTGGTTGGTACGCATTTGAAATTAGTGGGTTTCGCATTTGGGTTCGTATCTGGGTTTCTCAAACAACTGAAATGCGAATATGAGACAACTGATTAATTTCTCAATTAATGCGATGAAATGCGAATGAACTCAAAGACGGATGGATGCAAGATGCGAAGAATTTGAATGAAAATGCGAAGTTTTTAATGTATAAATGCGAATTGGGGAAGAAAGCTTAGAGTTTCGCATTTGGCACCTGATCTTTTCAAGAAATAATATAAGTGGTCCAACTTCGCAAAATGGGGTCATTTAATCAGAAAATCGATCATTCTTCAAATATGACATTTAATCAGAAAATCGATCTAAAAATGAGACATTTGGTGTTTATCGATTTTTCAGGGTCGACGGGTTGTATGAAAAGCGAAGGCTGAGTAATTGAAAATTAGAGGATCGATGGTTGCTACTAATTGCTTGTAACTGGTATTGGTTTCATATCGATGGATGTGGATTCGCATATGAAATCAATTGTGTTCGCATCTATGAAATCAGTTCGCATATGACATCAATTGAGTTCGCATTTGGTTTTGTGGGTCAAAACAGTTCGCATAAGAAGTTCACGATTTGTTTGAGGTTAATTGATTTTGATTTCGCAAGCTTGGAGTCGGAGATCTGGATTGTGTTCGCATCTATAGAATGCGAGGAGAATTTAATGGTGATATTCAGTTCGCAAGCTTGGAGTCGGAGATCTGGATTGTGTTATTTGTTACATCATGCATCAAATAACCAATAAAAAGCAACCAGTCAAGACGACACAAAATATTAATCGTGCAATACTTCTTTATACACCACATTTACTGTATAAACCCCATCACCTTTTGAATTTTCGTTAGGCTGTACTAATACTTTTGTATTGCAACGTGAAACCCCTCTGGACAATGCAACATAAAGTTGTCCATGCGAGAATACTGGTTCTGGAAGATAGATACCTACATATGGAATTGTTTGTCCCTGAGCTTTATTGATTGTCATTGCAAAGCACAATCGAATAGGAAACTGTTTCCTCTTTAGCTTGAATGGGAACATATCATCATCAGATGGACATAAAGGAATCTTAGGCAAAAATATCCTTGTTCCTGCATGTTGACCAACAGCTATTTCTGCATCAATAACATTTTGCTGAAAGCTTCTACATATCAATCGGGTGCCATTACACAACCCATTTGCTGGGTCAATATTCCGTAACAGTATTATCGGACATCCAACTTTTAATCGAAGGTAATGCGGAGGTAAACCTAATGCGGAGGTAAACCACTAACACTGATCGAGTTTAAGAATTCCAACGGATAGAAGCCATTTTTATCATCTATGGCTTCATCAACACTATAGTAAATTCTCTCTTCTCCTTGAAATCGATCGATCATGTAATCGTTAATCGCATCGACACTATCATTTTTTGTAGATAATATTGCCCGCGATATGATATAATCTGATTCAGACCTATTAAATTCCAATGAGGGAAACACTGCATCAATCAAAGAATCTAATGATTTTTCTTTATCAGTGTATGGAATGACCATATCATCAGGGATGCGAATAAAACTTCCGTCCACTGTTTCTTCAACTCCATCACCAACCCGTAATAGAAAGTTTGAGAACCATGGATCAGTAAGTGCTCTCATATTTATTGTTAACCGCAACTTTATAATCGAAGACCAAAGAGGCGACATTCGTAGGCTAGAGTCTACAATTTGTGCTCGTGTCCCACGTCTTACGACTGGCAATACTTGTCTAAAATCGCCTCCCAGAACCATTATCTTTCCACCAAAAGGGAGTGCCACCCCAGTGATATCTTGCATTGTCCGATCAAACGCCTCCACCACCTGTCGCTTTGCCATCGATGCCTCATCCCATATGATTATTTTTGCAAGCCGAAGTAGTTGAGCGGTACCGCTTTGTTTTTGGATTCTACAGAATGAGTTATTATCTGGAGTTAGAGGAAGTTTGAAACGCGAGTGAGCTGTTCTCCCCCCAGGCATGTTATTAGCCGCAACACCCGCTGAAGCTGTGGCGAGTGCAATATGACCAAGTTTGCGTATATTAGCAAGTAAAGCTTTGTACAGATATGTTTTTCCTGTTCCGCCAGGACCATCTATGAAGAACACTCCTGTACAATCAGTACACACATGCCTCATGATCTCATCATATGCATATTTTTGTTCAGGATTGAGAAACTCTTTGGCACGCAAATGGTCATCTTCCACAATTATAGAGCATTCTTCTTGTACCTCTCGAAAAACTCCAGACTGAAAATTCAAACCGGTGTTTACAGTCGGGAGATCAAAGTTATCAAGCTTGTTACCCATAGATTGTAGGAATACGCTTATGTCTGTAAGGACCATATTTTGTACTCGATTGACATTATCGTATTGTCTACTATAATCTTCGGAGAGAGAATTGTAGTGGGAATTCCATATCTTGCGAACATCTCCAGGATCACAAAAAACTAATATCGTTGCAAACAACCTTCTGAGAGCATTTGGAAACTGAAACAAGGAGGCCTCTACAAGACACTGCGATAAACTATCATCTGTCTCTATTAACCCTCTTTCAAGAGCCGCTTTTCGAAATGTGGGATGTCTTACGTTATTGACTGTGTACAGATCTTCAAAACATGTAGGACCCCTAACATGACATAATAACACACGTAGATAGTATCGCTCACCTTCAGCAGGATTTGCAGAAACCAAACGACCAACTGCTCGTGATACTTTTCGAGGATTCCATAGACGCGATTCTTTATTCCATGTGAAGTGTTTGGGAAAATCTTTGTATAAATATTCTCTTGCATTAACGTTATCTTTATTCATCTTGAAAAATGCAGTCAACATTGATCTCTTATCTTTCTCCCTCTCAACAACTGATTTCATTGCATCATCATCAGTGAACCTAACCAACTGTTGGTTTGGAAGATGCAATTGCAAAGTGATCACATTAGGGTGGATTTGATTAAGAGAAAAGCTAAAAATTCGCCATACTGCTTCTGGAGCGGAGACGTATCGTGCATCCTGAAAACGTTTTATCTCATTGATAACAACAGGTTGTGCATCTGGATCAATATGGATAACTTGCTTGTCATGACCCTTGTAAATATACTTAAAGATGTATTTCACTGATGTTATACTCGAGCAAACCTCAACATTTAGATGGCAGTTGAACATCATCAACAACTTTGGGTTATATGGGACAACCCATCTATTATCCATCATAATACCTTGTTTATTCACAGCAATTCCATTATCTCTCCTTCGATAAACCGGATATGTGTCCTTTCCTTGTGTTGTGGCTTCGTTGAATTGTCGAGGGTATCTAAAACGACAGGTTGGTGGATCACCTTGCATACAAGAACATTTTTTGTTTAATGTACCACAAGGACCATGTATCATGTGTGATTTGACCAGATCGTGTAGTATAGGATACTTTGTCGGGTTTGGAATTTCGGCACACACATACTTGTCATAATGGTCTGTATTGGTGAGCTTTCATTCAGGTTTCATTATTAAGAGAAAATGAGCATGTGGTAAACCACGTTTCTGGAACTCTATTACATAAACATATGCACTCACCACACCAAGGACGTGCCTCTTCAAGAGTTGTTCCTTAAGGTCATGTAACTTAGCACGAAAAACTCTTGCAACCAGATCTGGTCTATCTTGTGCTGTTTGAAAATGAAGTAACTCATTTTGGATTTCAGGCCAATTCGGATTGCACGTTATTGTAAGGAATATATCAGGTTTCCCTCCATCTTGAACTAAAGCCATAGCATCGAGAAATCGTCGTCGCATGTCACGAGGACCTCCGATGAAACTTGCTGGCAAAACAACACGTTGCCCAATCATACTTGCTTGTACCTCACCGGCATTGACACAATCCACAACACCTTGGTATAACTCCGCTCTTATTGTAGATTGGTTTTTTCTACAAAATTCCAAACGCGAAGTCTCAATCTTGATGTAGATATCTACCACAAATTGTTGTAATAATCTCCCTCCTAACATAATTACGTTCAAGTTTGATCGAATCTGCAACTTGTAACAGTAGTACTCCCGCATAGTTACAGTTTTCCTACCCGTTCTTATATCAGTCTCTACATAATGATTAAATTGAATAAATTATATCAATTTTTACATTTGTAAAATTTAACAATATTAAAATTGTGGCTATGCGTACCTTCTAGATCTTCATCGAAGATTTGGTCGTCATTAACCATCTCATTGAATGAAACCCCTTGCCTTAGTATGTTAGAATGCCATCCAGGCTCACCATTTGGAAAGAATAAAGGATAACACAATGGGTCATAACATCCCCAATAAGATTGAATTGTTTTTGGTTTGTCGGACCTTCCATATACTATAATACTTCTTTTATATGCGGTTATGTTGTCATTGCCTTCAATCCAAATACCAGCAACCTGTGAAATTATACAATAGAAAAAAATATGATTAAAACTGGTACGTAATTTGCATAGTTATATTTAATACATGAAACATCTTTTTTCTCAAAAACATATGTACATAATTAATTTCAAACCTCGGATGTGGTTGGCCGGTTGTACACCCTTTGGTCTAGTTCTACTGATGCATTTAAAGTGACTCTGTAATTGTCGAGCGGTCCTAGATCAGCAAGGCTACGAAATATTGCAACGTATGGGTTTGTAGCAAGAACGCGAGTCAAAATTTCAACAATTGGTTTAGCAAGATTCTTCCATTCGAGTCTATTTGACATCTCAGCTTCAACATCGTAAAAATACAATTGTAAGAACTTAGGTTCATCCTTTTTCCTTGGAACTAACTGATCGATTCTATGGTATATCCCTCCATTCACACAAAAAGTGTATACCCCAGATGTCATATTGGCCATCGATTCATCCACTTCTACGCCCATTGATGCAAATGAATAGTTGGTGTTGTATGCACGTATATTCTTTCTAAACAATTTGCCTAATTTTGTTTCTGAGGTGAAAAGATTGTGTAATTCGTCAGGAATAGATGAGTCTGCCAACTTTGTCTTTCCACTCATGCAACAAAAGCCAGCAGATTCAAATTGTAGTCGTTTTGCCCCACAATAAGTACATATATCATTGAACTTCACCACACGATGTTTTTTACGGATACCGGCGAAAACAAAACTATATGGATCATCCGAGATGCTACCATTTTGTACTGATGGAGTGACATTGCCATGGATACAACCTTGTGGATCTGTAGACATTTTATTCATTAGTTAAATGTAATATAAATAAAATTAAAATAATTACACATAATTATTAGCCAATATATATGATATTTTTCGGTAAAAATCAAATACTGACCTATTGATGTTGAAATTTGAGTTATCAATTCATCGCGTGGAGGTAGTATTACGTCAGGCTGACTTTGAATACCTACGTATAAACAAAAATTTCTCATTAAGAATGTAAATTATGAAAGATTATGGTTAAATGTAATGTTGTACTACTTAGATTGTAATATGATAACTTCAGACATAGTTACCTGGTTTTGTTATGGTTGGTTCCGTCTGACGTTGATAAGGGTTTCTATTATAAATCAACTTTTTTTGACCAAAATCCATTACACATGTAGGAGATGCATTGGTAATATCCACCAGATTCCTATTTACTGTTGGCACATTTGACAAAAATGTTGTGTTTTGACTATTTCCTTCCCCATTAACTATTCGTCTCATTTTGTTTTTCTCCTTTCGTCGTTCGTAACATGCCTTATTATATGCTTTTCGTTTTTCTGCAACATTTTTTTAAATGAAAAATGTATAACGATGATATACTAATAATGATTGTAAATATGTGATATACCTTTTGTATTTTCTGCATCAATTTGGATAACATTATTATGTTTATTTTCTTTACCGTCAAACCTCATTGCAAACTGTAAAACACACAAAAAAATGTATACTTTATTTTATACATAACAAATCAAAAAGTATGATTATTCAAATACGAAATTTATTACCATTTGTTTTTGTTATAATAGTTTAGATCAAAACCAGATTTTATTTATGTGTTTCTGGTAATGTGAATGGTCTATAAGGAGATGATGCTTGAGTTGCCGACATATATTGGTTTGATGATACTTCTTTTCTTAGGTGAAGCTAATTACTTTGAAACACGTTGCATCTAACTAAAAAAATACTATAAATAGTAGACTTTTTCATCATATAGTACTTGAATAAGAGATAATTTAAAGTTAAATACACATACCTGTTTGATTTTGATGAATCCGATAGAGCAGATGGTTTTTGTGAAGCCGATAGAATATATGTAGTTTATGCATGTACAAAGGAACACAAAGTGAGTGTGAATGGTGTATAATCGAGAAAGTAAAAATCGTAAATAGTAAACATACGCAGTAGCAGACTGTAGAACCGATGAAGCCTTCTTATATGTTAACTTATAATTATAGAATATGTTTGCAATTGGCGCCTATGGTTCATCTACTACGCAAATATCTCTCTCTCTCTCTCTCTCTATATATATATATATATATATATATATATATATATATATATATATATATATATATATATATATATATATATATATATATATATATATATATATATAGGTTAAAAGTTTGTTATGAAAGGATTACATATAGTTCATACTTATGTGTATATTTATAATAAAATTTGAAAATTCGTAATCCATTTTGATTTACTTTTATCTTATTAGTTGAAAAGTATTCAAAATTATCCCGGGAAACAAAATAAGATTTTTTGTTTTGAATTGGTTTTACATGTAATTCAATTTTAATTATTATTTTTGTAGATTCTTAAAAAAAATAGATAGGAATTGCATGAAAAAACGTATAAAATTCTCTTACTTTTTCCTTGTTTTTTAATACAGGTCTAATAATTTAATCAGAGTTGGAAGTGGATACAGTTTGATGGACGAAAACCAGTTATCACTGAAAAACGATGAAGTAGCATATAGCTTTAATTATGAGTATGAATTTTTTATTTTTATTTTAGTAACCTATTTGGTTTTTTAGCATTTATTTATTTTTTTTAAATTTTAGTATGAATATAGGTTAATCCAGTTGGAAGTGGATGCAGTTTCATGGGGATAAACACTTATTACTGAAAAACGATGAGGTAGTTGATCGAGAAAGGATAGAGGTTTCATATCGATGGATGTGGATTCGCATATGAAATCAATTGTGTTCGCATCTATGAAATCAGTTCGCATATGACATCAATTGAGTTCGCATTTGGTTTTGTGGGTCAAAACAGTTCGCATAAGAAGTTCACGATTTGTTTGAGGTTAATTGATTTTGATTTCGCAAGCTTGGAGTCGGAGATCTGGATTGTGTTCGCATCTATAGAATGCGAGGAGAATTTAATGGTGATATTCAGTTCGCATTTGGTGACACAAGTACGTGGTTGATGATTTTTGGTTGGTTCGCATTTGAAATCAGTTGGTTTCGCATTTGGGTTCGTATATGGGTTTCTCAAACAACTGAAATGCGAATATGAGACAACTGATTAATTTCTCAGTTAATGCGATGAAATGCGAATGAACTCAAAGACGGATGGATGCAAGATGCGAAGAACTTGAATGAAAATGCGAAGTTTTTAATGTATAAATGCGAATTGGGGAAGAAAGCTAAGAGTTTCGCATTTGGCCCCTGATCCTTTCAAGAAATAATATAAGTGGTCCAACTTCGCAAAATGGGGTCATTTAATCAGAAAATCAATCATTCTTCAAATATGACATTTAATCAGAAAATCGATCTAAAAATGAGACATTTGGTGTTTATCGATTTTTCAGGGTCGACGGGTTGTATGAAAAGCGAAGGCTGAGTAATTGAAAATTAGAGGATCGATGGTTGCTACTAATTTCTTGTAACTGGTATTGGTTTCATATCGATGGATGTGGATTCGCATATGAAATCAATTGTGTTCGCATCTATGAAATCAGTTCGCATATGACATCAATTGAGTTCGCATTTGGTTTTGTGGGTCAAAACAGTTCGCATAAGAAGTTCACGATTTGTTGACGTTAATTGATTTTGATTTCGCAAGCTTGGAGTCGGAGATCTGGATTGTGTTCGCATCTATAGAATGCGAGGAGAATTTAATGGTGATATTCAGTTCGCATTTGGTGACACAAGTACGTGGTTGATGATTTTTGGTTGGTTCGCATTTGAAATCAGTGGGTTTCGCATTTGGGTTCGTATCTGGGTTTCTCAAACAACTGAAATGCGAATATGAGACAACTGATTAATTTCTCAGTTAATGCGATGAAATGCGAATGAACTCAAAGACGGATGGATGCAAGATGCGAAGAATTTGAATGAAAATGCGAAGTTTTAAATGTATAAATGCGAATTGGGGAAGAAAGCTTAGAGTTTCGCATTTGGCACCTGATCTTTTCAAGAAATAATATAAGTGGTCCAACTTCGCAAAATGGGGTCATAAAAAGACAAAAGTGCAGAATTTTCATTTCGCATCCCTGTAGTCTTCGCAAAATGGAAAATTTTACCCAGTTTTGCATTTAGGGTAAATTTTTTTGAGAAATTGGAATATTTTCAAACTTTTTTTCTTAAAAAAACACATTGTCTTCGTCTAAGAGAGGGAGAAAAACGATTAGGGTTTATAAGGGAAATACTTCATGGCAGTGGGATTTATAGCAGGGTTTATAAGGTGGAGAGAACAAACACACGTCTGCTATGAGATATTTTAATCAGCTGCAAATGCAACATTTAAAGGATATTTGTTGAAGCGTATTAGGATGAAAAGGTTTTAAATTTTGAATGACCATGAAATTAGGATTTTGCTGAGAAATATAAGGAATCAAAACAAATTTAAAATTTAATATTATTTTATTAATGGTTGTTTGTAATATTAGCTTAATCGTTTGTACGTCTTAAAAAAATAATATTATTATATTCAATCTATTTATAGAAATAGTTAGATTTCTTTTATAAGTAGTAAAGATATATATATATATATATATATATATATATATATATATATATATATATATAACCATACACCAAGGGGGAAGATATATATATATATATATATATATATATATATATATATATATATATATATATATATATATATATATATATATATATATATATATAACCATACACCAAGGGGGAAGACATGATATAATCGTGTACAAGGGGAAAAAGATCCAAGTTTTAGAATTGTGAGGGATGGACCTGTGGGATTTTGTGTAATTGTGTACGACCGAAAGAAGATGATCATTCGGTTATATTTTAACACTAATTTTATATGAAATATAACTTTATACAATCTATTTATAATTTAATACATAAAATTTCCAACTTAATACAATTCATTTTATACTAATTCTCAAATTCAGAGAACTCAAACCCAACTCTACCACCACTAGGCGTCACCACCAACCACCTACACCAACATTGCAACCAGTCTTCCTTCAAAATCATATATATATATATATATATATATATATATATATATATATATATATATATATATATATATATATATATATATATATATATATATATATATATAATCACACAATGACATGTTAAATGTTACATTCATAGTTTAATAAACCTATTAACTCACTCATTTTGAATTTAATACAAAGTAATTATAAAAACTAATGCATTTTACATAATTATACACACAAAATGAATGTCTTCATAAGAACATTAATACAAAAATTCATACATAAATCATTCATATTTTTACACAAATTTTATAAAAAAAAGTCTGAGCAAAATTCAATAAAGTCGCAACTTAATATTGGCAATTCACATTTTAGTTTAGTCAGTTCATATTTTAATACATAAAATTCACAGCTTAATACAATAAATTCACAATTTAATACACAAAAGTTATATATTCACAACTATATCTCAACTTAATGCCTACATGTAGCGCTTGGTGTGACAACCCAATATTTCGACTCTATGTAATGACCTAAAAAGTCAAGTATTATAATCACTTTTGAAATAATGAAATTAACTTTGAAAATAAAATGTACAAAAGTCTCTATCGGATTACCTACTATGCTAGATATTGTGTCAAGGTTTATAAAAAAACTAAGAACACTAAACTCCGAGTTATAACAAAGAAGTTATGATTATTCTAAGATTTCTGACAACACCGACAACACTGATTAAACGACAAACACAAAGTTTCAATACAATAGTTTTTAGCCTTAAGTATCTAAATGAAAGTTGTAGATATCATAAAACCGCGAGCGTACATAAAAAGAACGTCCAAATCTGACTTCGTATGAGGAAGTTATGATTTTTCCAAGATTTGCATATAGCAGTAGACAGCTAAAAACTCGAAATAAGATCGAGAGACTTTTGGCCGAAACAACCTAAATAAGAATCGAAGGTCTCAACCAAAGTAGCGCAACGGTAAAAAGTCTAGCAAAAACGGACGGCGGATGAAGAAGTTATTGATTTTTAACGGGTTTTTCCAGTCCCGGCCTGTTAAAAATAAATCAAATTAGCCAATGAAGTCTAAATGAGAGTTGTAGAGTATATTCTCACCTGCGTGTGCATGAAAAGAACGTTGAAAATGGAGCTCGTACGCGAATGTTACGGATTTTACAAGTTTAAGGCTCAAAATCCGAGCCTATCAGGTGTGCCACGACGTGGCACAGTTTGCCGTGACCCGACAAGTGACTGGGGGCGTCCCATCATTGGAAGAGGATAAGATTTTTCTCACCACGACGTGGCACAGTTGGCTACGACATGACACACCAGAAATGCTCCTATAAATAGAAGCTTAATGGGGCCGGGTTTGGTGCTCATCTCTTTCCATCTAAGTGTTGTTACTCTACATAATTACCTCGATAAGCCATCCCGAAGCCCCATTTTTCACACTCAAATTCCGAAGGAAGCCTCTGAACTCCCGAGATTCCCGAGAAATCCCAAGAAAATCAACTCTTCCAAGTCAAAGTTCTGCTCGATTATCATCTCGATTTCTCCCATCAATCAAGTGAGTTCATACCCTTATAAACTACACTTTCAAATGTTTTATCAATGCTTATTATACACTTTAAGGGGGGGGGGGGAATACAAGTAAACACATGTGATTCATAGCTACTACATGGGAACTTTCGTATGCAATATATAATCTCGATAACGTCTTGTCTTTTGCGAATAAAACATGTTTATACATATACTCGAATCAAACACTTTATTTATACTTTAAATATATGTGATCATTTATGTAATTATAATTGTTATACATTACATAACAAGTGAGTATTACACTAGGGTTTACTATACGAACGAAACACCCATTTTGAAGAACTATAATAGGTATAGTTTACGAGAAAATCAAAAACATTTACGTAATAGAAATACTATATCAAAGAGATATTTTCATACACAAGAACAAATGGACATTTTCATACGTAAATCTGTTTTATACTAAGTTTTGTGAGACATTTCACGTACTTTCGAGTATGCATTTTATGTCCTGTATTATATACCAAAATCCCTTGTAGGGGAGCATGATACTTGTGTATAGATCTATACGGGATTGGCAATCCCACACCCAAGCTGTTAACTACAGCTAGGCCGGCAGGCCTGGGGTGACAAACGTCATAACTTTCCAACGCTTGAAGAACGTTGTTATAGGCATCCTGGTCAAATAGCATGGTTATAAGACTCACATGGAGTATTAAAAACACATTGATTTATGGGTTCTTCAAATGCCTTAGCGATTTATACATAAACCTAGTATTTTAGGCATGAAAAGCACTATTGCATTACAAGTTTTGGAACAATTAAATTACCATCTACTATAGTAGAAAATATGGGATTTTCTAGAAACATTCAAATATGTACAAACCAGTTCATTCTATTTCATACAAACATTGTTACTAAATACTTATGAACTCACCAACTTAAATGCTGATCTACTCTTTCAAAACTACTTGTATTTCTCAAGAATTCAGTAAAACAGGTAAACAAACAGCTTTTGAAGAAGGGACGTTGTGGCGTCCGTTTAGTTTAATTTTGACATCATATTGTAATTTCTTTTGAAACAAGTACCTTTCATCAATGTAAACTTTTAAATTATATATATGCTGGTTGTATTACTTTCTTTACTATGTATTCAATTGTTACGATACTACATGAAGTCATCCGCCCTCGAACGATTCCGCCGTTCTGGTTTGGGGTGTGACAGATTGGTATCAGAGCATTGCTTATAGTGAACTAAGTATATCGAACCACATAAGATATACAAACTATAAATGCATAGGGACTCAAAGTCTCTGACAAAACGTTTTTACCGAGGTAATCAATATGTCAGCCGTCCGACCTCCATCGATTCGACCTCCTTTCAGGATGGGATTTCAAGGACCAACTCCCGTATGGGGAAGCCACATCCACTGTGTCCTCCTTACGGTATGTGTCAGGACTTCTACGAAATTAACGGAGGAAGTTCAGCTGATCGATCACTCCCAGTTGTGGTAGGCAAACTTGCCAATTAGGCTTATCAATCCGAAGTCCAAGCAAACCGGTTTCGCAAAGTTGACATAAGGATGGAAGAGAACGCAGCTGATATCCGTTGCCTATACATGACTGCAGCTCTCTCTAAAATGAGAGAATTAAGGGAGCAACAAGCTGCCTTTAGCAGGTGTCTCATGGGAACCAAGCAATCGGATGCGGAGTCAAGCTCCAAGCATAATCCGCGCAGCAAGTAATGCTCACCTAACTCCCAAATTTTGATATAGAATAGGACCATCGGCTAAAAGTGTTACCTTCTTTAGCTTTCTGTAATCAGAGACCTTTAGAAAGGTCAAAATCTTCTAACTTTGGATGTAACAAAACCATATGTTATATATATATATATATATATATATGTATATATATATATATATATAGAGCATACCTCTTCCGAGTGTTAATTCTATGCATTTCATTCGAGTTCATGAGTTTGGTTATTGTTATTCAAACTCCATTGGTGAATCAAACTCAAAGCCCTGTGTTGGTCAAACCAAATTCTTGAACTATTAAAGATATTTAACTCGTTATCATTCAACTCTTAACCACCAAAACTTATAATATTTTATTCTTATTTCTTGGCAGCACGATGCCTCCTCGTCCAAACCTAAGACCCAGGTTGGGCATGATACCTCCACTACCACCAGCTTTGACAGAAAATGTTGCATTGATTGCTACTCTAACAGCTGCAGTAACAACAACAATGACACAGATGAGTAATATTAGGTTGGGAGGAGGAGTGAATAGCTTTACGAATGGCCAACTTCCAAGTCGTTCAGGGGATTGTACCTTCAAGGACTTCACCAATAGCAAGCCCATGACTTTTAACAGATTCATAGGGATAATATCTCTATCACAATGGATAGAGAAAACACAAGCAGTTTTCGAGATCCGTGAATGTCTGGAAATGAGCAAGGTAAAATTTGCCGCTTGTACATTATCCTAGAGAGCCCTGATATGGTGGAATGGACACGTCAAGTCACTAACCCTGGTAGTGGAATATTCTATGGGCTGGGAGAATCTAAAACAACTGCTAATGCAAGAGTATTGTTCAAGGGGCGAAGTACAAAAGCTAGAGCAGGAACTTTGGGGCCTTACTATGTTAGGCTCGGACATCACAACCTATACCAATAGGTTTAGTGATTTGGCAATCCTTTGCCCAGGGATGGTTGCTCTAGAGAGCAAGAAGATCGAAAGATACATCTGGGGACTGTCACCCCAGATTCGAGGAAGTGTCACTTTCGATAGCGCCAAACAATTGGCACAAGCTCTCGTTGACCATGGAATCTGTCAAGGCTTCGCAACTGCTGTCCTGGAGCAAACCATAGGAAACAACAACAACATCATCAGTACCAACAACAACAACAAGAAGAAGTTATGGAACAAGAGGAAGGGTCAGTCTTCACAGGAACCTTTCAAGAAACAATAACTAGTGGCAGTCCATGCTGCTACTACCCCCACTGCTGCTCCAGTTACCCCTACACCAGCGAAGCAATATACGGGGAATCTACCAAAGTGCAACAAATGTAATTTCCATCACAATGGAAATTATCAGGAAATGCACTACAACAATTGCAACAAGAAAGGGCACACTGCCCGTTTCTGTAAGGCACCGGCATGACCAATCACCCAAGTCCATGGAGTCAGGGTAGGCCAGGCATGTTATGGATGCGGTAAGGCTGGAAACTACAAGAGAGACTGCCCTAAGGCAAGGAATGGTGGCGGCATAGGAAGGGTGTTGGCAATTGGGCAGAACAAAGCAATAGCTAATCCCACGGCAATTAGGCTGCACACTAACTCTAAACGAACATTCATTTCAAATCGACTTAATGCCAATCACCATAAAAAGCTTTGATGTCATTATCGGTATGGATTGGTTATGCCTGCACCATGTCGATATACTATGTCACGAAAGGGCCGTCCACCTAAATCTGCCAAAAGGCAAAACCCTTGTAATTTATGTTGACAAACCCGGTTCCAATTTACATATCATTTTCTGCGTCGAAGCCCAGAAATACCTACGTAAGGAGTACCATGCGTTCTTAGTCCACGTGGTAGATAAGGAAAAATAAACGAAAGGCATCAAAGACATTCCGGAAGTCTACAATTTTCCCGATATCTTCCCTGAAGATCTCCCAGGAGTCCCACCAGAACGACAAGTCGAGTTCAGGATCAATATAATTCTTGGAGCTACCCCAATATCCAAGGCGCTATATCGTCTGGCGCTAACTGAGATGCAAGATATATCTAGCCAATTAAACGAACTACTCAATAAAGGATTCATCAGGCCAAGCTTCTCACCTTAGGGAGCACCAGTCCTGTTCGTAAAGAAGAAGGATAGATCTTTCCGCATGTACATTGATTACCGGGAACTCATCAAGCTCACTATGAAGAACCGATATCCCTTACCATGCATTGACGACTTGTTCGACCAACTCCAAGGAACGAGTTATTTCTCGAAGATCGATTTTAGATCCGGGTATCATCAGTTGCGAGTCTCAGAAGGAGATGTTCCCAAAACAGCCTTTCGAACTCGTTATGGTCACTATGAGTTTGTAGTGATGCCCTTTGGGTTAACAAATGCACCGGCAGTGTTCATGGATATAATGAATTGAGTGTGCCGTTCATTCCTAGAAAAATTTGTGATCGTGTTCATAGACGATATACTCATCTATTCAAAGAGTAAAGAAGAACATGGTCAACACCTCCGATAAATCTTGGAAACCCTAAGAAACGAAAAGCTTTAGGCAAAATTCTCAAAGTTCTAATTTTGGATTTGGAAAGTAGATTTCCTAGGTCACGTGGTTAGCAAAGACGGGATACACGTGGACCCTTCCAAAATCAAGGCACTCGAGAACTGGTCAACTCCTAAAACCCCAACGGAAATCCAACAATTCATAGGCCTTGCTGGCTATTATGAAGGTTTATACAGAACTTCTCGAAAATTGTGAAACCACTTACCACCCTGACCCAAAAGGGTGTTACTTTCAATTGGGAAGAAAGACAAGACGTTGCATTCCAAACACTGAAGCAAGCTCTATGCAACGCACCTATATTGTCCTTACCAGAAGGAACAGAAGACTTCGTGGTCTACTGTGATGCATCTAATCAAGGTCTTGCATGTGTTCTAATGCAACGAGGAAAGGTCATCGCCTACGCCTCAAGAAAACTCAAGACACACGAGGTCAACTACACTACACACGATCCTGAACTAGGAGCAGTTGTTTTCACGCTAAAGACCTAGAGACACTACCTCTATGGCACGAAATGCATGATTTTCACCAATCACAATAGCCTCCAGCACATTCTCAATCAAAAGGAACTCAACATGAGGCAAAGACGATGGGTTGAACTGCTGAATGACTACGAATGCGAGATTCGCTATCACCCAGGAAAAGCGAATGTAGTAGATGACGCTCTTAGTCGAAAGGAATACTCCGACCGCCGAGTGAAATCATTAACCATGACGATCCATTCACACCTGTCCACACAAATCAAGGAAACTCATAGGAAGCCTTGAGAATAGAGAACGTGGCAAGTGAAGCCTTAAGCGGAATGGATAAGAATCTTGAAGTCAAGGGTGACGGAGTTCGTTACTTCGTGGATCGGATAAGATGATGCTCATAAGATTCGATAGTCGGTGCACCCAGGTTCGGACAAGATGTATCTGGACCTTAAGAAACTGTATTGGTGGCCGAACATGAAAGCAGAGATTGCTACCTATGTGGTCAAGTGTCTGATTTGCGCCAAAGTCAAGGTAGAGTACCAAAAGCCATCGGGATTGCTACAACAACCTGATATACCCGAGTGGAAGTGGGAACGGATAGCCATGGACTTGATAACCAAATTACCCAAGACAGCAGGTGGGCTAGACACCATCTGGGTAATCGTAGATAGATTAACAAAATCTGCACACTTCCTACCCATGAAGGAAACCGATAAGATGGAGAAGCTAGCTCGAACATACATCCGAGAGATTGTACGACTACATGGTGTGCCAATATCCATTATCTCTGACAGAGATAGTAGATTCACCTCGTGGTTCTAGCAGTCGCTACAAAAATCTCTTGGAATGAAACTAGACATGAGCACTACTTACTATCCACAAACCGACGGTCAAAGTGAGCGAACCATACAGACCTTGGAAGATATGCTAAGAGCTTGTGTAATCGATTTTGGTAAAGTGTGGGATATCCATTTACCACTAGTCGAATTTTCATACAACAATAACTATCACTCCAGCATTAAAGTTGCTCCATTCGAAGCCCTCTACAGACGGAAGTGCAAATCACCACTGTGTTGGGCTGAAGTGGGTGACATGTAACTAGCCAAGGGACAAGTACCCGATAACACTCTCACTAGCCCGGGGATCATAAGAGAGACAACCGAGAAGATCGTACAAATTCGGGAACGACTAAAGGCTTCAAGAGACAGACAAAAGAGTTATGCAGACAAAAGATGAAAACCCTTGGAATTTCAGGTTGGGGACCAAGTGCTATTGAAGGTATCGCCCTGGAAAGGACTAATACATTTTGGAAAATTTGGGAAACTAAACCCACTTTATATCGGACCATTCGAGATCCTTGCAAGGATTGGCCCGATAGCCGACAAACTTCGTCTACCGCAGGAACTCGATAACGTACATCCTACCTTTCATGTGTCAAACTTGAAGAAATGTTTATCCAATGAGACCCTCGTCATCCCTTTAGACGAAATCGAAATCAACGATAGTCTATGCTTTATAAAAGAACCAATTGAAATCACAGATAGGGAAATTAAAAGAACAAAACAAAGTCGCATACCCATCGTGAAGGTCCGCTGGAAAGCAAAGCGAGGACCTGAATACACCTTGAAACGCGAAGATCAGATGAAACACAAGTACCCACATTTTTTTCCCTAATTCACAAGTATTTTCTTACGTTAAATTTCGGGATGAAATTCCCTCTAATGAGGGGATGATGTGACAACCTGATATTTAGACTGAATGTAATGACCTAAAAAGTCAAGTATTGTAACCACTTTTGAAGTAATGAAATTAACTTTGAAAATAAAATGCATAAAAGTCTCTATTGGGTTACATACTATGCAAGATATTGTGTCAAGATTTACAGTACTACTAAGAACACTAAAATCCGAGTTAAAACGAAGAAGTTATGACCATTCTACGATTTCCGACAAAACCAACAACACCGATTAAATGAAAAATACAAAGTTTTAATACAATAGCTTTTAGCCTTAAGTATCTAAATGAAAGTTGTAGATATCATTAAACCTCGAGCGTACATAAAAGGAATGTCCAAATCTGACTTCGTATAAGGATGTTATGATTTTTCCAAGACCCGGATATAGTAGTAGACAACTAAAAACTCGAAATAGAGATCGAGAGACTTTTGGCCGAAACAAGCTAAATAAGAATCGAATGTCTCAACCAAAGAAGTGCAATGGTATAAAGTCTGGCAAAAACGGACACCGGATGAAGAAGTTATGAATTTTTAATGGGTTTTTCCAGTCTTGGCCTGTTAAAACTAAATAATTAAAAATAAGTTCAAAATTAGTTGATGATGTCTAGATGAGAGTTGTAGAGTATATTCTCACCTACGCGTGCATATAAAGAATTTTGAAAATGGAGCTCATACGAGAAAGTTACGGATTTTACAAGTTTAAGGCTAAAAATCTGCGGCTGTTAGGTCTGCCACAACGTGACACAGTTTGCAGTGACCCGACAAGTGACTGAAGCCGTCCCATCAACGGAAGAAGATAAGATTTTGCTCACCACGATGTGACATAGTTGGCTAGGACGTGACACACCAGAAATGCTCCTATAAGCCATCCAGAAGCCCTGATTTTCACACTCAAGTTCCAAAGGAAGGTTCTACACTCCCGAGATTCCTGAGATTCCCGAGAATCCCGAGAAAATCAACTCTTCCAAGTAGAAGTTCTGCTCGATTATCATCTCGCTTTCTCCCTTCAATCAAGTGAGATCATACCCCTATAAACTACACTTTCAAATGTTTTATCAATGCCTTTTATACACTTTAAGGCGGGGGGGGGGGGGGGGATACAACTAAACACACGGTTATCGTGTGTAACATAAAGGTTCACTATATACACTTTTTATCAAGTAAATCATATGTGATTCATAATTACTACATGGGAACTTTCGTATGCAATATATGATCTCAATAACATCTTGTCTTTTGGAGATAAAACATGTTTATACATATAGACGAATCAAACACTTTATTTGTACTTTAAGTATATGTGATCATTTATGTCACTATAATTGTTATACTTTACATAACAAGTGAGTATTACACTAAGGTTTACTATACGAACGAAACACCCATTTTGAAGAACTATAATAGGTATAGTTTACGAGAAACTCATGAACATTTACATACTAGAAATACTATATCAAAGAGATATTTTCATACACAAGAACAAGTGGACATTTTCATACGTAAATATGTTTTATACTAAGTTTTGTGAGACATTTCACATACTTTCGAGTATGAATTTTAACTCCTGTATTATATACCAAAATCCCTTGTAGGGGAGTGTGATACTTGTGTATACATCTATACGGGATTTACAATCCCACACCTAAGCTGTTAGCCACAACTAGGCCGGCAGGCCTAGGGTGTCAAAGGTCATAACTTTCCAATGCTTGAAGAATGTTGTTATAGGCATCCTGGTCAAATAGCATGGTTATAAGACTCGAATGGAGTATTAAAAACACATTGATTTACGGGTTCTTCAAATGCCTTAGCGATTTATACATAAACCTACTATCTTAGGCATGAAAAGCACTATTGCATTACAAGTTTTGGAACAATTACACTACCATCTACTATAGTAGAAAATATGGGATTTTCGAGGAATATTCAAACATCTACAAACCATTACATTCTATTTCATACAAACATTGTTAATAAATACATATGAACTCACTATCTTAAATGTTGATCTACTATTTCAAAACTACTTGTATTTCTCAGGAATTCAGTTAAATAGGTAAACAAACAGCTTTTGAAGAAGCGACGCTGTGGCGTCAGTTTAGTTTCATTTTGACATCATATTGTAATTTCTTTTGAAACAAGTACCTTTCAACAATGTAAACTTTTAAATTATATATATGATGGTTGTATTACTTTCTTTACTATGTATTAAATTGTTACAATACTACATGAAGTCATCTGCCCTCGAACGATTTTGTCGTTCTGGTTAAGGGGTGTGACACTTGATCCAGGTAATATTTATTTTCTTTTCAAGTTTCAGGGTTTTGGATAGGAAATCGATGAGTTGAGGAGCTCTAACTCATCGTATAGATATTGTTCTGGACGCGGGTTAACAACCATACTCAATGAGTTGGGAGGTCGAACTCGACGAGTAGGTGCTCGAAAGGAAAACCCTAATTTTCCTGATTGTGCGCCCTATATAAAGAACTTATGGTCCATTTGTGGCCACCCTCATCGTCTTTACCCTCTAGAAGCAAACCCTAATCGAGAAAATCATCCATATTGAGTGTGTGTAAGGCTAAAGAGTGTGTGTTTGGTACATTTCTTGAAGAACTCAAGTATCTAAGATCTTGGAACGAGGAAGAGATTATAGATCCAACATCTACTCAGTTGTAGTGACCATTTCAAGGTAAAAAGCTATTACCTTGATCTTTCTTTGGTTAGATCTCTCCATTCAAGAGATTAGGGCCTTTTTAGCCCATTTTGGACCTATCTTTGGAAGTTGGGAATGAATTGAAGTTGTAACTTTAGATCTGAACTCTTCTAGGCCCCTATCGTCATAAAGTTATCGACCTGTCACACCCCCGAACCAGACGGCGGAAACGTCCAGGGGCTCGTGTGACTAACAATTGAATTATCATCACAATTAATATACGTGAAACATAACACATTCATCACCAACATTACATATAACAACCAGCATTGTTCACATCAAGTACATTGTTATAAGTTACATAGTTTCAAGTTTTAAAAGTACGATAAATGATGTTACACAAAATAAATCCATGCATTCTTGCAAATCCTTCCTGCTTAACAATTACCTAAGAATACAAGTTATTTTAAAAACGGCCAACATATATAATGTTTGTGAGTTCATATGTATGGTTGAATAAAAGCCTTTGTATCTTTCGTAAAAACCCAGAAAATCCGATATTTTATGTAAATAGTTTGAAAATGATGTGAAAATCAAGTATAAATGCATGTGTGAATTTAATAGTTATAACTTATATGAGTGTAGTTTAGATTCATTGTATTGTAAATAAGTGATAAATGTATATGAATAATTTCCCCAGAAAATTCGATATTTTTTGCTTTATAACAACGTCTAGATTTTTGTATCATTAAATAATTCGTTTTGCATTGACACAATCGAAGAGTTTATCTTTGAAAGGTTAAATTTTTGGTATTGAATCCATATATGAGCCGTTATAACCATGCATGATAATGACTAGGTTGCCTATCTTGGCATTTTTTCAAATGTTAGTATTGCTCAAGATTTTGTCTACCTAGACTGGCCTAGTCTAGCTGTAGCGAACAACTAAGGCGTGGGGGTTCACCCCGTATAGATCTATATACAAACTCCTGCTTTCCTTCCAGGAAGCTCTGATTATAACTACAGGCTATGATTGTACACTCAGAGGTGCTAACTGACATGTCTCACTAGATTCTCAACCCCTTTTGTACTATGTTTAATGTTTGCGTATGTGTGGTATGTTTTCGTATTCGAAAGGTACATATATAAGTATAGGAAGCTTAATGATTTCGCAAATGTATAGTTAAGGTTTACTAGCATGTGAATTTCCATTCCAAGCCCAATAACATGTAAGAGGGTAATTTAGGCCCAATAGGCATGTAAATGGGCCACAAAAGCCCAATAAACATGTAATCCATAACTTAGGCAAACATTAACATGTAAGTGGGTTGTGAGGCCCAATAAACACGTCATGGAAAACATTGGGCTCAATATACACTTAAATGGGCCCTTAGGGTCTAATGGTCAAGGAACGTGAATATTAGGACCAATAAATAGTTATCGATGTATTTCGTTCATTTCTTTTGTTCTGTTATCTATTTTAGCTCGAGGTTTACTAGATTTATGATAAGAAGTTTTCTTTTTTGTAAAAATGACACTTTTGGCCAATAATCCTCCAATTTTTAATTATGGCCCAAAGTTTTGTAAAAATGACACTTTAGTCCATAATTTATAAAAAATTGAAATTTTATCCCAAATGTTTAGAAATTCACAAATCTAATCCAAAATATTATATTTTGACATTTGTTGCCTAGTTTTGCAGAAAATTACATTTTCAGCCTCTTGTTTGCAAAAGTTATCACTTTCAGTCCAATTTTTGAGAAAAGTTACATTTTTGGTCCAATTTAGGAATAAATTTGGTTTTTACCCCAAAACTTGGTTTCTTTACATTTATGATTCAAACTTTGGCCAATTTACATTTTTAATCCCCAAACCCTCATTTTTTTGCAATTTTGGGCCCAAAACCGCGAGGCCCATAAATTTGGCCTATTAAGCTAAAATTTACATTTTTGACCCTTTGGAAAGTATTTTTATCATAAAAATCTCTTTTTATAAAAGTAGGACATGTTTGGTCCCTATAAAAACATAAATTTCACTTTTCCTTATGGCCTTCATTTGCGGCCATTACACCCTGAGAAACTCTAAAGAGTATAGAGGAAGCATGTGGTGAAAGAGGAAGGCTAATTCATAATCTTTTGGTGTGCTTTAGCAAAGGGAAGGATGGATTTCGAGTTAGGCTATCTTGTGGAACATAAATCATCCATCATTTCGTTCAGAGCTGCTGTGAGAGGTAAGGAGTCATGTCCATCTTCGTTTGTTTAGTAGATTTCATGATCTAGGGTTTCTTCATGCTTTATTTAGTTTGAATCTAGAGTATGAGAGGTCCCATGGTGATATGATTCCTAGATCTAGACCTTAAGAGGTCCAGCGAGTCCCTTCCATTCTGCTTTATGCCTTTTCCTTGGAGTTATGAGCTAGGGTTGTCATGATATGAAGGATTTCACCACAATAAGCATAGAGAGCCTTGCATGTGTACCAAGATTCGAACTTTACATGGTTATTGGTCATAGGTGTTGGATTAATTTCTAAGACCGTAACCATATTTGGTAAATACTTGACCCGGTTATGCATGGTCCTTTAATGTTGCCTTCACCAAAGCAACTTGAATGAAGAAATAAATAAAGAAAGAGGTTATTATGATTTATTAATGTGTTATAAGAATAATATAATAAAGGAGAAATCATATTTGTTTAATTAATATTGGTCAATAATTAATTAGGAATTAATTTTGTGATCAAGTGTAATTAATTAAACTAGAGGGGCTGAATTGTAATTATGTGATAGTTGCAAATTAGGCCAATGATTATCCTTGTTAAAGGATGGAAGAATTCAAGGATAAGGATATCCTTAAAATCATCCATGGTCCAAGGGATAAGGTCTCTTCAAGGCTTATCTTATGGTTGCTTGGTAGGCAAGTAACTAGATAAGGATAAGGACCGAAACCCTAATCCTAACCCTATATAAAGACCCCTAGGCCTTGAGAAATCATCCCATTTGTTCCAAGAGATCCCTAGGCCGATTTCTACCTCTCCTCTTCTCTCTCTACAGCCTCTCCAATTGTTTGTGGTGTTTGTGAGCCATTAGACGCACTACACTTGTGCTGCTCGCTTTCAAGACTTAGGGTTTAAAGATTTAATTTGCTGTTACAATATAACAACAAGAGGTATGTATCTAACCTTATATGTGAATATCGAAACTAGCAACATACTTTAGGGTTTTATTCATGTGTTCATAAGTTGTATATCTAATAGTGAAAACATAGATCCAAATCTAGGGTTGCATGCACACATAGGAGTGTTTGTATAAAACCCATCAGTGGTATCAGAGCCTTTGGTTAACTTGTTTTCAATTAGTATTATTCAATGGTATGAACTTGAAAAATTAGGGTTTATATCCAATAAACCCTAGGAGGTTAAAGATTTCAAGATTTGGGTTTCCTAACCCTAATTTGCGAAAATCTTGAAGGGTTTTTTGAATCCCTTCCTTTTATCTCAAGATTTCGAGTTCTAGGGTTTGCAAGCCCTTAGATTTGGAGATTTTCCTCCTTCCCCAAGATAAGATCCTAATTTTGAGGGATTTGAATAATCCCATATCTTGTAATTATCTCTTAATTGTTAAATATAGTAATTAAAGATTTTGAATTATCCCCTCCCATTATTTTTGAAAATTAGAGGGATAAAAGGGATTAGGATAATTTGATTTATTAATTGGCAAGTATCATTTAAGATTTAATAATCCCTTATGATTTAATAATTTTAATTAATAGTTTAAGTGGAGATAATTATTAAATCAAGAGTTTCAATGTTTAAAATTTTAATTTGAATGGTATTAAGTTTCAAAAATTTTAAATTGAAGATGATTAAAACCCTAGTATTTTGAAATGTTTAAAATACACCCTATACTATTATATTATTACAAGCTTAATATATATATATATATATATATATATATATATATATATATATATATAATTAAAATGCTAGTCTTGGCGTTATTGGCCTCATTCTCGAAGCCGATCTATAAGGTGGGTATAAGGTTGCTGCCTATAAAATGGCGCTTAATGGGTGTACACGCACACCCCACCGCTTGCTTGACTGGTGGAGGGTCGTTAGCCGAATTGGTAGGATAGGGAAATCCTCTCCTCATTAATAATTATAATTAATATAAATAAAGTAACTAAACATTTTTAAAAAAATTCTCAATCCTAGTTACTTTAGGCAAACGTGAAATTGATGCATTCCCATGAAATTATACTTTGCACCCTTACTAAGAATTTAGTGGAGCGTGTGTTGTTTACCGGTACACTAATTGGTTCTAAGCAAAGGTGGTAAAGGGTGATTTATTGTTTGTCATATATCGATGGAGCGTGTGTGGTTTACCGGCACATTGAATAGGTGATTGTAACAATCAAGGCACCATGTAGATTTGCATGGTTATTCACACCCACTTTGTGATCCTTGACATCCCAATCACAAACGAGAGGGGCATATCGAGATTTAAACATACCATTGAAAAGTTCAATGAATCTCCAAGAAAATCTAGGAATTCTCAATACATTTAAAACCTAAGCCTATGTTTTTTATGATGAAGAATTAGTGAATCGTCATTCACTTACCTCCAAATTATTTGCGTGTTGGATTATGGCATCCCTTTTCTAATATGTGAATAATGTTGTTGGATCCTAGCCCTAATTTTTCATTTTGGGTGTTTAATTAGGGATTCAATTCTAATCAAACATTATCCTTTCTATTTGTAGATGTCTAATGCAAACAACGCTGCTACTAGCTCATTCACGCTAATGAGCCTTTCTCAAAAAGTGACTTTTGATGGATCGAACTTTGGCGAATAGATAAGATACATTTGCACTATCGCTCATTACGAGGACAAAGAGTATGTTCTCGATGAGAATCTCGAGAAGATCAATATTGAAACTGCTACTCCCGAAGAGATGGTTGTCTTTGAGACGCATGAGCGTGATGCAACGAAAGTCCATTGCATCATGATAGCCACAATGAACTCCGAATTCCAAAAGTCCTATGAGTACATGTATCCCTACGAGATGCATATAGACTTGATGGAGAGATATCACCAAAGAACAAGGCAAAAGTGCTATGCAATCATTATGAATATGATCACTGCTAAAATGGGAAGTGGAGAATCTCTAACCGTGCACTTGCAAAAGATGCAAAGGTATGTTGATCGTCTTCGCAATTTGAATGTCAACTTTGGGGAAGATTTGGCTATCGACATTGTTCTTCACTCCTTGACCTCGTGCTACAACCAATTTAGGATGACCTACCACATGAACAAGGAAGAGGTCACCCTAAGCAAACTCCAAGGGCTCCTAAGGACTGCTGAGAGCAACCTAAAGGACAAGTCTGTTGCACCAACTCCTAATCCTCCCGTTGCTGCTGTTTTGACAATTGGGCAAAGAAGAGGCAAGAAGAGGAAGGCTCCGTCAAAGAGCCACCACAAGGGAAAGTCTCAAGAAGGTTCCTCTTCTAGTGGGACCAAGGTTGATCCTGCTAAGCCTAACTCTAACCCAAAGGAGGCAGAGTGCCATCATTGCCACAAAATAGGGCATTAGAAGAGAAGCTGCCCGAAATATCTGCAAGCCATCAAGGATGGAAAGATCAATCCATCTTATGCAGGTATATACACTATTAAATCTAATGATTCAACTCATGCTATTTCTTGGGTTCTTGATACAGGATGTGGTTACCACATTTGTTCTGATTTGCAGGGGCTAAGAAGAAATAGGGATGTGGAGTATGGAAGGATAAATCTAATCATGGGAAACAAAAGATCGTCACCTATCACCAAGATTGGATTGTATTCTTTAGTGCTTAGTAATGGATTAGGTTTAGATTTACATAATTATTGCTACTCGCCAGATATGGCAAGAAATATCATTTCTTTTCATGGTTTGTTTAGACAAGGATTTAGATATTCATTTAATAATGAGAATGGTTCTATTTATGCTTATCTAAATGGTGTTTTATATTTTGAAGCAATGCCTTGTAATGGAATTTATGAAACTGTTATGGTTGTAGATAACCTAGGAAATGATGTGTTGTGTATGGATTCTTCCAATAGAATGGATAAAGCATCTTTGTGGCATTGTCGTCTTGGACATGTTAACAAGAAGCGCATAGCCCAACTCCAAAAGGATGAAGTGTTGGAGTCATTCGACCTTAGGGAAGATGACACATGCGAATCTTGTTCACTTGGAAAGATGACCAAGTCACCCTTCACTGGCACTTGTGAAAGGGGTGAGTGTTTATTGGATCTCATAAATACCGATGTATGTGGACCCTTTAGATCCACCACAAATGATGGAAACCGCTTCTATGTGACTTTTACCGATGACTATAGTAGATATGGGTATATTTACTTAATCAAGCACAAGTCAGAAATGTTTGAAAAGTTCAAAGAATTCAAGCAAGAAGTGGAGAATCAATTGGGCAGGAAAATCAAGATGCTTCGATCCGATTGAGGAGGAGAGTACCTAAGTCTTGAATTCCACGACTATCTCAAGGAGTGCAGAATAATTTCGCAATTGACGCCACCTGGGACACCAAAATTGAATGGTATGGCAAAAAGGCGTAATCGAACCCTGTTAGACATGGTTCGTTCTATGATGAGTCGTGCTTCACTACCTATCTCATTCTGGGGGTATGCCTTAGAGATTGCCACCCATATCCTTAGCTGAGTCCCTACAAAAAAGGTTTCCAAAACATCTCACGAGATGTGGATAGGGAAAGCTCCCTCGTTGACACATATCAAGGTTTGGGGTTTTGAAGTTTTCGTAAGATGAGATACTCACGACAAGCTCGAACCTCGTAGTGAGCGATGTATTTTAATCAGCTACCCGCAGAGATCCTTTGGATATCTCTTCTATAGACCGAGTGACAATGTTGTCTTCGTTGCGATAAGAGGGGTTTTCCGAGAGCGAGAACTCATAAGCCAAGGAGATAGTGGGAGGCAAATCGATCTTGAAGAGATTCAAGAATCGAGCGATGAAGGAACCTCTAACGTTGGCGCTCAACCGGAGGAAGAAACTCCGGTTGAACCAATTGACCAATCCTTACCTCTTAGACATTCTGAAAGAGTTAGAGTTCAACCCCATTTTTATGGTTTTCATATTACCACCGAAGGAGAAACGTATATTAGTGAGGATACACTAGTAAATCTAGATGAACCTAATAGCTATAAGGAACCCATGGCAGGCCCGGAGTCTACTAAATGCAAAAAGGCGATGGACAGCGAGATTCAATCCATGTATGAAAACCAAGTTTGGAATTTGGTTGACAATGTTCCCGGACGTAGGAAGGTTGGGTGTAAATGGATCTTCAAGAAGAAGACCGACATGGATGGGAATGTGTATACGTATAAAGCACGATTGGTGGTAAAGGGCTTTACTCAAACTCCCAGAGTTGACTATGATGAGACCTTCACACCAGTTGCCAAGATAAAATCTATTAGGGTAATGCTATCCATTGCTGCATTTCATGATTATGAGATTTGGCAGATGGATGTCAAGACCGCTTTCCTTAATGGGAAGTTGGCTAAGGATGTTTACATGGCTCAGCAAGAGGGTTTTCTCGATACGAAGCATCCCAATAGAGTGTGCAAGCTTGAGAAGTTCATTTATGGACTTAAGCAAGCATCTCGCAGATGGAATCTTTGCTTTCATGAGAAAGTCAAAGAGTTTGGATTTGTACGAAGCGAAGATGAATCATCTGTGTATGTCAAGGCCAGTGGGAGTATAGTTAGCTTCCTCGTTTTGTATGTTGTTACATACTGCTCATAGGAAACGACATCCCGACTCTGTAGGAGGTTAAGTCCTGGCTCGGGAAGTGCTTCACTATGAAGGACCTCGAAGAGGCTTCCTATATTTTGGGAATAAGGATAGCGAGAGAACGAAGTAAGAGACTAATAGGACTTAGTTAGAACACTTACTTGGATAAAGTGCTAAAATGTTTTAGTATGGAGAACTCAAAGAAGGGAGAACTACCGATACAGAGTAATGCCAAGTTGAGTAAGACTCAAAGTACGAGTACCGAAGCTGAGATAGCAGAGATGAGCCAAGTACCCTACGCTTCCGTAGTTGGCTCGATCATGTATGCTATGACCTGTACTCGACCTGATGTGGCCTTTTCCTTGAGCATGGTCAGTAGATATCAAGGGAACCCGGGGCAAAGCTCATTGGATTGCGGTTAAGAATATCCTTAAGTACCTTTGGAGGACTAAGGAATGGTTTTTAGTCGTCGGAGGGAGTGATGACTTTGAGGTGCGAGGGTATAGTGATGAAAGTTTCCAGACTGATAGAGATAACTACCGTTCACAGTTAGGCTGGATCTTTACCCTAAATGGAGGAGCAGTGACTTGGAAAAGTTCATTGGTGACCTGTAGCCGATTCAACGTGTGAGTCAGAGTACATTGTAGCGAGCGAAGCGTCCAAGGAGGCGATATGGTTGAAGAACTTCATTGGTGACCTTGGAGTTGTGCCTGCCATAAAGGAGCCTGTGGAAATTTTATGTAATAATGAAGGAGTGGTTGCCTTGACCAAGGAATCGAGGGATCATGGTAAATCTCGGCATATCGACTGAAAGTATCATTTTATTAGACATCGAGTAGAAAAAGGACACCTCGTGGTTAACAGGATATCATCAGAAGATAACCCAGCAGATCTGCTTACGAAGGGACTGAGTAGGGTTAAGCACTTGCAGCACGCTAGGAGCATTGGGCTGAAGGATGATATTAGTTTAGATTAGATTGTTTTAGAAACGTATAATGGATAAATGTAATTGACATTTGATGATTAAATAAAGGAGTATAGTTTATAAGTAAGGTTACTGTCTTATGTCAATTGTTTAACTGTTGTTTCAAATTTGCATGTTTTGACTTCCTAAATAATTGAGTTATTAAGAATAATCGAATTATTCGAATAGTGCATGAAACTAAATTAAGATTGATTAAGTTTTATGTCAAATGAATCTGAGATCGAGAAACTAAATGCCTAACAATAAGTTCCATGAAATTGTCCGCACAATATCTAAACAGAGGACTATACGATCCCTTATCTAAAGGATAGATTACTGATAAGATCAGAGTACGACAGTGTCTTTGAGAGCTACGATTGCTAATCGAATTGTATGTTATATGTGTGGTTACTAGACTAATCCAAGTGGGAGACTGTTGGATTAGTGTCTAAGCCTGTAACCATATTTGGTAAATACTTGACCCGGTTATGCATGGTCCTTTTGGGTTGCCTTCACAAAAGCAACTTGAATGGAGAAATAAATAGAGAAAGAGGTTATTATGATTTATTAATATGTTATAAGAATAATATATTAAAGGAGAAATCATATTTGTTTAATTAATATTGGTCAATAATTAATTAGGAATTAATTTTGTGATCAAGTGTAATTAATTAAACTAGAGGGGCGGAATTGTAATTATATGATAGTTGCAAAGTAGGCCAATGGTTATCCTTGTTAAAGGATGGACGAATTCAAGGATAAGGATATCCTTAAAATCGTCGATGGTCCAAGGGATAAGTGCTCTTCAAGGCTTATCTTATGGTTGCTTGGTGGGCAAATAACTAGATAAGGATAAGGACCGAAACCCTAATCATAAACCTATATAAAGACCCCTAGGCCTTGAGAAATCGTCCCACTTGTTCCAAGAGATCCCTAGGCCAATTTCTATCTCTCCTCATCTCTCTTTATAGCCTCTCCAATTGCTTGTGGTGTTTGTGAGCCATTAGACGCACTACACTTATGGTTCTTGCTTTCAAGACTTAGGGTTTGAAGATTTAAGTTGTTATTACAATATAGCAACAAGAGATATGTAATTTAACCTTATATGTGAATTTCGAAAATAGCAACATATTTTAGGTTTTTATTCATGTGTTCATAAGTTGTATATCTAATAGTGAAAACATAGATCCAAATCTAGGGTTGCATGCACACATAGGATTGTTTGTATAAAACCCGTCAATAGGGAAGTCAGATCTATGGATTAGAGGAACGGATCTAACCTCAGAAGGTCAGATGAGTGTTGTCATGGGAGCAACTGACCGAGTCCATTGGCAGACTCGACGAGTCGAGTCGGGGTTGCCCCGTGATTCATTGCTGAGTAACTCGACGAGTAGATAGGGAACTCGTCGTGCCTGAGAGGTTCCAAAAGGGATTCAGAGAACCAGCATGGACTCGCTGAGTCACTCATGTGCATTCGACGAGTCTAGTCAAAGTTTGACCGTTGACTAGAGCTGAATTCATTGACTTTTAGGGTTCGGTCAATCATTTGTTCTTATGAGCCATTAGAGGGGTAGAATGGTCTTTTACCCTTCTTAGAGGACTTATAGAGAAGGATTAGCCTAGCCTTTACAAGTTGTATTAATTAGAGAAATTATTTTTGTGAATAGGCGGAGGCTAGCACAGTATTTCAGAGTATGAGGTTTACCGAGTATCCGAGGTGAGTCTTCTCACTGTACTTTACCTTGAGTAGGTAACCAGAGTTATTTGATAGAGTATCTTGTATGCTATCTATATGATGTGTTGCACTGCATTATTTTAATGTGATTTATGTCGTGTGTATATCAGAGTAAGAACCAGAAGGATCGCAGAGTTAGGACCAGAAAGTCTACAGAGTCACGGCCCAAGGGCCCACAGAGTTATAGCCTCGAGTGGCTAGTATGTGTTATGTGTGGTATTTTGGGGAACTCACTAAGCTTTGTGCTTACCGTGTTATGTGCGTGCTTACCGTGTTATGTGTTATGTGTTTCAGGTTTTCTCAGGATCACGGGACATCACCAGCTCGATTGTATACCCAAGAGGAAGAGTTATGTTTTGAGGATCCTGGTTTATTATGCAATTGAATATGGAGTTATGTTTTGTAAATTAAACAGAGATGAGATTTCAATGGAAAGTGTTTTAAGAATTAAACGATTATTTTAAATGATTTTTTTTTTGAAATTTATGGTGTTACAAGTTGGTATCGAAGCCTTGGTTTGAGAGATTCGGATGCACCTTCGGGTAAATATGGACTCAAACTGAGAAATTGAGAAAATTTTCAAAGAAATGATTTTTCTAAAGCAAATAACAGTTCAAAGAGAAAACGAGAAGGAGCAGTGTGTACAGTCAGCCAGAGCCCGAACGGTGATTTCCCAAAATACCTTTACTTTTTTGTTATGAGATATTTGTAAGACATTTTATGAGATATTATGCATGCTAGAGACAAGCTAGGTAATTCATATTTTAGGACTAGAGTGGCCTGATTTATGATGCCTTAGCCTAGGAGTTGCTATTATTTGTGATGCGCTTTGAGTATGTGATGAGTAAGAGTATCCAACAGGAATCCTTTAGGGATTCGAGTAGAGGAGAAATCTAGAGGATGTATCTATATGAGCATTGGAGGAGCATGCCGAGAGGGTAGCCCGATGCCCACGTGGGGTGAAGTTGTTGAGTTTGGTGATATCCTTCGAGTATGAGGAGGACGAGTGGACAATAACCTAAAGAGGTTTTATGTGCTGGAGGAGGTACTTCGATGCTCGAATGTTGCTTACTTCGTGCTTTGTGGAACTCTCGATGATGGGAGACAACTACTAAGTGAATATGATGATATTCATGAGGTAAATGGCTGGCATCGTTAGGAGTTCTTCAGCAGCTGATGGCGGAGAAGTGTGAGAACCTAGGAAGAGCCTATGGAGTAATCTTAGTTAGATGAGTATGCTGGTAGAGTAGAGCCTTTCGCTATGGAGCGAGCATGTGTGACAGAATTGGTGAACGATAAGATTGAGTAGCTACTTACGAGCTCTGGGATGGTCCGTGTGGAGAGTATGGGTAGATGTGGTAGGTAGTATGGGCCCGTACTACCAAAAGCAGAGGACCCATACTCGATATAGGGAGTATTCTGAAGGTTCTAAGTGGTAGAGTGATGAGTGATGTTATGGTTGGAGTACCATGCATCAGAGCATATTAAGGAGTGATGTTATGCTTCGAATACCATTCATCGTAATGGATTGAGGAGTGATGTTATGGTTTAAGTACCATACACCGGAGCAGATTGAGGAGTGATGTTATGGTTTGATTACCATCCATCATAGTGGATTGAGGAGTGATGTTATGGCTCAAGTACCATGCACCATAGTAGATTGAGGAGTGATGTTATGGTTCGAGTACCATACATCAAAGCAGATTGAGGAGTGATGTTATGGTTCGAGTACCATGCATCGTAGCGGATTGAGGACTGATCCTATGGTTCAAGTAGCATGCATCGTAGTAGATTGAGGAGTGATGTTATGGTTCGAGTACCATACATCGAAGATGATTGAGGAGTAATGGTTCGAGTACCATGCACCATAGCGGATTGAGGAGTGATGTTATGGTTCGAGTACCATGCATCGGAGCAGATTGATGAGTGATGTTATGGTACGAGTACTATACATTGGAGAGGATTGAGGAGTGATGTTATGGTTCGGGTACCATACGTTTTAGCAGATTGATAAGAGATGTCATGGGCCGAGTATCATGGTTTGTAGTGAATGACACTTGTGGTTCTTCGGTTATCCGGTAACGATTAATTAGGTGAAAATGGGATGCGATGGGGTTTTAGGCCTGAGGGCCATGATTGAGTTCGAAGAGGCATCCCTTGAGAGGGAGGTCGAGAGCATTTCAGAGTATTTTTGGTAAGATGTCAAATGTAGTCGCAAGACTTAGGGATTAGTAGAGACGGCGTTTATGGGGGGGATTGCTGTCCGAGTGATCAATCAGCCGATAGAGGAGATGTCACCTTCTGTGACTGAGGGGAGCTATTTATGTTTCCTGTGGGAAACAGGAGAGCCGTGAGATTTCAGTTTAGGGTTTAGGAGTAAACCCTGCAGGTTGACATTGATGATGATTTTTCCCACCAGAGTATCAGGCAGCATGTCTGCCGCGAGGAAATGATTTACCATGAGCAGGTAGTCAGTGGCGACTAAGATGTTCAAGGACCACATTACACACTAATTGAGTATGGTAGGGCGTGTGGTAGCGGGATCAGCGGGTAATCCAGACGAGTATATCAGGGCGGTGGCTCTTCTGTCTTGAGGGGTGTTGAGGGTGGGAATAGAATCCTTGTTCTTGTGATGATTCATGTTTTGGAACGTGGGTTGAGAAGTCGAGATTGAGGAGTATGATGACTTATTGTTTCAGTCTAAGAATCAGTAATATTACTGGACAGTTGAGACGTTCGGTATTGGGGATGTTATGAGACTTTGAACGAGTAGAGGCAGCTGTGATGAAAACTTACCGAGGATTTCATATGAGATTCAAAGTATTTGAGATTCAGAGTATTTGAGGTTGCTTGATCTCTTTAAAAGAGATTATCGAGCATTGTGTAGCACCATCCAAGGGCTGGGGCAATGTATCTTGTGGAAACAGTTGGTGGGATGGCTTATGCGCCAGTTGGTGATGGTTTGAACCCTAAGTGGGGGAGAACCAGATACCGTATTGAAGGGAGCAGATATTTGTTCAAGAGCGGTTCTAAAAAGTGGTATTTAGATACCTGCGGTACGAATTCATGAGAACAGAGTTATTGGTGGTCGAGGAGATGTGCAGAGCGAGATGATGAATGTGGGTGAGTGTCTCCACGCAGGTGGCCAATGGTCAAGAACTTGGTGGGGGTCAGGACTGCTCCAAGTGGGAGGCTCGTAAGGATGGTATTGGTAGATGAGAACTTCTGAGTCAAAGTATTGATGATGTATGACCTTTTGGGGTAGATAGAAGATGATCGAGCGGCCAACTTCCAGGCCGGTATATGTATTCTTACTTGGATTTTGAGATGTAGAGGAAAGGGTTTTGGAGGATCATCAACGTGTTCTGAATCGTTAGTGCTTTCTCTGTATTCCAATTGAGTGTTTGGATATACCAAAGTTGCGAATCGGGTAAAATGAAGAATTAATTATGGGGTTCAGAGGGAATGTATTGTTGTATCTGTATGATGTTGGGAGTAGGAGATCAGTGGTTGAGGCAGGACATTGTGATGTTCTGTAATGGTGTTCCGCGGTATCCGGGTATAGTGTCTTGCTTTCGGAATTATTTAGAATCTTTAGTTGAGACGACTAGTGGTGTATCATGTATTTACGACTCCGGTGGGAGCCCTTCGAGAATTGACATCAAGAGGGATTATTTAAGAACTTGGATCTCTGTAGAGGTAGGTATTTTGTTATGACGGTTTCCGGTAGAGTCGAGATGCATATTTGGGATTGAGTATGTGTAGTTATCTATGATAGTCTACGAGCATGCGATAGTGGACGTAGTGTGGTGTTGTGATGCTACAGGGAGTCGTAGTGCTCACAAAATCAGAGAGAGGGAGTGGTGATACTACGGGAAGTCGTAGTATTCATTAGTCAGAGGGTTTTGTGATACTACGGGGAGCCGTAGTATTCATTATTCAGAGGGTGTTGTGATACTATGGGGAGCCGTAGTATTCACTAGTCACAGGGTGTTGTGATACTACGGAGAGCCGTAGTACTCACTAGTCATCGAGAGGTTATCGTGATGTTGCGGGGAGCCATAGTACTCACTAGACGGCAAGAGAGTGTGATCATGGAGTGTTCTACGATCAGTGGATGATGCAAAAGAGTTTTAGGCTTGAGTAGCCCTAGTATTGAGTTTTAGAGCCTGGTCGTTGCGAGACTGGGGTCTTCGTCTTTGACGGGAATCATTATATTTTGATTTGAGTGGTGATCGTCGCAACATAAGGGGATTGGAAAGGTGGTATTTGTGCGGGGAGCAGGTTGAGTCATGAGATGAATGTTTCATTAGGACACGAGGTTCCAACTTTAGGACGAACCAAACTCTTGAGTTGAGTTTGGCATTGATGGCGTGTGGGTAAATGAGATGAGATTCTAGAATTCTGAGGTGAATTCTTGGATGAGGGGTATTGTTGTCGTCGGACGTCTAAAACCTGCATAAGATAGTACCCGGGTACGGGGATACCGCGAGTTGCGCAGGTGATATGCGCAGAAGACATCAGAGGTCAGGGTAGAGTCAATCCTCGGTTGGATGATAGTTTTCATATGAGGAAAAGAGAATTTTGTGAGTTGTGTGTCATTGGGCCGAGATACTTGATGCGGGAAGGAAGTTAGTGAGATATTTTGGATCATGTTATGGGTGACCTTTGGAGGTTCAGTTGTGGAGTCAAAAGTTGACGTGGTGCTCAGTATCAATGGGGATATGAGAAATGAACTAAAGCTAATTATGGTGATGTCTGAGGACACTTCCGAGCAAGCGTGGTTATTTCTTTTATGTCCAAGGGCAGAGTGTAGGGGATACTTTGTTCAGGTGGGTTCTAATAGCAGTCTAGTGAATATGCCTCGATGGGGTGTGAGCCCTTTCGTTCCTGGGGCATGATTCGGATGATTTATCATGACCAGTGGGGCGAGCAATAGTCAATTGTTGGATTGATCTTATGAGAATCAGAGAGTCAGTGAGTAAACAGGGTTGATATTCGAGGAGTGGATATCAGGGTGATTGCTCAAGTGAGCGGTATGGCGACGGGTCAGACCACTAGAGTTTCCGAGTATTTGGGAGGAGTATTTTAGCGATGAAAGAGTTGGTTAAAATTTTGGTTTTGGAAGTTTTATGTGGTTTCGGGTGTCCACAGAGAAAAATGTCGGTGTAATATGAAGATCATCTCAGTGGTGCCTGCGACAACCTGAAATTTTCGTTCGGTCAAACCTTAAAGTCAATCACTTCAAATTACAAGTCAAGTTCATTTTTATTTGTTTTTAGCAAATTTAAAGTTCGTTTGATTATTTTAATAATTATTCTTTAAACGAACAGCTGAAAGGAAGTGCTGTCTCGAATCTTGAAATTCCAAAACCACAAGTACCACATAGTTAAGAAATTCACGGCCAAACTTTTATGTTTGGGCCGAAAATTCATCCAAAACCCTAAGATCATGCCTTAAGCATGAGTTTACTCCCCAAAATACATCACTTCGTACTTGCAATCTCAAGAGCAAACTCCAAAAACTCTCAACTACCATCCTGTCTTTCACCCAATTTCCCGAGAAATGTAAGTACTTCTTGGCTTGATTAGTTGTTATATCATAACAACTAGTGATTATGCATCTTTTAATCCATCAAATTTCATGTTTTGATTAGATTTCCAAAACACCAAGAACACACACTAGTGTTATTGGACTTTTATCTCATTTCAAGCTTCCATATAGTAAGTACTTCTATCCTAGAGTCTTATAAAGCTTGTTATACATCTTTACATCAAGGAAATGTCCCAATAACACCAAGAACAAGGTGTTCACGGTTTGGGAAGCTCCCAAAACCGTAAACACCAAGAAAGGTGCCAAAGGGTGCCCTAAGGTGCCTTAGTCCTTCACAATTCCTTGGGGACATGTCTAGATCCTTCCTTGATGTGTTTACCACGTAAAAATGCACACAAATCTCCCATTTATATGTGTTTATGGTTTGGGGAGCTCCCAAAACCGTAAACACCCCAAAGTATGTATAAATGACCTAATTTCCTTCCTATGCCTTAATAACTAGCATGGTTCATTCTTTGATGAGCTAAGGACTTGAAACCCCCCAAAATACCATAAACTTTATGAGTTTAAGGTAGTAAACTCAAAGGAAAATGGTTTAGAAACCGTAAATTCCAAATAGGAGTGAAATGGTGCCCTGGTTCCTTCCTTAGTCACATACTTCAAGTAGAAAAGCTTCTAGGGACTTTTAAGGCTTCAAACAACAAATGGTCAAAAGTGTGTGAGTGTACGACCGTAAACTCAAGATTTTACGACCGTAAACTCTTTTGTTTGTGACCACAAAACCGTAAACTCCCTAATGGAGTTTTCCTTGAACCCCAAAGACACTAGCCTTTCCCTACAACACTTAGATGTAATCCTTGGGACTTATAACACTTGTATAAGGTGTTTAGCATGTCCTAGGGTGTCTTAACTTTGTTTATTAGTTGTTTAAAGACTAATTGGATACATATATGTGATATTATATGTTAACTAGGATCATAGAGTGTGTTCAAGACTTTACTTGAGACCTAGCAATCCTACATCTTCAGTTCATCCGTACCACTCACTACAGGTGAGTTCATACCCCTTAATCTATCTTTCAAATGTTTTTAAATGCTTTTATGGGGGGATACAAGTTGAGTCATTCTAGTTATTATATCAATCACATGTGATTGATAACTAGCATACAAATAGAATTACTACACTTTTAGCTGTTTTACCAAATAGATTACTTCAAATGGCTTTCTAAAACATTTTTACTAGTTTAGAATTCTTATCAAACTATCTTACATACTGAATGTTTCTTTTCAAATCTCTGTTACGATTGTGTTTCCAAAACAAAGTTTTCATTATACTTTAAACAATTCTTATCAAATAAACTGTTTTCAAACTGTTTTACAAACTAACATCAAGTCATTTTTCCTAGTTATAAAACTTTTCAAAGGTTTTACAAAACTTCTTTTATACTTTTATATTGTCAATTTCATGCCTAGATATGTATAGTTATATAAGTAATATTTGAAGGACTTAGGAAGGCTAACCCGCCTTATTTCCTTTTCCCCGTTGGGATGTGGTCTGGTAGGATATCGGGTATCCATCCGAAGGTCGTTTAACTATTAGTTATATATCATATGTACATATATAGTCATAAAGGTTCTTCTAGACAATTCAATACCCTGGGTAGCAGGGGTATACTCCCATGTTCATACGTACAAGTTATATTACTAGTAAACTACAATAGGCGTAGTTTAGGGTTTTACTAATACTAATACGAGAACAATGAATCATACAAAGAGTCAGTTCATACATGAGTCATAATTTATAGTGATGAGAAACAAACATAATACATAGTGATGAGAAACAAACATAATACATAGTGATGAGAAACAAACATAATATATAGTGAGGAGAAACAAACATAATATATAGTGATGAGAAACAAACATAAGACATAGTGATGAGAAACAAACATATAGGCTAGACAGAGGTATAACACACAGTAAAGCTAGCACATACATTACATATACTTTACATTCAGTTATGTGAGCCATTAAACGGGTCATGGCACTACCTGCCATGACCGTTTTTGTATCCATAATGTCCTTAATTGGGGAGCGTATGAGTTTGCGTATAGATCTATACTAGATTGACTATCCTACACCTTAATGCTCGCTACAATGGGATTTGTAGGTCAACGGGTGCCAAATGTCATTTCTTACGGCGTCTTACATCATCGTTTTAGTATTGAGTCGGTAGCAGGATATAGGCCGATCACATGTTACTTTAAATTTCAATTGGTTTAAGGTAGTTAGTACAGCAGTAGTCACTTATTATAAAACTACAGTACATTATTATTTCCCCATTACATTCACTTCGTGAACATACACACGATGCACGGTAATGTAAATACTATATTTTTGGTTAATGATAGTTAGATTTGGGAAAATACACACTCTTACAAGAGACACAGTCAGACACTAGATGCCTTGGTAGAAGGCTACTTCCAGTAGGAAGCATAGGGATTTCTAGGTTATTCAAAACTTTTACATATACATTCTTACAAATAAATTATTACAAATACAGACACTAAAATACTTATGATCTCACCAGCTTTAAAGTTGATACTCTCTTTCAAAATAACTTGTATCCTCAGGTAAATAATAGACAGGTACCGATGCAAGGTTTAGAGAAGATGGAGCTCGTTCAAGACTCATCTTTCATTTTTGATTCATAATTTAGTATCTATTAAACATGTCAGAACACTTGTATTAAAATTATATTATTAATGCAATGGATGATGTTGCTGCTTGTTTACTACTATTCATTGTTGTGATACTGTACACAACGTCCTCCGCCCCGGAACGTTTCCGCCGTTCTCGGTTTTGGGGTGTGACAGTGCCTTTCGGGTTGATAATTTCAATCTATAATGGTTAAGGAGTGATTTCGAGGGCAAAATCAAATTCAAGTGGGGGAGAATTGTAACATCCGGATATCCAGGTATGGAATTTGAGTATTTTTATTTTTGGGTTGTGATGAGACTCGGCGAGTTGACGCCCCAACTCGTCGAGTAGGATCGCGATTTAGTAACTTGTTTAATGAAGGGACTCAACGAGTCGGGTATCTGGACTCGCCGAGTCAGCGCTGTTAAGAAAAACTCTAGTTGTCTAGGTTTGGGACCTATTTAAAGGTCCTTATGGCCTTTATTTGCGGCCATTACACCCTGAGAAACTCTAGAGAGCAGAGAGGAAGCTTGTGGTGCAAGAGGAAGGCTAATTCATCATCTTTTGGTGTGCTTTAGCAAAGGGAAGGATGGATTTCGAGTTAGGTTGTCTTGTGGGACATAAATCTTCCATCATTTCGTTCAGAGCTGCTGTGAGAGGTAAGGATTCATGTCCATCTTTGTTTGTTTAGTAGATTTCATGATCAAGGGTTTCTTCATACTTTATTTAGTTTGAATCTAGAGTAGGAGAGGTCCCATGGAGAAATGATTCCTAGATCTGGACCTTAAGAGGTCCAAAGAGTCCCTTCCATTCTGCTTTATGCCTTTTCCTTGGAGTTATGAGTTAGGGTTGTCATGATAAGAAGGACTTCACCAAAATAAGCATAGAGAGCCTTGCATGTGTACCAAGATTCGAACATTACGTGGTTATTGGTCATAGGGAAGTCAGATATATGGATTAGAGGAACAGATTTTGACCTCAGAAGGTCAGATGAGTGTTGTCATGGGAGCAACTCACCGAGTCCATAGGCAGACTCGACGAGGGGTTGCCCCGCAATTCGTTGTTGAGTAACTCGACAAGTAGATAGGGAACTCGCCGTGCCTGAGAGTTTCTAAAGGGATTCAAAGAACCAGCGTGGACTCACCGAGTCCTGGTGTGCACTCGACGAATCTGGTCAAAATTTGACCATTGACTAGAGTTGACTTCGTTGACTTTTAGGGTTCGGTCAATGATTTGGTCTTATAAGCCATTAGAGGGGTAGAATGGTCTTTTACCCTTCTTAGACGACTTATAGAGGAGGATTAGCCTAGCCTTTAGAAGTTGTATTAATTAGACAAATTATTTATGTCAATAGGCGGAGGCTAGCCCAGTATTTCAGAGTACAGGGTTTACTGAGTATCCGAGGTGAGTCTTCCCACTATACTTTCACTTGAGTAGGTAACCAGAGTTATGTGCTAGAGTATCTTGTATTCTATCGATGTGATGTGTTGCACTGCATTATTTCTATGTGATTTATGTCGTGTGTATATCAGAGTATATCATAGTTAGAACCGTAAGGTTCGTAGAGTTAGGACCAGAAGGTCCACAGAGTTAGGGCCCAAGGGCCCGCAGAGTTATAGCCTCAAGTGGGCTAGTATATGTGTGGTATTTTGGGGAACTCACTAAGCTTCTTGCTTACCGTGTTATGTGTTATGTGTTTCAGGTTTTCTCAGGATCACGGGACTACACCGGCTCGATTGTACACACCATATGAAGAGTTATGTTTTGATGATCATGGTTTATTATGCAATTGAATATAGAGTTATGTTTTGTGAATTAAACAGAAATGAGATTTCAACGGAAAGTGTTTTAAGAATTAAACGATTATTTTAAATGAAATTTTTTTTTCAAATTTACGGTGTTACAATGAGAGAGAGAGAGAGAGAGAGAGAGAGAGAGAGAGAGAGAGAGAGAGAGAGTTTATATATTAAATAATTATATTTAATTTTTCATTTAAAAAAAACATCATAAATGATCCCTATGGTAGTGAAATGATGAAAATGTCCTTCAGTTAACGGACAAAACTTAACGGAACTAGCAATAAGGACTAATCGTTAAAAGTTTTGAAAACATAAGGATCATCTATGAGGTTTTTAAACCACGGGGACTAAACGTTAGATTTTGGAAAACCACAGGGACCATTTATGATGTTTTTTCTTTAAATATTATAATATTATTTTTATAACACAAGTAATTAACTTTAATAGGAAAATTGTGATAGAAAGGAGGGTGTAGACGTCTAGTCTGGTGAGGATTGAAGCGTGACATTTCAATATTGTTTTACTATTACTATACCATTCAATGTTGGATTTTATTAATAAACTATATAGAATTTAATAAAATCATTAAAATCCATCATAAAAATTTGCAACTTTATCAGATTTGAGCATTGACAGTTGAAACTCTAAAGCTCACAATTTGAGCATTAAAGTTGAAATTGTCATACTCATGCACATATAAACCTATGCCTTTTTGTCATTTTCTCTATTTTCCAGCTATCATTATTTTTACAGTTTAATCTTTAAATTTTACAGTTTAATCTTTTAAAATATATGCCTTTTTGTCATTTTCTCTATTTTTCCAGCTATCATTATTATTAAAAATCATATTTTAAGGAAAACTCTAAAATAACAAAACGTTTAAGTTTCCCTTTAAAGCTGAAAATAGGTTTGATTAAAGGTCACTTACTGAGACAGATCGAAACTAACATCTAGAAACATGAAGATGTTTTGGACTTGAATCAAAATGATTAAAACAGATCGAACCATGTCTAGACACATGTTGTGGTTACTGGCTTCACAGATATAGAGTTATATTTAATGTGTGTATGTGTTTGCAGATCTACGTGCATTGTTGTAGCTAGTGATTTGATTAGGCCGGCGATGGTGGTCTAATAAGGGTTGTTAGAGGCAGTTAGGGAGTAGAGAAAATGAGGATTTGTGACGTCGGCGATGGTGATAAGAACATGAAAGGACTTTGAAGAAAGATACAAACAGGGATGGTGATAGTTACTGCTTACGGAAGAGAAAAAGAGAAGAGTGTGGTGGTTGTGGTTACTTTAACCGATGATGAGCATGGTTTCCAAGGTTCAGAGAATGGTTGATGTATGCGACGAAAGGCTGTGGAAATGGCAACGTTCGATCTAGGGTTTGTGGATAGAGGATGAAAGAAGTATGAAAAGGAGGTATAATACGGCTCTGTGTGGTGTATCATGTATGAAAAAATAATTACCGGTTTATAATAGAGTTACATGTCATATATATATATATATATATATATATATATATATATATATATATATATATATATATATATTATAATGTATAGTTTTTGATTGGTTAAATTTATTTCACATGGATTACCAACATGTTTTAATAACACCCATTTAAACTTAATCAATGGTTTATATTCAACCTTCTTATTTTTATGACTTTGTATAAAAAAACCTTTGGTTTCCTATTATATATATATATATATATATATATATATATATATATATATATATATATATATATATATATATATATATATATATATATATATATATATATATATATATATATATATATAACAAAAGACATAAAGTTATATCTTAATATACATGATAGCTAAACAAGGAAATGCAATCCCATACAAAGTGGGTGTCTTCTTTTTTGGTAACCTGATCTTCAAAACAGACCTTGTCATATAAGGATGTTACATTCACTCTTTAGGGCTTGGTATTTTATGAATCTTCTTGAAGCTTCCTGATGTAATTATGGGATGCAACCATCAATGGTAATGTGTGTGTAACCACTAACAAACAACAATTTATTTATCAAATCAAACAAAGTTCTTAACACTTGTATTTTGTAACTTTAATATAATTATACACCTAGTTGTTTTGTATTTTAAATAAATAATTTTAGGTGTACTTTGTGCAAACTTTCCAAGTGTTACAAGATCTGCCAATGTTCATCCATTAAATCGATCTAAATTGGCCAATATAATCCTCATAGACACGATTGCCTCATTGGCGATCTGCGTTCCCCACACTTGGAATCTCCATCATCAGAATTGCAATGTTGGTTGTTCTCTTTCTCTATGTCTTCCACCTCCTGTAATTCCTATCTTTGGCAGTTCCAAAACAACCCATATTTGTTAGCTATAACACTTTCAATCGCCAAGTAGGAACCCCTACCCCTCTCTCTTTAGCCTGCAACATCAGATATCGACGACCTCACCCTCAGCTATACTTTTTATAATTTGTTTTCTAGTCATTTTTCTAGTTTATTGAAAATTGGTGATATAGGAGGCTTGGTTTTTAATTTTTTTTGTATGGTTTTATGGTGATAGGGGTGTGGTGGTGGTAATGGGATAATGTAGTAGTGATGGCAGTGACGTAGTCAAGCTTTTGTTTTAGGGTAGGCCAAATAATATACAAAATACGAACGAGTGGCAAAATTCTTCGAACGATAACAAAATGTAACTATATATGTATTCTTAACTAAATTTTATATTTTAAGTTGCACATGATGTTGTCTTACATCATTAAAATAATCTAAAATGAAGTCTAATCGACATAGACAACAATGTATTCTCTTCTACTAATTTCAAGTTTGGAATGAAATAGGTCATATTACAACCCTAATTCATTTTATTTAACAAAAAAATATATATATTGTACATACTATATATATGTAACCTTAATTTTGTGTGGGTGGGCCAAGGCCCACTCTTGTCCTATATTGGCTACGCCCCTGAGTGATGGTGGTGGGGTTGTTTTGTTGTGATGGTGGGTGATGTAGTAGTATACATGTAGCGGTGGTGTTGTATTGTTGTTGATTAGTGGGGCAGTGGTGATGATATTAGCAATACTCATTAGTGATTGGTGATGATGGTGATCTGTTGTAGTCACTAGTGGTTAGTCGTGATGATGGTTTGTAATGGTGGTGATAGTGATGGGTATTGTGAATGGTGATGGTGGTGGAGATTGTAACGACAATGGTGGACTCATTAACAACATTAGTGGAGTTGATGGTGGTTAGTGGAGTAAACCACATAAGGGTTGTGGGTAGGATGGTACATGAGGCCCTTATATTTTATAATTAAAATAAATATAATTAGAAATAAACACAATGACAAAAAAAAGGGAAATTTTCATATCTCACATGCATTTAACAAGCTTTTGAGACGGTAAAAGTCTCACGGATCACACATACAACTTTTGAATGTCACAGGGGACGTGTAATATTAATTTTTAAGCACTTGGATTCCAATTGTAAATAGATGTAAACCACAAGGTCCAAAACTATAAATTACTGTAATAATGAAAGTGTTTTTGCCACATGTACTTTTTTTTTTTTTTTTGGACACATGATATTTTCTAAAATTTTTAAATTTTCTATTTTCCAATTATCATTTTATTGTATTTTTCATTTTATTAAATTAAAATTTCACGTTTAATGTGTAAGGTAATATATATGTAAAATATTTATTAGAAAGAGTTTATACATGTAATGTATTCAATACATTAAAGTCTCATTCATTTTAATAATTCAAAAATTTTCTAATTTTTCTTATAAATTTAAAATTTTCAAATTGTTAAAATTTTATATATTTTTTAATTAAACCCATGTAATACATGGATCTCACACCTAGTTTGATAATACAAAGGAACAACTCCCATATATGGTAATCAATAAATGAAAATCAACAATATTAACTAAAACAATAAAGATAAAGACAAGAATACCAACCTAAACTAAAAATACCAACCTAAACAATAAATTGAAGAAAATTAACAAAAATCAACTTGTTAGTTGTTCTAGTGTTTTCCGGAAATAAGATGTAGCCAGAACAACTAGAATTTGAAATAGTCAAAGTTCCATATGATATTAGAAATACATGAATTAAATGGTTTACCGGTTGAAATGCAACGAAAACCGCAAATAACAAGGGATTTATTAAATCTTCAAACTCAAAGAAATCACTTACATTCATATTTACTGATTTGAATAAATTTGAAGTACAACCGATACAAAATTATTTTTCTATAACAATTGGTTACCTAACGTGTAGATGTTCACATAAAGATAATAAATTATAAATAAAACACAACATGGTGGTTGATGATTGGATCCAACTGAAATCGTTCATGTTGGAAAATTTTATGTTCGTAACAAATGTAGCAGCTTTGAACTATAATTTTCTAAGGTTGTGTCAGTTGGGCATATGCATATACGCATTTCAAAGACTTGATTATAACCTTAATAGGTTTTGATCTAGTCAGTTTGGCTATCTATTTGTCAAAAGTTTAGGCTCCAACGAGGTGTGAGAAACACAATAAACAGAGTCTTGGATAGTGGGATATATAACAAGAGTCTAGAGTTTAATTGATGAAAGGCCTAGGACATATTCATGATAAGTCAAAAGGAGTGTGTCATCTTGACAAAAAAATCACTTCTAACAGATAATTTCAAACATAAACTTGGTGTGTATAACATTTGAAGTGATCTACAAAACCAAAGTATTTTGTATATCTCAAATATTAAATAACATGTATTTTGCAAATTATCTGAGGCCATTCATTAATTATCATCTTTAGTGTTATTCTAGTATAATAATGTTGATTTAAAATAATTTTAAATGCTCACAATCAACCCTTATGAAGATAACTGAGCTCGTTTCCATGGATTCAAAGATTCTGCTAAAGACAAACAAGATCACGGGATTCATGTTGCATCAATCGCACTAGGTAAACAAGCAATAGAGACACAAACTATTATAATTTAGCATCAAGCATTGCTAGAGGAGGTGTTCCTTATGTAAGACTTGCTACTTTTAATGTTTGTGAACTATTCATCAACTATAAAGATGTATTGACGGCTTTTGACGATGCAATAGCCGACATAACTAAGAAAATAATCATTATGTCAACCCTCACGGATCTTGCATCATCAAAAGTTGACAATATCTCTCGGTAGTCATAAAATATGTGACAAACTTTATAAGCATGAGGTCTTGCAGAAAGAACGTCCCTCCAGCGATTCCTTCTGCCAAACCATAATATCTTTTGTTTCTCACTTGGTTACTAACTGCGATTGATGCAACATGCATCCCCTGCCCTAGTTTGTCTTTAACACGTTAAATCTTGAATGCCATATAAACAAGCTTTCGCTATCTTCCTAAATTGCGAGTATTTAAATCTATTTTCATATCGAAATTATTATGCTATATCAACGTCAAAAAGATGATAGGAAAGGAACACTACAAAGAAATGAAGTACCATTGCAATATATATGATTTTAAATATTTGAGGTTGTTGGGATACTTTGGTCCTCTATATCAACTCTTAGTGTCTGAAATTACCTGTTACAAGTGAAATTAAATTTGTCATTTCCACCTATAGCCTTTATAGTTATAGATCTCCTGCTATTGTCATATCCTGCTCATCTTGGACTCAGATTCTTGTGTTACTCTCACATGTACGAATTTATTTTATTTTATTTTTGAACAGAAATTTTTTATAAAAAACTAGCGAGAGGCAAGGGATGAGAGAGCGTTACAACATTCACAATTAGGAAAACACAAAATTTTGGACAAGAAGTTATACACCCATATGACCGCGTCAAAAACTCTAGAGTCTTTAAATTAGTCTTAAGGATTATTGCATATATGTAAATGACCTTAGAAATATGAACAATGTACGATAAAACAAGATAAAGCAGATTAATTAAGAAAAAAATAATCTAACCTGGAGCAGATATCTAATATTCCATTGGAGCATTTTGATATGAAGGGAGATTTTGAGAAGTTTGATATGAAGGGAGATTTTGGGAGCTCTATTGCAATGTAGCGAATACAAAGTGAGGTGAAATAAATAGGCTTTACAACCACCGTATCCGTATGCAATACGTAGAATACGTAAAATCTATAGATAAAGGTGTTGTTGTAAAGATAAAAAGGGTAAAACTTATTCCATACAACTTTCTTCATTTGTCTTGGACTCTAAAAATGAAAGAACATAGTTGTAACATCAATGTCTATAACTTTCTTCTTTTGGTTACAAAAAAGCAAAGCCTATGGCAATTCGACACCTATTCACATAGTAATCTAATGAAAATATTAAGATAAGATGTAACACAATCGATTTACTTTTTTCATGAAGTATGTAAATTTGGAAAAATGACATGTAGATAAAAGAATAACTTTTAAAAACATGTATTTCATATCATAAAATGTGTATAAGTAAATGTGATAGAATATTTTTAAATTCTTTTTTCGAGTGTAATTACATCCAACGACACAAAGTTTAAGACTTTAAAATCTACTATATCATTAAAAGCAATATGAAAATAATAAAAATGCTCGAAGCTAAGATATTTAATAAATAATTCTTAAATTCTATCTAGTCACTTTTTTATTGCTTCCACGACATTGAACTCAACTGGCTCGATTCTAGGTAGTAGCTTATTGTTGATACATTAGATAAAATTGCTGTTTATATTTCTATTATTTTGGTGCTGTTGTTTTATGAAATAACAAATCAAAGGAAATATGTTGTCATTTCTTGCATTTAACATTTAACATTTGATGACCTTCTTAATCAATATATTCTACCACATAAAGTGCCAACATACGTCGTGTTGCACTTCCGAAAGAGAAACAACACCTCATTGACTTTTGATTTCTTTCTTTCGACACTAATTGCTTTTGGTTTATAACAATGCCACAGAGTAAAGAGCATGTGCATTAGGCATCAAGTTTGAAGCTTCCTACCTTCTTAACCAAGTGGGTATTCATTCCAATATGCAATCATAAAGAAGATAATAAACTCACATGGTGCCATGTTTGCATGCGTTAACCTAAAAGACAGAAAGTACACTCTTTTATTTAAGTCTTTGCTTATCATATGCTAGAGCGCAACTTCCTTTCTATTATAATTTTATTTTGTTTTACCTATTTTTGCACTAGCACCAAAATAAGTTCCAAGACATGTCTTCAACACTTTATTTACATAACTTTTTATATTTTTATAAGCTTTAAAATACTACGTAAATGACAAAGGATCAAAAGTGATTTCTTTTAAGGTATTTATAACAATATTATTATTTTGATTATGTTAGAATTTCACCAAGGGTGAAGTGATGATAGTTATATAAAACTATGTCTCCTCCATCCATTTACAATAAGAAAAAAAAAAATCAATTGAGCTTTTGTTTACCACAAAAGTACCAACTAAAAAACCAAAAAACTTATAATATATAAAACATAGAATAGAATATGTTTTTACTGCATATGCTAAATCTCCTCTGATATTTTTGACACATACTTTATTCGTTTCAAAATTATTGTCCACACACAATAAACATACAAATAAAGAAAAACATTAATTACCACTAAATTTATACAAAAAAATGAAAGGTTTGGTTTTATTTTGCATTTAATGTTCAATTAAATATTTAGCTGGTTAAGTAATAATGAAGGGGTATTTTGCTAAAATATTATTTATTTTAGAAGTGGACTATTATTTTGCCACAAACCAATAAGAAAAGATGAACTATAATTTTGAAACGTAGAGAGTATGTATTTTTGATTTTTGATAATCCAAATATTAAAAAGAAATCCGAAAATACTAATGGAGTTACGATTGGAAAAGTTGGATTCCTAAAACAAAAAAGTATTTTTTATATTTAATTTAAATTGTAACTAGGGTTGCCATTATCTACTCAACCCGAAACTCGACATAAACACAATCCAAAAATAAAAATGTTTGAGTTTGACCCGATAACCAACCTCTTTCATGGTTCACGTTTGGGTTATGTGTTTAGGTTCGTGGGCCAACCCGCCAACCTGCCATATATATATATATATATATATATATATATATATATATATATATATATATATATATATATATATATATATATATATATATATGATTTTTAAAAATATTTAATATTTATTAATTAACTGGTATTTGCTTGGAGCATATCCTAGAAGGCTAGAATCGAGAACCCCAATTAGTAACAACTTTTGTTGTTCGCAGTTCGCCCTTCCATCGTCTTGTCCGCACTAGCTCACCCCTTCCTCTCAACGGATACTCGACGTTGGTGTTGTCGAACATAAGGTTTATCCTTGCCGTCGGACGTCACTCGTCCCCTTCAGCAACCCATCCGCTTTCATAAGCGAAGAACTCCACATTCAATAGGTAGTTTGATGATGTTTTTTTTTTCTTTTTTTCTTTTTTTTTTAAAGCTTATGCATTTTGTATTTTTTTTTTTATTTCGTCCTGCTTCTTTAATGTGAGATCGATATGCTTACAATTTTAGGTGAACTTCTAAGAACACTGTTATGACTTTTGAAACAATGAACACTGTTTTCTTCATTTGTATTTGATTGTATTCTTCAAATGGATTTTACTATTTTGTTATTCGAATTTCATCGAGTGCATTTGAGTGTACTTTTCATATTGTGATGTGTGTGTGTGTATTTTTCAGTGAGTTATGAAATATGTTATGGAAGACCACTCTTCATCAAAACTGCACCCAAACCCGTGAATTAAGCATCACAATAAACCTCAAAATCCTCAAGACCCTCAGGCAGGGTCAAAATCGACGCCTCACGTAATCTCTGCCTCAGGGTCTCAAAAGATGCCTGCTGCTCAGGCCACCAATGAATAGTTACAATATTCTTTGTCAATATGGTCAAAGGAACTGATCTCTTGGAGAAATCCTGAATGAATCTACGATAGTAAACTGCCAAACCAAAGAAAATCCAAATCTAAGATGGAGACCTCGAAAACTCCCACCTCATCACTACCTCGACCTTGGCCGGATTGACCTGGATACAGTTCTGGTTGACAAGGTACCCCAGAAACTGCACCTCATGCAACCAGAACTCATACTTTAAAGAACTTTGCATACAACCTCTCCATCCTTAAGATCTCCAATACCACCCCTACTTGGGGCTCGGATACACACAAACTGTTGCTCGCAATCAAACATTGCCCCATTAGTGCTTAGCTAATCTACACCCACTATAACCTTACTCCCAGACAAGGGAATAGGAACCAAATCAATCGGATACTGCTCACTGACTAACTCCCGAAAACAACCTCAAAGAACCCTGGATACTCATATAGGTGGATCGTCGGTAATCTCAACCTCTAGTGAAAAATCCAACTCCCTTAGAGCATCGACACACCTGTTGCTGAGCACAGGAGATACAAATGATCGGGTAGCCCCCGAATAAAACAATACCAAGGAAGATATACCATTCACAAGGAACGATCCTAAAATAATACAAATGATCTACCACCATCTCAGTATTCTGACGAAGTTCCGGAAACTCCCTTGCCAACTGCTAGACCTTAATCACAGGTGAAAAATCTACCCGTAATCTTGTCACAAATCCCCCCAAGTCATGGAATCTATCGCCTCATCTCCTAAGGCGTGGCTAACCTCTTCCTACCACTCTCGAGCTCGGTCTTTCAGAATACAGGATGCAAATCTGACCTTCGCCTCCTCAGGATAAAGACTAGATCAAAAGGCGTTCCCAGCTTCTGCCAACCAATGGCTGCTCATAATCAGGTCCTTCTTCCAGAAGAACTCTGGAGCCCCATATGCCCGGAACTTGCGGATAGTCAAACATCGGACTCCAACCATCACCATCATACGAAAAGCACCAAATCTCTCATCTAGAATATCCAGAATACCCTCCTTGACCATACCGAAGATCACATGATTATGCTCAAGAATACCGTGTGTAACCTTTGATGAAATCAACTTCCGCATCTAACCGTCCATATGTTTGGCACCAGAGCCCGAATCCTCACCAGCACCAAATCCTCCTTGAGTGACCACCATACTAAAAATAGACCATTCAATCCATCAGGAACTCATAAATACATAAACATCGAGGAATCCCACACTCTACAAGCTTCGTGGTATCATCATGACTTTCCTTGACTTGAGTACAGATCCTCTGCTTCCAGTAGTACGAGTCCATACTACCTTCCACATCTATTCATACTTTCCTCAAGGCTCACCCCGAGTCCTGCTGGTCACTTCCTTATAACCCAATAATTCCCAATATTATAAGGCTCTCAGCATGGAATCTCCTCCTAGGTTTTCCTAAGGAAAATCCCCTACACTACTCTTCGCCATCATCTGTAGAAGAACTCCCTCTAACACCCTCTAACTAGCTAACAAATACAATTACATATTAAAACACCAGATAATTCTTCGAATGAAATGTCTCACACTACAACGGTTGGACTCATACAAGAGTTGCATAATAGAGATAAAATCTAAGAATCTAAAATTATCTAGCCTTAACAATATGTAACTTAGCATATTCACTAATTAGTTTGCTAAAGTTAGTGGGAACTCCTAAAAGCACAAAGCAAGTAGCATTCGAGCATCGAGTAATTGGAAACAAGCATAACCTAAATAGGCCATCCTATCACTGGCTGATCAGTACTATCATTCAAGTGTACAAGCTCATACAACAGGCATATAAAGGCATCTCTCCTAGCATTCTATCATGCAATCCTAAGTAGATCCTTAGCCCTAATCTAGCGTGCGATTCACAGATTCACAAATCAAAGCATATCATAAAACATGTATGGGTATTTTGGAAAAACTTACTTGAGTTCGGCCGATTGTATGCACCACACCCCTTTCTTTTATTAGAAAACTCTTTTTCAAAAACATTTCCTTTTTGAAAAAATTACTAAATCCTTAGTTTGAGTTCAGACACACCCAAGAGTATGCCTGAATCCTTCAAACTTAGCTATGATACCAACTTGTAACGTCCCAAAATTTTAAGACCAAAAATTTAATTTTTATAATAATAAAACCATCACCCAAACCATTTTCATAAAACCATAATGAAATCTCAGTATGTCAATATTTCAAACTACATCATAGTCAAATGAAAAGCAGAACAATATGGCATGCGCGTGATGGGTTTTGAGCATTATAACACTTCCTAAGTGTACATGCAACCCTAATAACCTTGGATCTATGTTTGTCTAATTATTATGCAAAGTTGAATTCCAAGGTTATATTCCTATCTAGCATACATAGGGAACAATTTTTAACTTGAATGAAAGATAGAATAACTTACCTTGTTGTTGCTTATGTTCCTTGAAACCTTGTGAGCCTAGCACCCCAAGTGTGATGCCTCAAATGCTTCACACAACACCAAATGCTGTTGGAAAGACTTTTGAGAGAATACACACTTCTTAAAATCGGCCTAGCCCTCTTGTTTCATGTATGTCTCCGATTTTGGTGGAGAATGAGCTTCTTATATAGTGTTGAAACATCTAGGGCTACACCATGTAAACCCTAATGTGTCATGACTCTTCATTTCAATGACACATGGGGTTTTGTAACTCCCATGGAGCATCCATGGAGTATCCTATGGGTGGAACCCAACTTGATAATCCATGGAGCCTCTTAGCCCACTATACAAGATATGGATGATTTACATAATCAACCCATATATTTAATTAGTCATCTTTTGATCACTTAATTAATTCTTGATCAAACTAATCAAATAATATTATTAATATATCAGAACTTATAATATATTAATAATCCCCAAATGTTATTTCTCTCATTTAGTCTATCCAATTTCATGGTGCCATGCAACCCAAATGGACCATGTCGGGTCGGGTCAAGTACTGACCAGAAATAGTTATGGACTTAGAGACCTTATCCAACAGTCTCCCACTTGGATAAGTCTAATAACTATAACTCCAATACTTCATGAACCGACCGACAATCGTAGCTCTTTCAAGGTCTCTCGGAACTGAGAAGATGTTGATACGCCATATAAGATAAGTGATCATATAATCCTCTGTTCTAGATATCAGCCAGACAAATACATGGAACGGTGTCTTACTTATTGTCCAGCAGTTTGTTTCTCGATTTCCGATTTGTTTGACAAAGAACTTAATTGAACACATTAACTTAGTTCTGACTGGGCCCGGTACATAAGTCAAAACAAAATCATCGAGGGGCCTAGATATCAGCTTCTAATCCAAGAAGGAACAGATAAACTTCGACTCATATGTTTGTTCTACCACTCATTGAATTATACACAAAAGCACGTTTTATAACATCGAGTTACCAATGCGTTTTCATACAATCAATGCATAACCAACTTGTAAGTAACAAATCATGTCTCTAGGTTTGAAGACTTATATGATATTACCGCATCATGATCACTCGAGATAGAATTCCATGAAGTGATTCCAGTGAGCGTGGGTTGAGTCCAATGCTCAGAACTTATGAGCACTCATGATTGTTGTAGCCTTGTCCAACACAGTAGACCTCTGCAACCAATCATGACAGTCTTGATTCATACCTACTTCCAACATATGACCGACTGTGGAGGTTTGAATAATATGTTATACCAAACAAAATTATTCTGGAAGTCAAAACATGCAAAAGAAATATAGTAAACGATCAACAAGAGATAGCAACACTTTACTCATAAATAAAACACCTTTTATTCATCATCTAATGTCAATTACACTTTACAAATTTCGAGGTTATCTAACTATTAAATCTAATATCATCCTTCAGCCCTATGCTCCTAGCATGCTGGAGATGCTTAACCCGAGTCAGTCCATTCGTGAGGGGATCTGCTGGGTTCTCATCTGATGATACCCTCTTTCCCACGAGGAGTCCTTCTTCTATTCGATGTCTTATAAAATGGTATTTTCTGTCGATGTGTCTGGATCTCCAGTGATACCTTCGTTCCTTGGCTAAGGCAACAACGCTTTCACTATCACAGAAAATTTCCATTGGCTCTTTAATAGCTGGTACAACTCCAAGGTCTCCAATGAAGTTCTTCAGCCATATCGCCTCCTTTGCCACCTCGCTCACTGCAATATACTCTGATTCACAAGTTGAATCAGCCGCTGTCTCTTGCTTGGAACTCTTCCAAGAAATTGCTCCTCCGTTTAGGGTAAAGACGTAGCCCGACTGAGAGTGGAGGTTATCCCTATCAGTCTGGAAGCTAGCATCACTATACCCTACAACTCTCAAGTCATCACTCCCACCGATGGTAAGGACCCAGTCCTTAGTCCTCCGTAGGTACTTGACGATATTCTTTACCGCAGTCCAGTGTGCCTTGCCAGGGTTCCCCTGATACCTGCTAACCATGCTCAAGGCAAATTCTACATCAGGTCGGGTACATGTCATAGCATACATGATCGATCCTACAGCCGAAGCATAAGGTATTCGACTCATTTATGCTATCTCAGCCTCAGTGCTAGGGCTTTGTGTCTTACTCAATATGGCGTTACTCTGTATGGGTAACTCTCCTTTCTTGGAGTCCTGCATGCTGAATCTCTTCAGCACCTTATCCAAGTAGGTACTCTGACTAAGTCTAATTAGTCTTTTACTCCGATCTCTCAAGATCCTTATCCCTAGAATATAGGCAACTTCTCCTACGTCCTTCATAGAGGAACACTTCCCAAGCCAGGACTTAACTTCCTGCAGAGTTGGGATGTCATTTCCTATGAGTAGTATGTCATCCACATACAATACCAAAAAGCTAACTATACTCCCACTAGCCTTGACATACACACAAGATTCATCTTCACTCCTAGAAAAACCAAATTCCTTGACCTTTTCATCAAAGAAAAGATTCCATCTGCAAGGTGCTTGCTTCAATCCATAAATGGATTTCTCAAGCTTACACACTCTATTAGGATACTCGTTGCTGACAAAACCTTCTGGCTGACTCATGTAAACATCTTCAGCCAACTTTCCATTAAGGAAAGCGGTTTTGACATCCATTTGCCAAATTTCATAGTCATGAAATGCAGCTATGGCTAACATAACCCTAATAGACTTAATCTTGGCTACTAGAGAAAAGGTCTCATCATAATCCACTCCAGGAATTTGAGAGAAGCCCTTCGCAACCAGTCTAGCCTTATAAGTGTGTACATTACCATCCATGTCGGTCTTCTTCTTGAAGATCCATTGCACCCTACAGTCTTACGACCTGGTACATTCTCAACCAAGTTCCAAACTTGATTGTCATACATGGATTGTATCTCGCTATCCATTGCCTCTTTCCACTTGGCTGACTCAGGGCCTGCCATGGCTTCTGTGTAACTGTTAGGTTCATCCATACCTATCAGTGTCCCATCGCTGATAAGTGTATCACCTTCTGCAGTAATATGGAATCCATAGTAATGCTCAGGTGCATTCCTAACTCTCGTGGAACGCCTAAGAGGTACAGACTTGTCAATTGGCTTAACAGGAGTTTCCTCCTTAAGTTGAGTGCTAGGGTTTGAAGTTCCTTCACCGCTTGACTATTGAATTTCTTCAAGATCAATTTGCCTTCCACTGTTTCCTTGGATTATGAACTCTCTCTCTCTCTCTCTCTCTCTCTCTCTCAAGAAAGTCCTCCTAGCTACAAAGACCACATTTTCACTAGGTCTGTAAAAGAGGTAACCAAAGGATTGTTGTAGGTAGCCGATGAAAATACACCTCTCGCTTCGAGGTTCGAGCTTATCATGAGTCTCGCGTCTCATGAAAGCCTCGCAACCCTAAATCTTGATGTGGTCTAGTTTAGGTACTTTACTAGTCCACATCTGATGAGGAGTTTTGGCAACTTTCTTTGTAGGAACTAGATTAAGGATATGGTCGACAGTCTCTAAGGCATACCCCCAAAATGTGATTGGTTGCAAAGCTCGACTCATCATGGAACGAACCATATCCAACAAGGTTCGATTGCGCCTCTCAGCCACACCATTCAACTATCGTGTCCTGGGAGGTGTCAATTCTGAGACAATCCCACATTCCCTTAGATAGTCAAGGAACTTTGAACTAAGATACTCACCACCACGATCGAATCGATACATCTTAATGTTCCTGCCCAATTGATTCTCGACTTCCTGTTTAAATTCCTTAAACCTTTCGAAAGTCTCTGAGTTATGCTTGATTAAGTAGACATACCCATATCTACTTTAATCATCAGTAAAAGTCAAATAATAACGATTAGCATCCCTTGTGGCATGTTTGAATGTTCCACACACATCCGTGTGTACAAGGTCCAACAAACCTTCACCCCTCTCACAAGAACCTGTGAAGGGTGACTTTGTCATTTTTCCAAGTAAGCATGATTCGCAACTATCATCTGACTTTAGGTCAAATGACTCCAAGACTCCATCCTTTTGGAGTTGGCCTATGTGTTTGATGCTTATATGTCCAAGACGACAATGCCATAATGATGCTTTATCCAAGTTATTATGGTTAATAGAATCAATACACATCACATTATTTCCTAAGTTATCTACAACAGACACAACCTCATACACACCATCACAAGGTAATGCTTTAAAATAAAGAACATTATTAAATAAAGCATTAATCAAACCAACTTCATTATCAAATGAAAAGGTGAAACCTTGTTTTTACAATGCATGAAAGGAAATAATATTTCTTGCCATTTCTGGCGAATAACAACATTTATTCAAATCTAAATTTAACCCACTACTTAGCGACAAAGTATAAACTCCAATCTTGGTGATAGGTGTAACTTTCCTATTCCCCATGATTAAGTTTATTCTTCCTTGCTCCACATTCTCACTTCTTCTTAGTCCCTGCAAGTCACAACAAAAGTGAATACCACAACCGGCATCAAGGACCCAAGATTTAGAATGGGGTGAGTTATTAGAAATGATAGTGTAAATACCTGCATGGTTGGGTTTAACTTTCCCATCCTTCACACTTTGCTGGTATTTTGGGCAGTTTCGCTTCCAATGTGATTTTTCATGGCAATAGAAGCATTCAGCCTCTTTTGGGTCAGAAGAAGGAGTAACGAAACCTTTCTTGGTTCCACTTGAAGATGAGCCATCAAGGGTTTGAGCCTTGCTACCCTTTGAAGAGCTCTTTCTCTTCTTCCCTCGACTTTTCCCGATTGCCAAAACCGGAGTGGAGTTTGGAGTAGGAGTGTTAACAACCTACTTCCCCTTAAGACCTGTTTCAGCTGTCTTGAGAAGTCCCTAAAGTTTGATGAGTGTGACCTCTTCCTTATTCATGTGATATGTCATGCGGAATTGATCATAGCACGATGGTAAGGAGTGCAAAATGATATCTATTGGAAGCTCCTTAGGAAAGTTCATATTAAGCTTCAGTAATCGATCAACATACCTTTGCATTTTCTGCATGTGGCTCGTGATGGATTTCCCGTCCTTCATCATGGTTGTTAGCATGGAGCAGATGATTTCATACCTCTCTTGTCGTGCACTTTGATGGTATCTTTCAATCAGATCTTGGTGCATTTCATAAGGGTAGAAATCCTCATAGGACTTTTGGAGTTCTGCTGTCATTGTGGCCATCATGATGCATGCCACTTTCGTAGCATCCCTTTCATGTGGCTGAAAGTCAAGGATATCTTGGGGAGTTGCAGTGGTCTCATCAATCTCCTTAGGCTCCTTGTCAAGGACATATTCTTTGTCCTCGTAGCGGGTAATCATCCTGATGTTTCTGATCCACTCATTGAAGTTGGATCCATCAAAAGTGACTTTCCCACACAAGTTCATAAGGGTAAAGGAGCCATTTGGATTAGAGCCAGAAGCAGCATTGTTTGAAGACATCTGAAGGAAGAGGTCAAGATTAGTTTAGATATTAAGAGAGTCCTTAATAATACACCCAAATGTAATATTATGGCTAGGATCCAATGACAATATATTATAACTTAGAAGAGGTATGCCATACTCCAAGCTTTAACATATTTGAAAGGTAGGTGAATGACGATTCACCAATTTCCACCACGAAAACCGAAATATTAAATATTAGGTTTTTGATTGGTTCTTAGAAATTCCTAGATTCTTTGAGATTCAATGAACTTTTCAAATGCATGTTTCAATCTCGAGTGTGCCCACCAAGTTTTGTGACTGGGATACTGAGGATCACAAAACAAGGTGTGAAGTAACCATGCAAATCACTTGGTACCCTTAAAGTTTATCACTCAATCGATGTGCCAGTAAACCACACACACTCCACCGACACTATAATAAACCTTAAGTCACCCTTTACCTACCTTGTTAAGTCCAAGTTAGTGTGCCGGTTAACCACACACGCTCCACCAACGACTTAAACAAAGTGTAAAGTGTAATTTCATGGATTAGCACCTTATTCACATTTTACCTAAAGTAACTAAGATTGAGAATTTAATAAAACATTTAGTTACTTTATAATATTCATCATACTTTTAATGAGAATTTATAAGTCCTTATCTTACCCGTTCAGCTAACGACCCTCCACCAGTCAAGCAAGCGGTGGGTGAGAGTGGACACCCATTAAGTTGCCAGTTTATAGACAACAACCTTATACCCACCTTATAGACCAGCTTTGTGAATGAGGATTACTAGCGGTAAGACGAATTTGCTCTTATACATATATATATATATATATATATATATATATATTAAATCATCATACTATAAGTATAAGGGTTGAATTTTAACTTTTAAAATTCTAAGGGTTGGAGCTAAAGTTGTTAATATGACTTTACTTGTTCCAAAACTTGAGTGCAAGTTTTGTAGACTTTCAAAACTTTTCATTTATTGTAACTTATGAGTTTAATAGAGTAATAAAAATGAAGACTCTTCATTTTTTCTAACTCTTATCTTCTTTTAATGGTTTTAATTCAAGTGACTCTTGGTTTTCCATAACTTGAGGACAAGTTATGAACTCCATTAAAACACATTATGATCAAGAATTAATCTACCACATAGGTTACAAATAATTCCTATGATCGTCTAAACATCATAAGATCAAGAACATGAATATGAACACTTTCATGAATCAAAATTACACTTAAAACTTTGTAATTTTGATAACTAGTTGTTGTAAATGAATTAGCAAAGACATTACTCCATCTAAAACAAGTTTTCAAGTACCAAAACAGTTTAGGGTAATGTTTGTAGTCCATTTCCAGCAACTAAAGTCGAAAATCTGCACTCTGTGGCTCCTACTCGCCGAGTGCATGAACCTACTCGGTGAGTTGGTTGAAGATTCAAGTATACTCGGCGAGTCCCCCCATGGACTCGGAGAGTTCATCAGACAGACAACAAGTTTTTCGACTTTTTTCAACTTTTTAGCACAAATAACAAACAAACAAGCCTAGGCTCTGATACCACTGATGGGTTTTGAGCATTCTAACACTTCCTAAGTGTACATGCAACCCTAATAACCTTGGATCTATGTTTGTCTAATTATTATGCAAAGTTGAATTCCAAGGTTATATTCCTATCTAGCATACATGGGGAACAATTTTTAACTTGAATGAAAGATAGAATAACTTGCCTTGTTGTTGCTTACGTTCCTTGAAACCTTCTGAGCCTAGCACCCCAAGTGTGATGCCTCAAATGCTTCACACAACACCAAATTCTCTTGGAAATACTTTTGAGAGAATACACACTTCTTAAAATCGGCCTAGCCCTCTTGTTTCATGTATGTCTCCGATTTTGGTGGACAATGAGATTCTTATATAGTGTTGACACATCTAGGGTTACACCATGTAAACCCTAATGTGTCATGACTCTTCATTTCCATGACCCATGGGTTTGTACCTCCCATGGAGCATCCATGGAGTATCCTATGGGTGGAACCCAACTTGATAATCCATGGAGCCTCTTAGCCCACTATACAAGGTGTGGATGATTTACATAATCAACCCATATATTTAATTAGTTATGTTTTGATCACTTAACTAATTCTAAATTAATTCTTGATCAAACTAATCAAATAATATTATTAATATATTAGAACTTATAATATATTAATAATCTCCAAATGATATTTCTCTCATTTAGTCTATCCAATTGCATGGTGCCATGCAACCCAAATGGACCATTCCGGGTCGGGTCAAGTACTGACCACAAATAGTTATGGACTTAGACACGTTATCCAACAGCGCGATGCTATCATCCCAAGCTCTTCCCCTTCGATCCAAAAGTACCTAAAACATAAACTGAAAACCTTAAGAACGAATCTTAGTGAGTTTGCCAAAATATTGCACGCCATACATATCTGCCAAATCAAGGTTGTCTCGGGTCTATTTCACCTCGAGTCTATTTCAACTCATGTGTCGTCCCAATCCGTACTAGGTCTATTTCACCCTTGAGTCTATTTCAACACATATGTCAATACAAGTCTATATCAAGTCAATTTCACCCTCAGATTTATATAGCAAACAAGAAAACATGCATATAACACTTATAACAGGAGTCACAAAGGCTACAAGCACATAACGTATCCTAGTGTCCTGTAGTATAGTGAGCAAACTCACCTTAGTCTATTTACAGTAAAAAACAAATGATTATGCTGCTAAACTGAAAAAATCCCCACTAAATCACAAGTAAAGAAACCTTAATTAGAGATTAGATCAATAATCCAACCCGCGAGTCTAAATACTAAATCCTGGCATTCAGGGAAAAAGTAACTTATTCCTTGCCTTATTGGCCCTAACCCATCAAGGTCCAAATGCTACTAGCCATGAAGCCTAAAAGATAATCTATGTCTAAAATGGGCCCAAAGTCCCTAAGTCCCACACATGGCCCGAAATAAGCTCAAAACTCACATCAATAATTATGCTCAGCGTACCAATCAGTACGCCCGACGTACTCGTGACCCTCGCATCATCAGGACCTAATAAGCGTACGCGCTGCGTACATCTACATATGCCCAGTTTATACTGCAACTAGCTAAAACCACCTTTCAAGGTCTTAATCAGTTATGGCCTAACATCCAATTTTGGATATAGTCTTACTAAAGTGTGTTAGGCAATAAAGTTTCCAACCTTATGCTTTTGCATGCCTTAACTGGGCAATTCTTAGATCTAACCACATTATCTTCATAAAACCACCTTCAATCCTTTCATTATTGAACTTAATCCATCATGACTCTATTTTTATGCGCAAGGGACGTTAGAAATGATGGGTTTATAGCAAAAGAACAATCCTATGTACTCTTGAAAAACCTCTAAAGCTTGGATCTAGGTTTCTCTATGGTACATGCAATTCATCCAAGACTTAAAAACCCTAATCTAGCATACATTGAAATCGAAGTATAGAATACATAAAGTTTAAATGATACCTTTCAATAGTTGCAAGAATCCTTGATCTTCAAGAGGCTTAGTGTCACAAGTGTAACACCTCTAATGGCTCACAAACATTACTAGCAAGAGGATGATCTTGAAGATAGAAGGAGAGAGGGTAAATTTCAACTATAGTAACCTTAGGGTTTCTTGGTGTAGCCGAAACTGAAGCCCTGGGGTCCTTTAAATAGCTGAGCAGCTAGGGTTCTAGTCAAAACCCTAATTGGATGACTTAAACCCTAGGTAGCTTGGGAATCTTCTGGAATAAGACCTACTTGACCGAAATTAGAGTCGACTTCCACTCCTAATTTTGTCTCCCATATGTCCAACAAGATCTATAGCCCAAAACCAACTATCATACAATTAATAGTTCCAGCCCCCATTATTTAATTAATCTCTTTTAGCCATAAAATTAATTCATAATTAATTCTTGACTAATATAAATTAAACTATATGATTTCTCCTTTAATAGATTATTCATATAATATATTAATAAACCATAATAACCTCTCCCTCTCTCTCTATTAATCATCCTGTCAAGTTGCTTTGGTGAAGGCAACCCAAAATTACCTTGCACAACCGGGTCAAATTCATACAAAATATAGTTATGGGCTTAGACACTAATCTGACAGTCTCCCACTTGGATAAGTCTAGTAACTATAAATGCAAGTACAAATTCAGAATCCGATTAGCAATCGTAGCTCTCAAAGATGTTGTCGAACTATGATCTTATCATTAACCTGTCCTTAAGATAAGGGATCATATAGTCCTCTATTCTAGATATCGTGCTAACAATTACATGGAGCATAGTCATACTTATTGTCCAGCAATTTGTTTCTCGATCTCTGATTCGTATGACGTAGAACTTAATTGGACACATCAATTCAATCCTGACCAGTCACAACACATAAGTCAAACCAAATCATCGAGGGGACCAGATATCGATTTAACCCTCTTTAGATAAAAGGAACAGATAAACTTCAACTTATATGTATTCACCATTCACTCATAAAATCATTCACAACAATGTGTTTTATAACATCAAGTTGCTGATGCGTTTGCACATTATCAATGCACAACCAACTTGCAAATAATTAACCATATATCTACGTTTCAAGACCATATGATATTATCGTCTTGCGATCCCTTGTGATAAATTCCATGAAGTGATACCAGCAAGCGTGGCTTTAATCCAATGCTCAAATCTTATTCATAAGCAATCATAAACATTGCAACAAACTTTTTCTATGTCTAATACACTTTATACAATCTATAAACCAATTCATGAAAACCTTCTTTCATACCTACTCCCAAAGTATGAGCGACTGTGGAACGTTCGAATAATCTTACTATTCTGGAAGTCAAAACATGCAAAGTGAAACAATAGGTAAATAATTAACAAAAGACAACGACTTTACTTATAAATAATACTCATTTAATTAATCATCAAATGTCAATTACATTTATCTATTACATGTTTTGAAAACTATCTAATCTAAACCAATATCATCATTCAGCCCAATGCTCCTAGCGTGCTGAAAGTGGTTAACCCTACTCAGTCCCTTCGTAAGGGGATCTGCTGGGTTATCCTCTGACGATACCATCTTCACTACGAAGAGTCCCTCTTCCACCCGATGTGGAATAAAATGATATTTCCTATCGATATGTCGAGATCAACCATGATCCCTGGGTTCTTTTGTCAAGACAACCGCTCCTTCATTATTATAGAAAATTTTCATGGGCTTCTTTATGGCTGACACAACACCAAGGTCTCTAATGTAGTTCTTCAACCATATTGCCTCCTTTAATGCTTCGCTCGCCACTATGTACTCTGATTCGCACGTTGAATCAGCTACGGTCTCTTGCTTGGAACTTTTCCTAGTCACTTCTCCTCTATTTAGGGTAAAGACCCAACCCGACTGAGAACGGTAGTTGTCCTGGTCAGGTATGAAAATTGGCGTCACTATAACCTCGCACCCTTAAGTTATCACTCCCACCGAGGACTAGAAACCATTCCTTGGTCCTCCGTAGGTACTTAAGAATATTCTTGACTGTGGTCCAATGTGCTTTGCAAGCGTTCCATTGATATATGCTAACCACGATCAAAGAGAAGGCCACAATAGGGCTAGTACAAGTCATAGCATACATGATTGAGGCAACTGCAGAAGCTTAAGGTACTCGACTCATCTCTGCTATCTCGACTTTGGTACTTGGACTTTAAGTCTTACTTAACTTGGCATTACTTTGGATTGGTAACTCCCCTTTCTTGGAATTCTCCATACTAAAATGTTTTAGTACCTTTTCTATGTATGTATTCTAACTAGGTCCTATTAGTCATTTACTCTTGTTTCTCACTATCGTTATTCCTAAAATATAGGCAGCCTCTCCAAGGTTCTTCATAGAAAAACACTTCCCGATAAAGGAATTGACTTCCTATAAGATCAAGATGTCGTTTCCTATGAGAAGTATGTCATTGACATAAAACACGAGGAAGCTAACTATACTCCCACTGGATTTGACATATACACATGATTCATCCTCGCTTCGCAGGAAGCCAAACACTTTGCCTTTCTCATCGAAACAAAGATTCCATCTGCGAGACGCTTGTTTCAATCCATAAATGGATTTCTCAATCTTACACACTCTATTAGGATGCTTCGCATTGACAAAACCCTATGGCTGACTCATGTAAACATCCTCAGCCAACTACCCATTTAGGAAATTCGTATTGACATACATATGCCATATTTCATAGTGATGAAATGCAGCAATGGCTAGCATCACCCTAATAGACTTTATCTTCGCAACCGATGAGAAGGTCTCATCATAGTCTACTCCCGGAAATTGAGTAAAGCCCTTCACAACCAATCACGCCTTATAAGTGTGTACCTTCTCATCCATGTCGGTGTTCTTCTTAAGGATCCACTTCCACCCGACCGTCTTACGACCCGACACATTGTCAACCAAATTCCAAACTTATTCGTTGTCATACATGGACTAAACCTCTCTGTCCATAGCCTCTTTCCATTTTGTAGACTTCAGGCCTACCATGGCTTCCTTTTAGTTGTTAAGTTCATCCAAATTTATTATTGTATGATCACTAATAAACGTATCACCCTTACTTGTTACATGAAAACCATAAAGCACCAGCGGAACACTAACTCTACTAGAATGTCTAAGAGGTAGGGACTCCTCAATCAGTTCAACAGGAGTTTCTTCCTCATGTTGCATGTCAGCATTCTAGGTTCTTTCATCAATCGGCTCTTAAAGCTCTTGAAGATCAATTTGCCTCCCATTATTCTCTTGACTTATGACTTGTCACTATATGAAAACCCCTCTCCTCGCAACGAAGACAACATTGTCACTCGGTCAATAGAATAGATATCCAAAGGACTTCTGCGGGTAGCCAATGAAAATACACCGTTCACTATGAGGTTCGAGCTTGTCGTGAGTCTCTCGTCTTACGAAATCCTCGCAACCCCAAACCTTGATGTGTGCCAACGAGGGAGCTTTCCCTGCCCACATCTCGTGAGGTGTTTTAGCAACCTTCTTTATAGGGATTAAGTTAAGGATATGGGCGGCAGTCTCTAAGGCATACCCCCATAATGGGATAGGAAACGAAGCACAACTCATCATGGAATGAACCATGTCCAAAAAGGTTCAATTGCGCCTCTTAGCTACAACATTCAACTGTGGTGTCATGGGTGGCTTCAATTGTGAAACGGTTTTGCATTCCTTGAGGTAGTCGTGGTATTCAAGATTTAGGTACTCTTCACCTCGATCGGATCGAAACATCTTGATTTTCCTGCCCAACTGATTCTCCACTTCCTGGTCAAACACTTTGAACTTTTCAAAGGTTTCTGACTTGTTCTTAATTAAATAGATATACCGATATCTGCTATAATTACCGCTGAAAGTCACACAGAAACGGCTCGCATCCCTTGTGGTGGATCTAAAGGGCCCACAGATATTGGTGTGTATGAGATCCAATAAACCCTCCCCTCTTTCACAAGTACCCATGAAGCGTGACTTAGTCGTCTTTCCAAGTAAACAAGACTTGCACACGTTAGCGTCCCTAAGGTTGAATGAATCCAACACTCCAGCCTTTTGGAGTTGGGCTATGCGTTTCTTTTTGACATGTCCAAGACGACAATGCCACAAGCATGCTTTGTCCAAACTATTGGAAGATTTGATATGCAACACATCATTTCATAAGTTGTCTTCAACCATCACAGTTTCATATATTTCATTACAAGTCAATGCTTGAAAATAGAAAACACCATTAGGATAAGCATTAATAGAACCCTTTTCATTGTCAACTAAATATCTAAATCCTTGTCTAGACAAACCATGAAAAGAAATGATGTTTCTTTCCATTTCTGGCAAATAGCAACAATTATTCAAATCTAGTCCTGATCCATTACTAAGCACTAAAGAGTAAACTCCAATCTTGGTGACAGGCGATGATCTTATGTTCCCCATGATCAAGTTTATCTTCACATGCTCCACATCCATGTTTCTTCTTAGGCCCTACAAATCATAACAAATGTGAAAACCACATCCTGTATCAAGTACCCAAGAAATAGCATGTGATTAATCATTAGATTGAATAGTATATATACCTGCAAAGGATGGCTTGATCTTTCCATCCTTGATGGCTTGCAGATGTTTCAGGCATCTTAATTTCCAATGCCTATGTCGTGGTCGTTATAGCACTCTGCATCCTTGAAGCTCGAGGTAGGGTAACGGGACCAACCTTGGTTCCACCAGAAGAGGTGCCATCATGGGACGTTCCCTTATGTGGCTCTTTGAGGGAGGCTTCCTATTCTTAATCTTTCCTTGCCAAATCTCAAAAACTGGGGCAACAGTAGGAGTAGGATTTGTGCAATGGACTTATCCTTGAGGTTGCTCTCAGCAGTCCTCAATAGGCCTTGAAGTTTACTCAACGTGACCTCCGAGTTGTTCATGTGGTAGGTCATGTGAAACTAGTTGAAGCAGGCTGGTAGTGAATGAATAATGATGTTAATCGCCAGCTCTTCATTGAAGTTAACATTTAACTTCAACAAGAAGTCAACATACCACTGCATCTTCTGTAGATGAGTAGTGACAGACTCTCTGTCTCTCATCTTGGTCATGATCATCAAAGTGATGATCTCATACCTCTCCTGCATTGCACTTTGGTGATACCTTTCAACCAAGTCCTGATGCATTTCGTAGGGATAGAAGTCCTCGTAGGACTTTTGGAGTTCGGCAGTCATGGTCCCTAGCCTGATGCAATGGACTTTCGTAGCATCACGCTCATGGGCCTTGAAGGTAGAGATCTTCTCGGGAGTGGCAGTGTTCATGTTCACCTCTTTCAGCTCCTTATCGAGGACATACTCCTTGTCCTCGTAGCAGGTGACCATCCTTATATTGCGGATCCAATCGTTAAAATTGTTTCCATCAAAGATCAACCTCCCACACAAATTCATGAGTGAGAATGAGCCGGAGGTGTTTGAGCTTGAAGTGTTGTGGTTTCAATTCGACATCTGAAAAAGAAAAGAGACAAAGTTTGATTTGATAAGAATCCCCAATTAAACACCCAAATGAGAAATTAGGGCTAGGATCCAACAACATGATTTTCAATTTAGAAAAAGGATGTCGTAATCCAAACAACAAATAATTTGAAGGTAAGTGAATGACGATTCACTAATTTCCACCATGAAAAACAAAAGAGAGTTAAGTTTTAATTGTATCGAAAACTCCTAGATCTTTTGAGATTCATTGAACTTTTTAATGACATGTTTAAATATCGATATTCCCCTGAAGTTTGTGACTGGGGTACCGAGGATCATAAATAGGGTGTGAATAACCATTCAAATATACATGGTGCCCTCAATGTTACAGTTACCTAATCGATGTGCCAATTAACCACACACGCTAAATCGATCTATGACAAACATTGAGTCACCCTTTTCCACCTTTTCTTAAAGCCAAATTAGTATGTCGGTTAACAACACACGCTCCATTAAGATCTTAGTAAGGGTACAAAGTATAATTTCATGCAATTACATCAAATTCACATTTTGCCTAAAGTAACTAAGATTGGGACTTTTTGTAAAATATTAAGTTACTTTATAAATCATTATACTTTTAATGAGGAAATAGTTGCCCTATCCTACCCGTTCGGCTAACAACCCTCCACAAATCAAGGAAGCGGTGGGTGAGAGTGGAAACCCATTAAACGACCATTTTATAGCCCATACCCTTATACCCCCCTTATAGATCAGCTTTGTGAATGAGGCCTACATGTTGGGGTTGCAAAGTTATTCATTCATGACTTTGTAAATGTTTGACTTTTGTAAAACCCACTTGCATGTGGTGCTTTAGCCTTTAGACCCATTTGTTAGTGAGAGTGAGAGAGAGACATGTAAATACCTCTATAAATAGTGGGTTTATCTACTTGTAGAAGTGTGCTTGAGAGATGTAGAAGTGAGCGTGTATGTAACGCCCCAAAAATACGAGCCAAAAATTTCATTTCTTGAAAAAAATATACTTAGAAAAACATTCGAATTAAAACGTTTATGGATCATAACATTTTATAAAGATATCACATGTCTGGAAAACATTTCATAAAACATAATAATGTCAGAGTACAAATCCGTAGGAAGATCTCATGATGCAGAATACGAAACATGTGTGTGATTGGCCGCTACCGCGCCAGCTCCTTCCCCTTCGAAGAAGAGGTACCTGAAACCAAAACTGAAAATTGTAAGCACGAAGCTTAGTGAGTTCGCCCATCATACCGCATGCCATACAATCACATATCATACATATTGCAAGGCATTTCTGGGGTGCCCGACATACCCGTTACGACCATTCTGGGGTGCCGACCTACCCGTGTCAAGCCATTCTGGGGTGCTGACTACCCATGTCAAGCTATTCTGGGGTGTTGACTACCCTTCGGTCCTGACGACCGGACCTCGGGGACTATTTCACCCCCTACTGCTACTATCACATATATCATGACATAACATATTATCAGATATATCTGGGGTGTTTGAAATACCCTTCGGTCCTAGCAACCGAACTCGGGGATTGGTCCCCTCCTACTACCTTTATCACATATAACATAACAAGCCAGCATGCAAACATACAATCACATACTATCAGACGTATCTGGGGTGTCTGACTACCCTTCGGTCCTAACAGCCGAACTCTACTACTATCACATATAACATATCATGCTAGCATATAACATATTAGGTAGTAGCAAACCTAAATGATATCACAAAGACAATCATCCATCATACATCTCCTACTGGTGGGCCGGCATTGTGGCCTTAGACCCAACGCTACTGGTAGGTAACTCACCTCGTAGTAGCTGCTGATCTGTGTGGGAATAGTCTGTCTCCTGCTGCTGCTGCTCCGGAAATCCTCCGGCTGTAATTCCCACCAAACACTAAGTCAAATACTACTAACCGCTGTCGGGGTAAATTGCCCATTTACCATTAACAAGTCATGAGTTAAGTCATAGTCAATTGCTAGTTGACCAAACTCGCCGAGTTGGCTTGCCGACTCGCCGAGTCCTTTTCTCTATACCCGTGTCTTAATAGTCCTGCATCCTACTCGCCGAGTTATATGAACAACTCGCCGAGTTCGCCTTCATCCGAAGAACACTCTACACTGTGACTCGCCGAGTTGTATGAACAACTCGTCGAGTCTGTTCTTGATCTAAGAAGATTGCCATGAACTCGCCGAGTCATGGCATTGACTCGTCGAGCTACTCTATGAGTGAGTCTGGCTTCCAACTCACTGAGCCATACCCTATTACTCACTACTCCAACTTGCATACACAAAAGGGAACAACCATGGGACTCACGACCCGACTCGTTGAGTCAGATGAACGACTCGCCAAGTCGGCCACATGCAAAAACCATACACGCGATTTTGCTTGGATCCAGCTCATTCCATTCATAGATCTGGGTTCCTAGGGCCTGGTTTACACGTAAAGTTTCCAACTTTACGTGTAGAAATGCATATAATGGGGATTAGGGGCGAAATAATGGCTAAGAAGGTAGATCTAGGACATTCCAGCAATTTACTCCCATAAAGGTTATAGACCTGAGCTTCTTGAGCTCAAACAAGACTAGTTCTAGTGGATACTCAACCTATTACGAATTCTATTTCATGCACAAGCTTGGTAAAGGTTCAAGAAGAGCTCAAAAGGTACTCTAATGGGGTTTTAAGCATGCAAACAAAATAGAGTAGAGATATACCTCAGAGAACTCTACAATAGCACCAAGATATTTGGTCTCCTTCTGCTCTTCTTGCTCCATTGTCCTTCTCCCAAAAACCTCAAGGAATCACTCTAATCCCTTCAATCTCACAAAAAACGAGTTAGGGTTTGATGTAGGGCGCTCTGAGGGTGAAAGGGGGCGAGCTTGGGTTGCACAAGCTAGCTTAAATAGGGGGGAAAACCCTTGGAATTAGGGTTTCATCAAACAGTGATGACTCGCCGAGTCCAGGATATGGGCTCACCGAGTCGCCAACTTAAGCGTGCACCCGGACCGCGTCCCTACTCGGCGAGTCGGACCTACAACTCGCCGAGTCCAATGCTAAAATGACAATTACTTAGATAAATTTTTACGTACCAGGAACCAGGTGCTACAAATCTTCCCCACTTATTTTAGACTTCGTCCTCGAAGTCTACTGCTCGATCCTGAAACAACTCGGGGTAATGCTCCATCATTTCTTCCACCGGCTCCCAAGTCTACCCGGACTCCTTTCGGTGTTGCCATTGCACCTTCACTAACTCCACCCTCTTGTTCCTCAGATCCTTCGAGTTCCGGTCGAGGATTACGACTGGGCGCTCAATGTAATTCAGGCCGTCATCAACCTGTCTATCCTCTAATGGTACCACCGCTGAACCATCCATGAGACACTTCCGCAACTGGGAGACATGGAAGGTGCTGTGGATCTGGCTGAGCTCGGATGGCAGATCCAGCCTATATGCCACCTTGCCTACCCGTGCTACAACCCTGAACGGACCAATGAATCTCGGGCCCAACTTGCCCCGCTTCCTGAATCGAATGACGCCTTTCCAAAGCGACACCTTCATGAGAACCATATCCCCGACCTGGAACTCCAGGTCTGATCAACGCTTGTCGGCGTAGCTTTTCTGCCGACTCTACGCAGTCTGCAGCCTGCTCCGAACCAGCTGAATCCTCTCGGTAGTCTTGAGCACCACTTCGGTGCTCCCCATAACTCTCTAACCAACCTATCCCCAGCATATCGGGGTCCTGCACCTCCGTCCGTACAACATCTCGAATGGAGGGCGGTCGATACTCGCGTGGTAGCTATTGTTGTATGAGAACTTAGCCAAGGGAAGATTAGTATCCCAGCTACCACCAAAGTCTACCACGCACACCCGCAACATATCCTCTAGAGTGTGGATAGTCCGCTCGCTATGACTATCTGTCTGCGGGTGAAAGGCGGTGCTAAAATGCAAACGAGTACCCAACTCATCATGAAACCTCTTCCAAAACCTGGAAGTAAAACGCACATCCCTGTCCGAGATAACAGATACTGGCACCCCGTGCCGCACCACAATCTCTCTGATATAGATGTCGGTCAATTTCTTGGCCGAAATGCTCTCCTGAATCGGAATAAAATTAGCACTCTTGGTCAATCGATCTACGATGACCCAAATCGAATCTACTGCATGCGCAGTCCTGGGAAGCTTCGTGATAAAATCCATCGTGATATCTTCCCATTTCCACAACGGAATGTCCAACGGCTGCATCTTTCCATGCGATCTCTGATGTTCGGCCTTAACCTTCCTGCAGGTCAAGCACCGATCGACATACCATGCCACATCCCGCTTCATGCAGGGCCACCAATAGTCTAAGCGAAGATCCTGATACATCTTCGTCGCCCCTGGGTGAATAGAGAATTGGGATTTGTGCGCCTCCTCCATCAAGATCTAGCGCACGCCTCCATGATACGACACCCACACCCTACGGTGTAGTGTCAATAACCCCCGGCTATCATAATCGAGAGAGGTGACTTGGCCCACTATTCGCTCACTCTTCCGATGCTCCTCCTTCATAGCCTCCTGTTGGGCTTCTTGAATATGCTCCAACAGAGGAGTCACCACGGTCATCCTCATGCAAACATCCCTGATCGGTGCCGCCTTGTGGCTAAGCGCATCGGCCACCACGTTGGCCTTCCCCGGGTGGTAGAGGATCTCACAATCATAATCCTTTACCACGTCCAACCACCGATGCTGCCTCATGTTTAGATTCGGCTGATCCATGAGGTACCTGAAACTCTTGTGGTTCGTGCAAATAGTACAACGAACCCCATAAAGGTAATGCCGCCATATCTTGAGGGCGAAGACCACCACCCCCAACTCCAAATCGTGCGTCGGGTAGTTCGCCTCGTGAGGCTTCAGTTGCCTCGAGGCATAAGCAATGATATGCCCCCTCTGCATCAACACTGCGCCTAAGCCTGAGATCAACGCATCTCAATATACCACAAAATCCTCCACGCCCTCGGGCAGGGCTAAGATCGGCACCTCGCACAATCTCTGCCTTAGAGTCTCGAACGCTGCCTACTGCTCAGGCCCCCATCGAAAAACCACGGCTTTCCTAGTCAACCGTGTCAGGGGTACGGCTATCTTGGAGAAATCCTGAATGAACCTCCGATAGTAGCCTGCTAATCCTAGGAAACTCTGAATCTCGGATGGAGACTTCGGAACCTCCCATCTCATCGCGACCTCCACCTTCGCCGGGTCTATTGAAATCCCGTTCTGGTTGACAAGGCATCCGAGAAATTGCACCTCGCGTAACCAAAACTCGCACTTAGAGAACTTGGCATACAAGCTCCCCCTCCTCAGGGTCTCCAAAACCTCTCTCAGATGCTCATCATGCTCCTCCTGAGTCTTGGAATAAACCAAGATGTCATCAATGAAAACTATCACAGATCGATCCAACATCGGTCTACACACACGGTTCATCAGGTCCATGAAGGCGGCAGGAGCATTGGTGAGCCCAAACGGCATCACCACAAACTCATAATGGCCATAACGCATCCGAAACACGGTCTTCTGAATATCCTGCTCTCTAACCCTCATCTGATGATAGTCTGAATGCAAATCGATCTTGGAGAACCAATATGCTCCCTGTAACTCATCAAAGAGGTCATCAATCCTCGGGAGTGGGTAACGGTTCTCCACCGTCACTTTACTCAGCTCCCAGTAATCTATACACATCTGGTGCGACCCATCCTTCTTCTTCACAAACAGGATCGGGGCTCCCCAGGGTGAACTGCTCGGACGAATAAATCCCTTGTCTAGCAGCTCCTGCAGCTGCATAGACAACTCCTGCATCTCGGGAGGAGCCAACCGATAGGGTGCCTTGGCTATCGGAGCCGCACCAGGAATGAGGTCAATCCTGAAATCCACCTGTTGCTCCGGAGGTATCCCAGGAAGCTCCCCTGGAAAAACATCGGCGAAATGCATCACATACGTGAGATAACCTGCACATCCCGGGTATGCATCACATACGTGAGATAACCTGCATGGAACCTCGCTCACCGTCACCTTACCCGCCTCCCGGGTATGCATCACATACGTGAGATAACCTGCACATCCCTGCTGAAGGTATCATCTAGCCCTCGATGCTGAACAGACTGAGGGTCCACACTGTGGCCTCTCTCCATGAATCACTAAGTCTCCCCCACCTGGGAACCAGACTCGCACCAGCTGTTGTGCGCAATCTATCACCACCCCATTGGGGCTCAACCAATCCATGCCTATAATCACCTTGTTCCCACGCAATGGAATGGGAACCAAGTCCACCAAATAACACTCCTCAAATAACCTCAAAACACAATCCCTGAACACTGCTGATTCTCGCACCGATAGATCATCGGCAATCTCTACCTCTAAAGGGAAAGCCAACATGCCCGAGGACTCAGTAAACCTCTTGCAAAGCGCAAGGGAAACAAATGACCGGGTGGCACCCGAGTCGAACAACACCTGAACCGGAATACCGTTCACATAGAACGATCCTAATGCATATACACAGAGCACATATCAATAACACAATATCATATAATTAAGTGAGAAGGAAAGATTCATACCCATCACCACATCGGGTGCAACGCGTGCCTCTTCTACAGTCAGGTGAAATGCCCGGCTCCTCACCACTGGAGCCTCTTCCTTGCCCTGCGGGCCATCTGTAATCCGTAGGGTAGTTGGAGCTGCCGCCTTAACCGGCGCTGGTGATGTCAACTGGGGGCAATTGGCCTTCTTGTGGCCCCTCTGGTTGCAGTGGAAACACAGCAACTCCGATGTCTGAATCACAGGTGCAGGGGCGGTACAATCCCTGCTGAAGTGCCCCGCCTTGCCGCACCTATAGCAATCCGACGATCCCAATCTACAAGCCCCCTCATGAGCCCTGCCGCATTTCCTGTAGCGACTCGGTCCTGACTGGCCTTTCGTCCTACCATCCGATCCCTTGGGCTTCTTCCCCGAAGCCCTTCCTGTCTGTCCCTCCTCAGTCTTCCTCTTCCGAACATGCTCCGGATCTATCTCTCTCTCCCTTGCCCTGGCAATCATAGAGTCCAAGGTAGGGCAAGCTGAAAAACTGACATGCTCTCGAATATCAGCTCGGAGCATGTCATGGTAGCAGGTCCTCCTCATGTCCTCATCACCCGCATACTAGGGCACTAACAATTCCTTCTCCCGGAACTTGGCGGTGATCTCTGCCACAGTCTCTGTTGTCTGTCTCATGTCCAAAAACTCTCTGGCCAGCTGCTGAAGCTCGACAGTCGGTGCGAACTCTGCCCTGAACCTGGTCGCAAACTCCGACCATGACGTAGCCTCGACCGCTGAGGCTCCCAATGAGTCTCTCACGGACTCCCACCAATACCTAGCTCGATCACGCAAACACCCTGCCGCAAACCTGACCTTCGAGCCCTCGGGGCAGAAGCTAATCATCTGTGCAGACTCAATGTCGACAATCCATCGGCTGGCAGCTATGGGGTCCTTCACCCCATGAAAATCCGGCGCACCACTTCCCCGAGAGTCCTTGAAGGATAGCGTGCGAAATCCCGACTGGCTAGATGCCATGTCACTCCTGAATGCCCGGAGGCGATACTCCATCATCTCCAATATCCCCTCCTTGATCGACCCGAAGATAATGGGGTTCGACTCAAGGATACCTCTGGTGATCTCAGACGCGATGAACTCGCACAACCTCTCATCTACTAGCTCAGAACCTGATCCCAAACCTGATCCCTCTCTTGTACTACCAACTGTTGGCCTCGGGCATAGTACCACCATTCTGAAATACAAAAAATAACAACTGTTAACGATACTGATACCCCTGGAGGGATCCCACCCACTACAAGTTCCCTGGTCTTATCTTAGCCTTCCTCATTTTGGGTACGGATCCTCTGCTTTCAGTAGTACGGGCCCATACTACCTTCCACATCTATCCGTACCTTCCCTAAAGACCGCCTCGATTCAACCAGGTCCCTTCCAATACCACTGATCACTGCTACTCTTTATCCTAGGCTTACCCTAGGAAACCTCTGACTCCACCCAACCCAGTCCTCAGCTACTGAAGGCCTCTTGGTGATGCCAATTAACTATTACCTGAATACAATCACATGTGATGAGGCTCGGATAATCCTTCGAGTAAGGGACTCATCTCTACAACGGTTAGGACTCAAAAAAGAGCTACGCAATAGAGTCAAATCCAACACTCTGAGATTATTCAACCCTGATCACATGTGACTTTAACGTATTCACCTAACATTTAACTCCCATCACTTCAAAGCCCACATAGCACAAAGCAAACAACATTTGGACATAAGGAAAACAATCTCAAGCAACTTTATCCTCGTAGAGAGAACTGAAGTAGCATACAATGCTAAACTCGTACTATCAGGAATAACCTAAACAGGCTACCCTACTGCTGTCTACTCAACTCTAGCATGCAACTCTTTCATATATTGAAGCACATAAAGCAGGCACATAAGGCATCACTTCTAGATCCTTAGTCCTATTCTAGCATGCTGTTCTACAGATACAGATAAACATAAATAAACTTGTATGGGTACATTGGAGAATACTTACTTGAGCTCGGCCGGTCGCGCACATCACACACTTTGTTCTTTCTTAAAACCCTTTACTTGGCCTTTTAGAAAACATTTTCTCTTTCCAAAATCTTTTAATCCCTCGATTTGAGTTCAAACACCCCCGAAGGTGTGTCCGAATCCCTCAAACCAGGGCTCTGATACCAACTTGTAACAACCCAAAAATACGAGCCAAAAATTTCATTTTTTGAAAACATATACTTAGCAAAACATTCGAATTAAAACGTTTACGGATCATAACATTTTATAAATATATCACATGTCTGGAAAACATTTCATAAAACATAATAATGTCAGAGTACAAATCCCCAGGAAGATCTCATGATGTAGAATATGAAACATGTGTGTGTTGGGCTGCTACCGCGCCAGCTCCTTCCCCTTCGAAGAAGAGGTACCTGAAACCAAAACTGAAAACTGTAAGCACGAAGCTTAGTGAGTTCCCCCATCATACCGCATGCTATACAATCACATATCATACATATTTCCAGGCATTTATGGGGTGCCCGACATACCCAGTACGGCCATTATGGGGTGCCGACCTACCCGTGTCAAGCCATTCTGGGGTGCTGACTACCCATGTCAAGCCATTCTGGGGTGCTGACTACCCTTCGGTCCTGACGACCGAACCTCGGGGACTATTTCACCCCCTACTGCTACTCTCACATATATCATAACATAACATATTATCAGACATATCTGGGGTTCCTGAACTAGCCTTCGATCCTAGCAACTGAACTTGGGGATTGGTCCTACTACCTCTATCGCATATAACATAACAAGCCAGCATGCAAACATATAATCACATACTGTCAGACATATCTGGGGTGTCTGACTACCCTTCGGTCCTAACAGTCGACCTCTACTACTATCACATATAACATATCATGCTAGCATATAACATATCAGGTAGTAGCAAACCTAGATGATACCACAAAGACAATCATCTATCATACATCTCCTACTGGTGGGCCGGCATTGTGGCCTTAGACCCACCGCTACTGGAAGGTAACTCACCTCGTAGTAGCTGCTGATCTGTGTGGGAATAGTTTGTCTACTACTGCTGCTTCTCCAGAAATCCTCCGGCTGTAATTCCCACCAAACACTTAGTCAAATACTGCTAACCGCCCTCAGGGCAAATTGTCCATTTACCCTTAACAAGCCATGAGTTAAGTTATAGTCAACTGCCAGTTGACCAAACTCGCCGAGTTGGCTTGCTGACTCACCGAGTCCCTTTCTCTATACCCAAGTCTTAATAGTCTTGCATCCTAGTCGCCGAGTTGTATGAACAACTCGCCGAGTTTGCCTTCATTCGAAGAACACTCTATAACTCGTCGAGTTCACGTTCATCCGAAGACAACTCTACGTTGGGACCATCAAAGGGAGTTTACGACCCTAAACTAGGATTTTACAGCCGTAAGCTCCTATACTCTTCTTATATTCATGATTTGGTGGTCTTAGATCAATAACATGTGATTCAAACCAATTTTACAAGCCTTAGAACGAAGTTAGGGCATCATTTGGCTTGTGTAGATGAGTTTACGGCCCAGCAACCCATTCTAGTGGGGTTTATGGCCGTGAACACTTCAAGGAGTGGTTTTCATCAAGTTTAAGGCCCTTAAATCGATTGTGGTTGATTCTAGAACTTAATCCAAGGCTATTTGTGTGTTTAAGTGGCTTTTAAACACTCAAATATGAGTTTACTCTCCATGAAAGTGAGTTTACGGCCCAAGCATGTTCTTGGGCAGTAAACTCATGTGTACTCCCCAAAAACTTGATTCAAGGTGTTCTAAGTCCAGTACATTAATTCATATAGCCGTATCTAAGCTCCAAAGGTCGATTGGAAGGGTTTAAAGACTCAAAAACCCCTTATATGTGTGTTTACGGTCCAAGCATGTTCTAGGGCCATAAACACATGAAAATGGTCCTAAATGATTGTTTAACCATGAATTTAAAGGTCTAAGATGCTAATCCATGAGTTAGGGAAGTTACCTTAGTGATTTGGAGCTTAAATTTGAAGATTTTGGACTTGAAACTTGGATTGGAGGAGAGAGGTTAGAGAGAGAGCAAAAACTTCAAATGGAAGCTTAAACCACTTTAAATAGGTTCCAAGTTTTAGACACGGTGGAATTCTACCCGATACCGACGTTATACGATGCTTTTGGTCGCACCCGATTAAGTTACCGTAACCCGATATGGTCGATTCTAAAATGTTTCCGATTACTAATATGGAGTGTTAATATGAATTCTAAACATGTTTAGACACCCATTAAGTCATAATAGAAATCTCAAAATTTTGACTTAATTTAACGACGTAACGGAAACGAAAACCACGAATATATTAACGAAAAGGGTTACAATTGATGGAACGAACTTCGGGTTGTGACAATTTACCCCCCCCCCCCCCCCCCCCCCGTAGAGGGAATTTCGTCCCAAAATTTAGAATTAAGATACAAATCATGTATCTAGGAAGAGATGTGGATACTTCTGTTTCATTGAGTCTTCACGCTCCCAAGTGAACTCCGGTCCTCGCTTGGCATTCCAGCGAACCTTCACTATTGGGATGCGACTTTGTTTCGTGCGTTTGATCTCTCCCTCCATGATTTCGATTGGTTCCTCCACGAAGTTCAAGTTTTCGTTGATCTTGATCACGTCTGGGGGAATCACGAGGGTTTCATCGGATAAACACTTCTTAAGATTAGAGACGTGGAAAACAGGATGGATGTTACTAAGCTCGTGAGGTAATCGAAGTTTATAGGCTACCGGACTGATCCTGGCGAGGATCTCGAAGGGTCCAATGTACCTCTTTCCCACGCTTTCCAAAGCATACCAATGCCAATCCTTTCCACGGAGAGACCTTCAACAGGACACGGTCTCCAACCTAGAAATCCAGAGGTTTCCGTCATATGTCAGCGTAACTCTTCTGTCGGTCTCGTGAAGCTTTCAGTCGTTCACAGATCTGGATGATTTTCTAGGTAGTTTCGCGGATGATTTCAGGACCAGTGAGAGCTCTGTCAAGGAATACACTCTTGGCTAGCTACGTGTCCCCTACCTCGACCCAGCACAGAGGGGATCTGCACTTGCGACTGTAGAGGGCTTCGAACGGGGCAGCCTTGATACTGCTGTGGTAACTATTGTAGTACAAGAACTCGATCAATGGCAAATGTGTGTCCCACGACTTTTCGAAATCGATGACACATGCCCTAAGAATGTCTTCAAGGGTTTGGATAGTTCTCTCGCTCCGTCCTTCGGTCTGAGGGTGATAAGTCGTGCTCATGTCTAGTTTACTTCCAAGATCCTTCTGAAGTGACTGCCAAAATCTAGAGGTAAACCTGCTATCTCGATCAGAGATAATGGACGCATGTACACCGTGTAGTCAAACTACCTCCTGGACGTAGATCTGCGCAAGTTTTTCCATCTTGAACGATTCTATAATCGGGATGAAGTGAGCAGACTTGGTCAAACGATCGACAATTACCCAAACGGTATCGTACCCACTCGGACATTTTGGTAACTTGGTGATGAAATCCATGGTAATCATCTCCCATTTCCACTAGGGTATCTCAGGTTGCTGGAGCAGACCCGAGGGTTTCTGGTACTCGACTTTCGCTTTGGCGCAAGTCAGACACTTGCCCATAAACATAGCGATCTCGGATTTCATGTTTGGCCACCATTATTGTTTCTTGAGATCTAGGTACATCTTATCCGAACCCAGGTGAACAGAGTATCTGGTCTTGTGTGATTCCTCCATGACAATCTCCCTGAATCCTCCAGACATTGGAATCCAGATTTGGTCCATGAAACAATAGACTCTGTCACCTCTGATCTCAAGTTTCTTATCCATTTCCTCAAGGCTTCTCTTGATTTGTTCTCGAGTTTAAGGGCTTCTAATTGGGCGTCTCAGATTTGCATGGATAAACGGGAATGGATAGTCATCGTCAGTGTCCTCACTTTACGGCTTGAACTTTCCTTTCGGCTAAGGGCATCTGCTACCACATTGGCCTTGCCGGGATGGTAGCAAATCTCGCACTCATAATCACTGAGCAGCTCTATCCATCGTCGTTGCCTCATGTTTAAGTCTTTCTGATTAAGGATGTGATGCAGACTTTTATAGTCAATGAAGATCGTACACTTGGTTCCGTAGAGATAATGTCTCCAAATCTTCAGTGCAAAGACTATGACTCCTAACTCAAAGTCATGTGTGGTATAGTTGACCTCATGTGCCTTCAACTGTCTTAAGGGATAAGCAATCACTTTTCCTCATTGCATAAGCACACAGCCTAAGCACTGATTAGACGCATCACAATAGACTACAAAGTCTTCTTTCTTTTCGGGTAGGGACAGAAAAGGTGCACTACACAAGGCTTGCTTTAATGCTTGGAACGTTCTTTCTTGTTTTTCACTCCAACAAAAGGGTACACCTTTCTGTGTTAGAGTGGTTAGGGGTTTGGCGAATTTGGAAAAATTCTGGATGAATCTCCGATAATAGTCGGCGAGACCCAAGAATTGACGGATTTGTCTAAGAAAGGATGACACACCCAGTTCATCAGGTCCATGAACACAACCGGTGCGTTGGTTAGACCAAAGGGCATCACTACGAACTCGTAGTGTCCATATCGAGTCCTGAAAGTTGTTTTGGAAACATCGCTCTCATGAACTCGTAGCTGATGTACCCTGACCGAAAGTCTATCTTTGAGAAGTAGTTGGCTCCCTGCAGTTGATCGAAGAGGTCATCTATTCGCGGAAGGGGGTATCGGTTTTTGACGGTCAATTTGTTCAAATCACGGTAGTCGATATACATCCGGAAGGATCCATCTTTCTTCTTCACAAACAAAACCGGAGCTCCCCAGGGTGAGGAACTCGGTCTGATGAACCCTTTGCTGAGTAACTTGTTGAGTTGGCTGGATAACTCCTGCATTTCTGCTGGAGCTAGGCGATATGGAGACTTGGCTACAGGGGTAGCTCCAGGAATTAGGTCAATGCAAAATTCGACCTGACGTTCGGGAGGAATTCCTGGGAGTTCTTCCAGAAAGACATCAGGAAAGTTACAGACTTCGGGAATGCTCACGAGGTCTTTAATTTCCTTTTTCTCGTTAATGAAATGGGCTTGGAATTCTTGGCACTCCTTTCGCATGAGCTTCTGAGCTTTGATGCAGGAAATGATGTGAAGGTTGGAGCTGAGTTTATCGTCATAGATTATGAGAGTTTGAGCCGTAGGAAGATTGATACGGATGGCTTTTTCGTAGGAAAGGATATCAGCATAATTGGGACTCAACCAATCCATGCCAATGATAACATCAAATATCTTTATGGAAACTGGCATAAGATCGATGGGAAATGAATGATCGTTTAGGGTAAGGGTACAACCTATGAATACATCGCTAGCGTTCTCATTCTCACAGTTAGCCATCTCGACGGTAAATGTTTTGGTTAATGGTTGGGGATTAGGTTTTAGATCATGTTTGAACGAATGACTAACAAAACTTCTTTCAGCACCCAAATCGAAAAGAATACTAACATAAGAGTTGTCGAGAAGGAACGTACCCGAAACAACAGTGGGATCAGTAACTGCCTCCTCCCGTCTCATGGCTTGGACTCCCCCGGTATTATCAGTTGTCACCTTCTTGGGGCAGTTCCTCTTTTAATCCCCAACTTCTCCATAATTATAGTAGGCTTAACCAATACCTGCTCCAGAAAATTGATTTGCAGATTAGGCTGGTGCCTTGCAGAATCGGACCGAGTGCCCCTTGTTACCATAGTTGGTGCATGTTAGGTCACGGCAGGGGCCGGGGTTATGGTGGTATTTCCACTTTTCACACTGGGAAGGTTACCAGCATATCTACTGGTAGGGGTTTAAGTTGTAGATCGCACAACAGAAGCAACAGCCATGGGGGTAGTAGCAGCATGGACTTCTACTGTCTGTTGTTTCTTTGAAGATCCTTGAGAAGATTGACCTTTTTTCTTTTTCCAGAACTTTCTTCTCTCACCACTCCTCTTGGTCGTTTCAGGAGTGGTGGTTGTATCCTCAGCCTCATCACTGTGGACAATTAGGGTCTGGGCTAAACTTTTGGCACTATCACAAGTATCCGGCCTTGTAGATAAGACGTTTCCTTTGGTCGGTTCGGTCAGCCTCCAAATAAATATCTCTATCTTATTACTCTCCGGGGTATCCATTCCCGGACAGAGTAGTGCCAGGTCATCAAACCTCGAGGTGTATGCTGCAATATCAGAACCCTTCATCTTCAGGTTCTAGAGCTCGTGCTCTAACTTCTGAATTTCGCCCCGAGGGCAGTACTCCGCTAGAAGCAGTTCCTTCATGGATTCGGATCCTATATCATTGGCTACAGGTAGAGTCAGGGATTTGACTCGGCCGTTCCACCAAGTCAAGGCTTTATCGATAAAGGTACAGGCTGCGAACTTTACTTTGTCAGATTCCAAACAGGCACAGATTTCAAAGATGGATTCGATTTTCTCGAACCATCGGGTGAGGGAAATGACACCTCCAGTGCCATCAAAGGATGTGGGATTCGCGCTCATGAAATCTTTATAAGAACTCCCTTTGCGGTGTCCTTGGCTATCTTCTGGATTTTAGGGCTGGGGACCACCTCCTGAACTATCGGGGTTCATTTGTGACATGGCGGCTGTCACTGAGGCAGTAATAGCTGTCTGAAGCATTACGAGATCAATTTGAGGAGAAGGTGGTGGTGGAGGGTTGTTGGTCTTTGAGCTGGGTCTCTTTCTTGGAGGCATCTTTATCTAATAAGATCAGGTAAGAGAGGATGATAAGTCCTCTGAATTAAATCAAGAGATATGACAGTTATATATTCCGAATAAGCGATAAAGCAGGAAAGATGTAACAGCCCGAAATTTCAAGTATTATTAAAATTATATTTTAGGGGGTGTTTTAAGGGGGGACTCGGCGAGTTGGAGCTAGACTCGCCGAGTAGGATCGCAGACCTGGTTGCGGGTTCGCGACTGGACTCGGCGAGTCTGAGCTGTTTAGCGAAAACCCTAGCTGTTTAGGTTTGGAACGTATAAAGGGGACTTATTGGCCTTCATTGTTCATTTTAGCCTTCTGAGAAGAACCCTAAATCGATTGTGTGCATCTAGATCAAGATTTAAAGGCCATTGGTGATTTTGAAGGAGTTGTTGTGCAAAGAAGAGAAGGGCTTGGCTATGGAACAGCAAGGGGGTCACATTCTGAGGTTGGGGACACAGAGAACACATTATCCAGGTAAGAATTCATGTATACTCTGCTATGGTTGAGGATTAGGGTTTATGGAACCCTTTTATGGATAGATTGAATGTTACCCTTGTTCCCCAAACGATTGTAACCCTGTATTAGGACCCTTGGAGGTCCAGAATATCCCATGTCTGTGCATTTCGAGAATTGGTGAAGGTTTTGGATTGAAATCCTTATGCCTTAGGTCAACATGTAAATTATAAGTCTTGGGGTGTATCATGATCACCTAAATGAATACCTTATGTAATGGACCAGTCGAGGAAGGCCAGACCTATGAATGGTCTGAGCAGTTATGACCTTAGGAAGCAGTTTGCGTGACTGCATGGCATGGACTCGCCGAGTCAGATGAGCAGACTCGGCGAGTAGCTTGAAGAATAATTGGGACTCGTCGAGTTGTTCATCAGACTCGGCGAGTGGAGTCGGGGTGGCCCCGCGATTCTTCCAGGAGTAACTCATCGGGTCAAGGAGGATACTCGACGAGTAGAAGGGAAAACTTAGAGGATTGGAGGACGACTAGACTCGCCGAGTCCGGTCGAGTTGACCGTGGACTGTTGACTAGAGTTGACCTATGTTGATTTCTTAGGGTCAGTTGTCTTCAAAGATAAAAGTGTTAATAAGGGATGTACGACATTATCCAGGGAGTCTGTAGCTCGGCGGATCAAGTACGAGGGATTTCAGGAGTTGCTAACTTTCAGTATCCGCAAGGTGAGTCTTCTCACTATACTGTACCTGGAAGGGTTTGACTGTGTGACCGGAAGGTCGGATATGATATGTGTTATACGTGCTATAAATGGTAAGATAATTGCTATGCGTGCTATGTATGTTTATATGGGCCGGAAGGCAATATATTATGTGATCGGAAGTCGAATATGATATATGATATATGTGTTATATGTGGTAAGTAAATGTATTATGTGCTGTGTATGTGTATGGGCCGGAAGGCAATATGTTATGGGCCGGAAGGCAATATGTTACGGGCCGGAAGGCAAATATGTTATGGGCCGGAAGGCAATATGTTACGGGCCGGAAGGCAAATATGTTATGGGCCGGAAGGCAATATGTTACGGGCCGGAAGGCAAATATGTTATGGGCCGAAAGGCGATTATGTTATGGGCGGGAAGGCGTTGTGCTGTGGACCGGAAGGTCCGGGCCTGGAAAGGCGTATATGTGTAAGTGGTATACTGGGGAACTCACTAAGCTTCGTGCTTACAGTGTTTTGTGTTATGTTGTTTTCAGGTTCTTTCAGTAACACGGGACGGCACCGGCTCGATTGTACACACCAGAGAAAGAGTTATATGTTGGAGGATCCTGGTTTTCTATTGAAGCGGAAATGATCTATGTTTTGTAATTCAATTATAAATGAGATTTTTAACAAGTGTTCTAATAAAATGATTATTTTAAATGAAAAATTTTGCCTTGAATTTACGGTGTTACAAATTGGTATCAGAGCCTTGGTTTGAGGGATTCGAATGCGCCTTCGGGTAAATATGGACTCAAACTGAGGAAGTAAGAAAAAGTTTTCAAATAAATAGTTTTCTAAAAGCGAATAAGAGTCAAAGAGAAAGAAAGAAAGAGCAGTGTGTACAATCAGCCAGAGCCAAACGGTGATTTCCCAAAATACCCTTACTTTTGTGTTATGAAATATCTATGATGCACTTTATGAGATATTATTGCATGCTAGAGACAGGCTAGGTATTTCATATCTTAGGACTAGAGTGGCCTGATTTGTGATGCATTAGCCTAGGGTTTGTTGTTATATGTGCGTTATGCTTTTGAGTATGTGATGAGTGAGAGTATCCAGTTAGAACGCACGAGGGATAGAGTTACAGAGTTCAGGGGTATTTCCGAGGATGAGCCGAGAAGGTGGAGTTATCACAGATAAGGAGTCCTATGTATTCTTCGATGCTCGAATGCTGCTTGCTTTGTGCTTTGTGGAACTCTCGATGATGGGAGTCAGCTACTAAGTGAGTATGACGATATTCAGGAGGTAGATGGCTGACATCATTAGGAGCTCTTCAGCAGCTGATAGCAAAGAAGTGGGAGGACGACGGAAGAGACTAGGGAGTAAACCTAGCCAGATGAGTGCGTTGGTAAAGTACAGGATTTCGCTGGAGAGCGGGCACGTGCGATGGGATTGGTGAAAGAGCAGGTCGAGAAACTACTTAGGAGCTCTGGGATGGTCCGTGTGGAAAGTATGGGTAGATGTGGCAGGTAGTATGGGCCCGTACTACTGAAAGCAGAGGACCCATACTTGTTACAGGGAGCATTCTGAAGGTCCTAAGGAACAGATCGAGGAGTGATGTTATGGTTCGAGTACCATACATCGGAACAGATTGAGGAGTGATGTTATTGTTCGAGTACCATACATTGGAGCAGATTGAGAAGGGATGTCATGGGATGAGTACCATGGTTCGTAGTGAATGATGTTGGTGATTATTTTATTATCCGGTCATGATCGATGAGGTAGAGATCGGACGCTATGGGATTTAGGCCTGCAGACCATGATTGAGTATGAAGAGGCGTCCCTCGAGAGGAAAGGCGAGTGCCTATCAGAGTATTTTGGTAAGGAGTTAAAGGAAGGAGAAAATTTCAGTCTGAGTTGAGCAATCAGTCGATAGAAGAGAGGTCATCTTCTAGGTGGGTGGTGCTATTTTGTTCGTGTGCGAGACACGGGAGGTCTGATGTTTCAGTTTTGGGTTTGGGGGTACACCCTACAGGTCGTATCGGTGATGATTTTCCCCAGAGTAGCAGGTGGCAGGTGTGCCGCGAGGTAGTGACTTATCGGGAGTAGACAGTCAGTTGGGACTGAGGTAGTCGAGGACCACACCACACCTAATCGAGAATAGTAGGTTGTGTTATAGTGGTAGTAGTGGGGAGTTCAGTTGAGTTTTGCAGTGCAGGGAGTTTTCGTCTATGTTAGGAGTGGGTCCCTGTCCTTGGGAAAATTCCGGTGTTGGAGCATTGGTTGATGAGTTGAGGTGAGAGGAATGATGATTTTGCGGTGCAGTCTATGAGACCGGGATGTTATTGAGCAGTTGAGATGCTTAGTGTTGGATTGGTATGAGATTTGGAACGATTAGAGGCAGTCGTGATGAGAGGTTCTTGAGGAGTTCATCAGAGGTTCAGAGTATAGGGGGTTGATTGAATTCCTTAAAGGGAATTATCGGGCATGGTGTAGCATTTTCCGGGGGCAGTAGCGATTTCGCTGGTGGAAAAATAGTCGTGGGTTGGTTGTGTGCTAATTGGTAATGGTTCGAACCCTAAGTGGGGGAGAACCGGGTGCAGTATGTAAGAAAGCAAAGATTTGTCAAGAGTAGTTATAAGTGGAGTATAGAGATATGCTGTAAGAAATCATGAGACCAGAGATGTCGGTGATCAAGGAAAGGGGTCAGAGTGAGTTAATGCGGGAAGTACTTGAGGAGGAGGACGAATGTATCCATGACAGGTGATTGGTGTTGTTGCAAGTAGATAGAGAATGATTGGGCGGCCAACCCCCGGGGTCGGTATGCGTATCCTCGTTTGGATTTTGAGCGTCAGGAAAAAGAGTTTCGGAGAATTATCAACATATTTCGTAGCGTCAGCGTTTTCTTGTATTCCAATCGAGAAATTATATGCACCGAAGATGTAATGGGGAAAAAATGTAGATCTAATTATGGAGTTCATAGGAGATGTATTATTGTGTCTATATGATGCTTGGGGCAGGAGATCAGTGGTGGTGGCAGGATCTTGTGATGCTTTGTTGGGGAATTCTGAGATATCCGGGTATGATATCTTTATTTCGGAGTTACATGTGAATCCTGAATTGAATCGACGTGTGGCATATCAAGTATCGGTGAATCTAGTGGGAGCCCTTCAAGTATGGGCATCCAGGGAGATTATTTGAGAGAGTGGATTTTCAAAAAGATGGGCATTTGTTATGTTGAATGCCTCCAGAGCCTGTGATGGATATTCGAGCCGTAGTACTCCCTACTCAGAGGGTGTTGTGATGCTGCGTGGAGTTGAAGTACTCACTAGATGGCAAGAGAATTTCGATGTTGGAATGTGTTTCGAGCAGTGTATGATGTGGAAGAGTTGGGTTTGAGTAGCCCTGGTATTGAGTCTTTGGAGCTTGGATGTTGAGTCGGGGGCGAGACGGGGGTCTCCGTCTTTGTCAGGAGATGCGGGGAGATACGCAGGAAATATGCGGAGCAGAAACCAGAGATTTGAGTTGAGACGATCCTCGGTTGGATTGTATTTTTCTCGCATGAGGAAAAGAGGATTTCGTGACTTGCGTGTCACTGGGCCGGGATAGTGGTCACGGGGAGGAAGTTAGTGGGACACTTGGATCATGATACGGGTGACGTTGGGGGCTCAGCTGTGGAGCCAAAAGCTGATCTGGTACTCAGTCTTGAAGAGGAATATAAGAAAGGAGATTATCATGATGACATCTAAGGACACTTTAGAGAGAGGGAGCGATCCAGACGCTCGAAGACATGCTTCGGGCATATGTATTAGATTTCAGAGGAAGCTGTGGCACGTATTTATCCTTGGTTGAGTTGTTCCATAACAACAGCCATCATTAGTGCATTGGTATGCCGCCCTTTGAGCTGTTACATAGGAGGTGATGTCGGACCCTCATTGCTGAGGAGAGGTAACGCATGGGCCTGAGAGTCCTTGCGAGCAGATCCAGAGCATGTGCGATACATGGAGTAGTGGCAAGGTCGTCAAGCGGATTTCTCTAGGTAAGGGAGAGGAAGGTATGTTGGGACTAGTGCAGCATGTGTATGCGAATACAAGAAGGGAACTCGTGAGAGTTGCTCTGAGAGTGCGAATGGGTCTCTTAGTCGTTCCGAAATGGATAAAGTGGGTTTTGGATCGGGGATCCAGTGATTCATGGTTTCCTAACCCTTATGGGTCGAGTGATCGTTGAGATTTGGAGCAGAATTGCATCGTGGGTAATTCTCGGTTACAGGGAGTAGTGGGCAGTACATAGATCGTGCTTCAGTCGACAGAGCAGATACAGCAGGTTAAACAGAGGTTATTGATCGCCTAGAGCTGACAGAAAAGTTATGCAAACAGACGCCAGTACGAGCTTGAGTTTCAGGTTGGCGACTTCGTATTCCTGAAGGTCTCTCCTTGGAAAGGAGTGATTCGATTCAGGAAGAGGGGCAAGTTGGGGCCCCGGTATATTGGACCTTTTCGTGATATTGTAAGGGGAGGACGGGTGGCCTACCATTTGGAGTTGCCAACGGAATTGAGATAGATCCACGACACTTTTCATGTGTCGCAGTTGAAGAAGTGTATAGTCGATGAGTCAGCAGTGGTTCCACTAGAGAACATTTAGGTGAATGCGAGCCTGAGTTATGCTGAGAGACCAGTGGCCATCAGGGATCGGAAGATCAAGGTTCTGAGGACCAAGGAGGTATCTCTGGTGTTGGTTCAGTGGCAACCCCGGAAGGGATCGGAAATGACTTGGGAGTCGGAACGTGAGATGCGGGAGCAGCATCCGGAACTATTTTCAGAGTGAGACTTCGAGGGCGAAGTCTGATTCTAGTGGGGGAGAATTGTAAGAGCCCGGAATTTCAAGTATTATTAAAATTATATTTTAGGGGGTGTTTTAAGGGGGGACTCGGCGAGTTGGAGCTAGACTCGCCGAGTAGGATCGCAGACCTGGTCGCGGGTTCGCGACTGCACTCGACAAGTCAGATAGGGACTCGGCGAGTCTGCGCTGTTTAGTGAAAACCCTAGCCGTTTAGGTTTAGAACGTATAAAGGGGACTTATTGGCCTTCATTGTTCGTTTTAGCCTTCTGAGAAGAACCCTAAATCGATTGTGTGCATCTAGATCAAGATTTAAAGGCCATTGGTGATTTTGAAGGAGTTGTTGTGCAAAGAAGAGAAGGGCTTGGCTAAGGAACAGCAAGGGGGTCACATTCTGAGGTTGGGGACATAGAGAACACATTATCCAGGTAAGAATTCGTGTATACTCTGCTATGGTGATGTAGTTTGAGGATTAGGGTTTATGGAACCCTTTTATGGATAGATTGAACGTTACCCTTGTTCCCCAAACGATTGTAACCCTGTATTAGGACCCTTGGAGGTCCAGAATATCCCATGTCTGTGCATTTCGAGAATTGGTGAAGGTTTTGGATTGAAATCCTTATGCCTTAGGTCAACATGTAAATTATAAGTCTTGGGGTGTATCATGAGCACCTAAATGAAGACCTTATGTAATGGACCAGTCGAGGAAGGCCAGACCTATGAATGGTCGAAGCAGTTATGACCTTAGGAAGCAGTTTGCGCGACTGCATGGCATGGACTCGCCGAGTCAGATGAGCAGACTCGGCGAGTAGCTTGAAGAATAACTGGGACTCGTCGAGTTGTTCATCAGACTCGGCGAGTGGAGTCGGGGTGGCCCCACGATTCTTCCAGGAGTAACTCGTCGGGTGAAGGAGGATACTCGACAAGTAGAAGGGAAAACTTAGAGGATTGGAGGACGACTAGACTCGCCGAGTCGCCAGAGTACTCGCCGAGTCCGATCGAGTTGACCGTGGACTGTTGACCAGAGTTGACCTATGTGTGATTTCTTAGGGTCAATTGTCTTGAAAGATAAAAGTGTTAATAAGGGATGTACGACATTATCCAGGGAGTCTGTAGCTCGGCGGATCAAGTACGAGGGATTTCAGGAGTTGCTAACTTTCAGTATCCGCGAGGTGAGTCTTCTCACTATACTATACCCGGAAGGGTTTGACTGTGTGACCGGAAGGTCGGACATGATATGTGTTATACGTGCTATAAATGGTAAGATAATTGCTATGTGTGCTATGTATGTTTATATGGGCCGGAAGGCAATATATTATGTGATCGGAAGTCGACTATGATATATGATATATGTGTTATATTTGGTAAGTAAATGTATTATGTGCTGTGTATGTGTATGGGCCGGAAGGCAATATGTTATGGGCCGGAAGGCAATATGTTACGGGCCGGAAGGCAAATATGTTATGGGCCGGAAGGCAATATGTTACAGGCCGGAAGGCAAATATGTTATGGGCCGGAAGGCAATATGTTACGGGTCGGAAGGCAAATATGTTATGGGCCGAAAGGCGATTATGTTATGGGCCGGAAGGCGTTGTGCTATGGACCGGAAGGTCCGGGCCTGGAAAGGCGTATATGTGTAAGTGGTATACTGGGGAACTCACTAAGCTTCGTACTTACAGTGTTTTGTGTTATGTTGTTTTCAGTTTCTTTCAGTAACACGGGACGGCACCGGCTCGATTGTACACACCAGAGAAAGAGTTATATGTTGGAGGATCCTGGTTTTCTATTCAAGCGGAAATGATCTATGTTTTGTAATTCAATTATAAATGAGATTTTTAACAAGTGTTCTAATAAAATGATTATTTTAAATGAAAAATTTTGCCTTGAATTTACGGTGTTACAAAAGAGTTGTCAAAATAGATAAATTATCGCTAAAGAAATGATCAGGGAACAATGCTTGAATGAGGATTTCTACAAAGGATTGGCTCGAGAAATACTCCCATAGTATTTCATGATTCACTATGACCATGGTTCGATGTTCTAGGATATTAAGGTTAGTTTTAGGCATGTTGAACACGACACTCACTCCCAAGCACATGTTGGCCGTGTGTCGAAGGAATATAGTTGGCCAGGCTATATTGATCCTAGACACGACTACATAACTGCCCAGGTTTAACCGCAACATACAACACCTATTTACTTATGTTTTATTCTACTTGCAGTTACGGATGTCGACGGTTAGGTATACTTGTATACTTTTGAAAATACTTATACTTTGAAGTATACTTTTAGTTCAGAGCACTTAGGCCCCTGAGTGTTTATAGTTTTATACCATGTAAGATTTGGTATACTTTATTCACTATAAACAAGGGCTCTGATACCAATCTGTTACACCCCAAAAACCGAAGGCGGAAACATTTCCGGGTCGGACTCCACGTTGAGTATCAAATCCAATGTACATAGTAAGCAAGGTAAACAACCATTACATTACATATGAAATTTACATTTGTTCGAAAGTAAAGTTGTACATTGTTATACATATGTATATATAAACAAAAGCAAGACGTGTCTTCGATGCACTCTGTCTTCGACAAAAGGATCATTGGGTACCTGTCTAATGCGGACCTGAGAATACATGCAGTTTGAAAATTAGCAAAAAGCTGGTGAGTTCATAAGCAGTTTTGTTTTCTGAAAATGTATGAGTTTCCCTTTGGTTTTTGAAAATGTTACGACCCAAGAAAATCCCATATTTTCTTATATGTAAAGTTTAGTTATATATTATCTTACACGGTTCTGGTTATGTTCAATTGTTATCCTAGGAAAATCCCATATTTTCCTAATGTGAAAGATGTATACTGAAAACCTGGTTATCCTTGTAAAGTGTATGTTAGTTCACCAATCCAAAATGTAATGTAAAAGATGTACACTGAAGATGTATTAGTTTTAACACGTATATAAAACTAATAAATACAAAGTAAACTAGTTACTAACCCATTATTACTAAAAAGTAAATCTGTGTTATCCAAATTGCGAGTTCCATAATCATACTATATACTAATTATGGCAATAAGTAGTCCATCTCACTTTATGAATTTCGTCACCCTTGAACCTTTCGGTTCGGCTGTAGCAAGCAGCCAGGTGCGGGGTAGTCAGCCCCGTATAGATCTATACACTCAAGTCACGCTCCCTATCTAAGAGATTCTGGTTTCGAGGGTGGTCCTCGACTCACGTATCTCTGTGGAGTGTTCACCGAGGACGTGTCTCCAATTTATAAGAATAACAAATTTACTAGTAATAATACTGAAAGGTCAAATGACTATCCTCCACTCGCGTATCTCTGTGGAGTGTTTACCGAGGACAAAACAATGTTCTATGTTCAAATGTTATGCTTTTAATTGTTATAATGTGGGAAAACATTTGAGAAAATACAAAATATAACAATTTATAATGTTTTTTCACAAATAATATGATAATGTATTCTGTAGGTTCAAACGGTTGTTTGTTACGACTGTCAGTGTTAAAAGCATATGTAATATGAAACACAACACATATAAAACAAGTTTTGAGTTCAATTGTATTCCCCCCTGAAAATAGTGAAAAACATTGAAAAGGGTAGGGGTATGAACTCACCAGACGAGAAAACGTGTCGATTTGGAAGCTATGTGTCAGTTTGGAGCTTGATAACGCGCGAGGTTCCTATGTAATATGAAATGGTATACAAATGTATCTAATTAGACTTTAAATCACTAATTAGATATGATTATACACTCCAATACGAGAAAACACTTAATTCAAGTGTTTTGAGTGACCCGGGTGACATCTACGGACGTATAGGGCTTTGGAAAATGAGTTTGGTCTTCAAGAGTAAACTCCTTAGGGAGTTTACGGCCCTAAGACCACGACTGTATGAGTTCATGGCTGTGAACTCATGAATATAGGGTTTTATGGTGCCAAATGGTCAATTAACACATGGGAAGGGTTTTTATGATTAAATCTAAGGCGTAGGAATAAGTTTTACCACCAAAGGGACCATCAAAGGGAGTTTACGGCCTTAAGCTCCTATAATCTTCTTATATTCATGATTTGGTGTGTAACAGCCCGGATCCCCAGGTACCTTCATTTTCATATTTTTGATATTCTGTGAGGGGACTCGGCGAGTTGGAGGTCGAACCCGCCGAGTTAGGTCGCGGTTTTGGGCGGAGGTTCGCGTCCGGACTCGGCGATTCCAAGGGATGGACTCGGCGAGTCCGCGCTGTTTAATGAAACCCTAATTTCCCGGTCCTAAACCCTATTTAAAGGACCTTATGGCCCTCATTTGCAGCCACCTTGAACCCCAAGAGCCCCCATACGACTGTGAGCCCTTGTGAGTGTGTTTGGAGACCATTTGTTCATCATTTTGTGTGATATTGCAAGAAAGGAGGGAGAGGATCAAGCTTGAAGAGTTGGGGAGCTTGGATTTGTTGCTATTTCATCAAGGGAGTCTTCTTGATGTAACTTTCAGAGCCAAACTTCATGTTTTGTGTTGATGTGTCAAATCTAGGGTTTCTTCTTGCATTTCTTGGCCCGAATTGGAAGTATGAGAGGTCCCATGGAGATACGGAACCTAGATATGGACCTTAGCAGGTCCAGGAGAACCCATATGACAAGCTTTATGTCCATTCTTTTGAGTTAGAAGCTAAGGTTGCCATATTAGAGGTTGTTTCTCCAAAATAAGCCTTGTATGCATTGCATGGCAACCAAGACTAAGACTTTACGTGACAAATAAGCTTGGGAAGGCAAGATCTATGTATGTATGGAATGGATCTGACCGCAAAAGCCAGTTTTAGGTGGTGCATGGCATGGACTCGCCGAGTCTGAAGAACAGACTCGACGAGTCGCTTGAAGATTGTCCTTGAGACCACCCTGTGTGTAGTCCTGACCGAGGTATGGGCGACTCAGTGAGTCGCAGAGAGTTGGAAAGGTTTTGACAGGTGGACCGATTCAGGTTGGGACTCGCCGAGTTAACCTTGCGACTCGGCGAGTTGAGTCGCAGTGGCCCTGTGATTCAGGCCCAGGTGGAACTCGTCGAGTCGGGGGAGTACTCGACGAGTCAAAGGGAAAATCCTTGAGAGTTGGTTAAAACGCGTAGACTCGCCGAGTCACTATTGTGCACTCGCCGAGTCCGGTCCAAAGACTAAAGACTGTTGACCAAGTCAACCTGTGTTGACTTGATATGGATGGTCCACCTTAGTGGTACAAGTAATAATTATAGATTTATAATATCATAGGAGGATTGCAGCTCGAGGGTTCGAGCCCGAGTGATTCCAGGATTCACGATTAGCGACTTAGCGAGGCATACGAGGTGAGTCTTCTCACTATACTGTACCCGGAAGGGTCTTGACTGTGTGACCGGAAGGTCGAATATGATATGAGATATATGCCTTATGTGTGTTAAGTTATTCGTTATATGTGTCATGTATGATATGCTTGATTTGGGCCGGAAGGCAACATGTTATGGGCCGGAAGGCGTGGTCATATGGACTGTAAGGTTGACGTGGGTAGGACCGGAAGGTTTACCCAGTCGGGACGGAAGTCCCCTGAGACACATGGACTGGAAGGTCAAGGCTTGGAAAGGCGTACGTGCGTAGGTTGTATTTTGGGGAACTCACTAAGCTTTATGCTTACGGTTGTTGTGTTATGTGTTTCAGGTACTAGTGAGGACCGTGGGAAGGCGCCAGCATGATCGTACACACACTCGGGGAAACCATTTTGTGATCTTTTGTTATGTAATCGGTTGTGACTAAATTATTACATTGGAACCTAAACTTATTACTCATGTTTTGATGGTTGTAAAAATGAAAAAATTTTGGTTTGAAATTTTATGACGTTACAAGTTGGTATCAGAGCCTTGGTGTAACATCCGAAAAATACAACCAATTTAAATTTTTCAAAACAACCCGATTTTCATTAAAATGTTTACAAAAAGGTTTTCAATACAAATCATTAGAGTATTCCCAGAATCACATTACTACAAAATCATGAGGAGCGGTATAATCGCGCCTTCGCCTTGCCACGGTCTCCTGAAGAACCTGAAAAACATTAAACTACAACTGTAAGCCCGAAAGCTTAGAGAGATACCCCCAAAATACCAACCACGTATACACCCTTCCATGCCACAACCTTCCGGTCCAAAACATATCGCCTTCCGGCCCATAGGGTAATGCCTTCCGGCCCATAACACATAGCCTTCCGGCCCATATCATATCGCCTTCCGGCCTGCAACATAAAAGCATACATATCATGACAGAACATAAAACAACCATGCACATAACATGTAATCATATAACAGTTCACAGTTAGCAAATCGATCAACAGATCACATAACATATCATTACTCTAACCAAGATACCAGCCTAGCCGATCACTAGAATAACATCACCCTATGACTCAGCCAACATACTAATTATGCACGTACGCCTTTCCAGGCCATGACCTTTCGGTCCACATCGTATTGCCTTACGGCCCACAACATGTAATGCCTTCCAGCCCATAACGTAACGCCTTCCAGCCCATTTCCGCAATATCATACAATAGACAATTACTCGGATTTCCATCCGATAAAAAGGGTCGACCTTGGTGCCTTAAACCATATGGATATAGTGAGGATAACTCACCTTGAAACTGCCAACTGAAAGGATGAGATCCCGCTGCTCCGAACTCTGGCACGAACTCCTCCACTGAACATCAAAACATACAACTCAATAAATACCCTTAATTACCAAAATACTCCCGGAAGACAACTGGTCAACCCTTGGTCAAATACTAGGTCAAAGTCAACCCCTGACTGACCCTACTCGCCGAGTCAACCTGATGACTCGCCGAGTCCTTATGCTCAGAACTTCCCTCAATTAGCAACCCAACTCGCCGAGTCACCCCAAGACTCATCGAGTCCAACAACTCTGAGTCCACTCGCACCCAACTCACCGAGTCATCCCTTGACTCACCGATTCATCGACTCAACCAGGAATATTGGGACTTCCTCGACAAGACTCACCGAGTCCAAGGCTATCTTCAACCTACTCGCCGAGTTGTTCTTCCAACTCATCGAGTTCCAGGCCATCTTCAAGCAACTCGTCGACTCCACCCATGTGACTCGTCGAGTACCACCGGTCTGAATCCATACAGAAGCATCTCAGGCCATGCAATTGCTCCAAAACATAGATCCAACCTCCTACAATCCATCCATCACGTAAAGTGGCAAACTTTACGTGAATCTAAAGAGATCTAGGCCTTATTCACCTAAGAACCAAGGTTTGGGACATGGTAGCTCCATTAAGAACACAAGAACAGGGGCTTTAATGCTGTAAAGATCTTCTCCACTCCAGATCTGAGGTACCAACCTCAGATCCATCCTCCAACATCAAGATGCCACACAACCAAGCACCCCACACAACCCCAAAATGAGAAACTAGGAAAACACAGCCCAAGAATGAAAGTATTACCTCCAAAAGATGCCTCAATAGCAACCAAACTCGAATCCAAGCAAAGCCCTTTGATCCAAGCCACTTCTCCTTCAAGATTTCTTCAACCAACACCTCTCCAAGCTCTAATTTGCTCCACAAAGGGACTCTCCACGAATTTAGGGTTTCTGGGACTCAAGGGGGGAATAAGGGAGGCTGTGGAGGGGCATAATGCTCTTTATATAGGGCTCAACCCCGAAAATTAGGGTTTTCTCCATACAGCACCTACTCGCCGAGTCCATCTTTGGACTCGCCGAGTAGGCCACTTGACACGCGACCATAGTCGCGACCTGACTCGCCGAGTCACCCTCCGAAACTTACACTTTTAGCCCTTCAACTCTACTTTTGCGATTCCAGGATGTTACAATTCTCCCCCACTTAAATTAGGCTTCGTCCTCAAAGCCTACGTCATCTCATCTTGAAATTACTTCCCACGACGCGCCACCTGACCTTGACCGAACCAAGTCCTCAAGGCACAATCACATAACCCAGAAGCTCACCTTCTCCTTCCATACGGTGCCCCAACTACCTACTCAACCCGAGCACCAGCTGTACCCTCCGATAATCGCACTCAACAACCGAGAGTTACCCATGAGGCCTTACTGCTCCAATTCTCATCGTTTACTTGACTCATATGGCTATAAAACCACGAACCATCGGCTCCCCGATCCGAATTCCACTCTATCCTTTCCATGACGACAAAAAGACCCATTCTTCCATTCCGGAGCAACTCCCCCAAGTTCTCCTCTCGCAATCACACGCACATGCTGATCTAGCTCTAGCACCCTCAGGTTTGGAAAACTTGATACACTGATGATATCCTCAAACATCCTTCCAAGATGAACCGCTAATACATACCCAAAACCCTGATTAGAATCTCACTAAGAGTTCAAGACTCTCTCTCTGTATCCCTTCCGAACCCCTCTCCCTGGCTCTACGCCTGCGGTATTCCCTCCGCACCCTGAGCAAACATATCGAGTCGAATGAGCTTTTATTCTACCGCCGCAACACGCTACTCAAACACCATCGACGGACCACTCCAATCATAACTCTACACTGCCGCTTTCACTTCCGTGAATTCGCACTCCCTTTCGGAATTTCATTCCTCCCTCCTTCCTTACCAAGGAAACCACTCGTCCGCCCTATCACCATGACAGGCACTATGGTGCTCATCCCACGCTACATTACCTCTTTAAAGCGTACCCGACATCCATGCATCACCACTACTCTGACTCTCATCGCATGGACTACCTTTAATGCTCAAGATCACTACCCAGGGCCAGACCTCCCAATGCAATCACACTGCACCCTACGCAACCCATAACCTTGAACCGATCCAACTGTACTCGTAGAGTCTTCAGAATAACTGGACCGCCTTACCAGGCCTTCAGTCCATTCTGGACTGCTCAACAAGCATTCATCATCCCAAGCTATCGCCCCCGGAAATCCTCCCATGCATACCGTTCTAGCCCTCTAGGGGTTTCCGAACTCTAATTCCATCAAACGTACTCGATCCCGGCCTGCTCTCAGGCCTCCACAACCAATTGCCCTAGGTCGGTATCCCGCCCCGCATGCCCGACACTCGCTCCTATCAGCCTATACTCTGGGCTGACAGAACACTGCTGAATCCCAACAGCTAAGCACTCTAAAATACTCATCGATCTCCCAGAGAGTTCTCCAACTCTCCCCCACTTATAGCACTGATTAACAACCACCGGTCGCCATCACCGACCTTCCAGAACAACCCTGTACAAAGAAACACTTACACGCGGACTGCTTCCCACAAGCATAAACAACCTTAACGAGGTCTCACATCAACACTGATTAACCCGCTCGAAAGAAACTCAAACTGTATCTAACCACTCCTCGGAAAGCCGATGCTACCCAACCTTCAACCCAATGTTGCATCTCCACTAATAACCCTCACGAATGCTAACCAACGAAAGCATAAAACACCAAAATATAACCATACCCAAACCTCAGGGAACAACGGATACCAAGATGAAAACCCGAAACACAATCCATAACCATGCCAAACCCTCAAGGAACAACGGATACCAAGACGAAAACCCGAATCACAAATCCATAACCATGCCAAACCCTCAAGGAACAACGGGTACCAAGACGAAAACCCGAATCACAAATCCATAACCATGCCAAACCCTCAAGGAACAACGGATACCAAGACGAAAACCCGAATCACAAATCCATAACCATGCCAAACCCTCAAGGAACAACGGATACCAAGACGAAAACCCGAATCACGAATCCATAACTAGAACCTCAACCCGCAAAACGACGAATATCGCATAAAAACCACACAAAGATACCAGCACAAACAATACACCACAATAATTGCAAGATAACATGACATCCAGAAAGAAACATACCCGCAGCTGTATCCGGCACCGCTCTGACCTCCTCTGCCGCAAGCTAATAAGCACGACCCTGAGCCCTTGGGGGCTCCGCTCCACCCTGACCTTCTCCTGAAATCCTCAAAGTGGCCGGTGCTGGAGCCTGTACCGGTCCCGCGGAAAACTGTGGACAGTTGACCCTCATACGTCCAATCTGACAACAATGATAGCAAATCCTCAAGTCCCGAACCGGCGCTGACCATCGACAATCCCTCGGATAGTGTCCCTCCTTTCCGCACTTTTGGCATGCTCCACCGGACCTACAAACCCCGACGTAACCCCTTCCACACTTTCCACAGACGTGGCTACCCTGATCTCCCATCCTGGAATCAACGGTCTTAGACCGTTTCATCGCTGGCTGCGACTGAACCGGAGCTTGCCTCAACTCACGCATCTGCAACTCAATCTCTAACTCACGCCGCCTGGCGACCTCCTGCAACTCCAGTAAACTCTCGCACCTCTGCGCAGACACAAGCTGTCTGATGTCCTTCTTCAGCATACTCAGATATCGGGACATCTGAGCCTGCTCCGAAGCGAACTCAGGGCAAAACATCGCCCTCTCAATGAACATTCTGGTGATTTCCGTCACCGACTCCGAATCCTGCTTCAGCTCGAGGAACTCCCGATCCCACCTCTCCCTCTCCACCTGCAGAACATAACGAGTACTGAACATCTCTCTGAACTGATCCCATGAAATCGCAGCCCTCGGCGCATCCGAATATGACCCCGTGGTCAACCTCCACCAATCTTTTACTCCGAGCCTCAACAGGTTCAAAGCACACCTCACCCTCAAATCGGCAGGGCATGAACACATGAAGAAACATCCCTCCACGTCTGATAACCATCTCATAGCAACAATCGGGTCCTAAACTCCATCAAAAGTGGGAGGCTCCGTATTATCGAAGTCCCGATACTGAAAATCCCTATCAGCTCCTCCCCCTACTGCTGCTACAGCCACTGTAGCCGCCGCGACAGCCGTCTCCGTGAGAGCCGCATATCGCTCATCAAAATACTCAACCATGGCGGTCTTGATCGACCCAAACAACTCTGGCAGCTCAGCCCAAAACAATGCAGCAACCTCATCATGCATGATTTCACGAATCCTCGCATCCAACTCATGCGTACTCATCTGACTGACAACCTTGGGTTGTACAGACCCACCCGGAACTCCCTCTCCTGCTCCTGATCCTGACCCGGATCCACTCCCAGCGTGCCCTGAAATCTCCATACTAAAAATAAAACACCAATCTCAGACATATTCCACTATCTCGGGAACCGACTCTCAACCCAACCCTAGAGGTCATGGTTTCCCTGATACGCGTATGGGTCCTGTGCTTTTAGTAGTACGGGCCCATACTACCTTCCACACCTACCCATATTTGTATGAAGTACTACCACAACACCCTAGAGAAACATGCATAACAACGCTCAACCCTCACCACTAGGGGAACACCGAGAATCTCCCATAAGGAACCTTAGGCTATAGGCATCACAATCAGGCAACATTAACACGAATTCCTGAATATACCTAGCCTAACTCTAGCATGCTGTTCTATCAAAACTCAATAAAACAATGTCATGAATGGTAATTTGGGGTTACTTACTGGCTCCGGCTGATCGTACCTCCGCGTCCCCCCTTTACTAAATTTTAAAACCATTTTAAATTCTCTTTTGAAAACCCTCCTCGATTTGAGACTGGAGTCACACAAGTGTTCCTCCAATTCACTCAAACCAAGGCTCTGATACCAACTTGTGACATCCGAAAATACAACCAATTTAAATTTTTCAAAACAACCCGATTTTCATTAAAATGTTTACAAAAAGGTTTTCAATACAAATCATTAGAGTATTCCCAGAATCACATTGCTACAAAATCATGAGGAGCGGTACGATCGTGCCTTCGCCTTGCCACGGTCTCCTGAAGAACCTGAAAAACATTAAACCACAACTGTAAGCCCGAAAGCTTGGTGAGATACCCCCAAAATACCAACCACGTATACGCCCTTCCACGCCACAACCTTCCGGTCCAAAACATATCGCCTTCCGGCCCATAACACATAGCCTTCCGGCCCATATCATATCGCCTTCCGGCCTGCAACATAAAAGCATACATATCATGATAGAACATAAAACAACCATGCACATAACATGTAATCATATAACAGTTCACAGTTAGAAAATCGATCAACAGATCACATAACATATCATTACTCTAACCAAGATACCAGCCTAGCCGATCACTAGCATAACATCACCCTATGACTCAGCCAACATACTAATTTTGCACGTACGCCTTTCCAGGCCATGACCTCCCGGTCCACATCGTATTGCCTTACGGCCCACAACATGTAATGCCTTCCGGCCCATAACGTAACGCCTTCCGACCCATTTCTACAATATCATACAGCATACAATTACTTGGATTTCCATCCGATAAAAAGGGTCGGCCTTGGTGCCTTAAACCCTATGGATATAGTGAGGATAACTCACCTTGAAACTACCAACTGAAAGGATGAGATCTCGCTGCTCCGAACTCTGACACGAACTCCTCCACTGAACATCAAAACATAAAACTCAATAAATACCCTTAATTACCAAAATACTCCTGGAAGACAACTGGTCAACCCTTGGTCAAATACTAGGTCAAAGTCAACCCCTGACTGACCCTACTTGCCGAGTCAACCCGATGACTCGCCGAGTCCTTATGCTCAGAACTTCCCTCAATTAGTGACCCGACTCGCCAAGTCACCTCAAGACTCATCGAGTCTAACAACTCTGAGTCCACTCGCACCCAACTCACCGAGACATCCCTTGACTCACCGATTCATCGACTCAACCAGGAATATTGGGACTTCCTCGACAAGACTCGCCGAGTCCAAATGGACTCGTCGAGTCCAAGTCTATTTTCAACCTACTCGCCGAGTTGTTCTTCCAACTCGTCGAGTTTCAGGCCATCTTCAAGCAACTCGTCGAGTCCACCCATGTGACTCGTCGAGTACCACGGGTATGAATCCATACAGAAGCATCTCAGGCCATGCAATTGCTCCAAAACATAGATTCAACCTCCTACAATCCATCCATCATGTAAAGTGGCAAACTTTACGTGAATCTAAAGAGATCTAGGCCTTATTCACCTAAGAACCAAGGTTTGGGACATGGTAGCTCCATTAACAACACAAGAACAAGGGCTTTAATGCTCTAAAGATCTTCTCCACTTCAGATCTGAGGTAGCAACCTCAGATCCATCCTCCAACATCAAGATGCCACACAACCAAGCACCCCACACAACCCCAAAATGAGAAACTAGGAAAACACTGCCCAAGAACGAAAGTATTACCTCCAAAAGATGCCTCAATAGCAACCAAACTCGAATCCAAGCAAAGCCCTTTGATCCAAGCCACTTCTCCTAAAAGATTTCTTCAACCAACACCTCTCCAAGCTCTAATTTGCTCTACAAAGGGACTCTCCACGAATTTAGGGTTTATGGGACTCAAGGGGGGAATAAGGGAGGCTGTGGAGGGGCATAATGCTCTTTATATAGGGCTCAACCCCGAAAATTAGGGTTTTCTCCATACAGCACCTACTCGGCGAGTCCATCTTTGGACTCGCCGAGTAGGCCACTTGACACGCGACCATAGTCGCGACCTGACTCGCCGAGTCTATCCATGGACTCGCCGAGTCACCCTTCGAAACTTACACTTTTAGCCCTTCAACTGTACTCTTGCGATTCCGGGATGTTACAATTCTCCCCCACTTAAATTAGGCTTCGTCCTCGAAGCCTACGTCATCTCATCTTGAAATTACTTCCCACGACGCGCCACCTGACCTTGACCGAACCAAGTCCTCAAGGCACAATCACAAAACCCAGAAGCTCACCTTCTCCTTCCATACGGTTCCCCAACTACCTACTCAACCCGGGCACCAGCTGTACCCTCCGCTAACCGCACTCAACAACCGAGAATTACCCATGAGGCCTTACTGCTCCAATTCTCATCGTTTACTTGACTCATATGGCTATAAAACCACGAACCATCGGCTCCCCGATCCGAATTCCACTCTATCCATTCCATGACGACAGAAAGACCCATTCTTCCATTCCGGAGCAACTCCCCCGAGTTCTACTCTTACAATCACACGCACATGCTGATCTAGCTCTAGCACCCTCAGGTTTGGAAAACCTGATACACTGATGATATCCTCAAACATCCTTCCAGGATGAACCGCTAATACATACCCAAAACCCTGATCAGAATCTCACTGAGAGTTCAAGACACTCTCTCTGTATCCCTTCCGAACCCCTCTCCCTGGCTCTACGCGTGCGGTATTCCCTCCGCAACCTGAGTAAACATATCGAATCAAATGAGCTTTTATTCTACCGCCGCAACACGCTACTCAAACACCATCGACGGACCACTCCAATCATAACTCTACACTGCTGCTTTCACTTCCGTGAATTCGCACTCCCTTTCGAAATTTCATTCCTCCCTCCTTCCTTACCAAGGAAACCACTCGTCCGCCCTGTCACCATGACAGGCACTATGGTGCTCATCCCACGCTACATTACCTCTTTAAAGCGTACCCGACATCCATGCATCGCGACTACTCTGACTCTCATTGCATGGACTACCTTTACTGCTCAAGATCGCTACCTGGGGCCAGACCTCCCAATGCAATCACACTGTACCCTACGCAACCCATAACCTCGAACCGATCCAACAGTACTCGCAGGGTCTTCAGCATAACTGGACCGCCTTACTAGGCCTTCAGTCCATTCTGGACCACTCAACAAGCATTCATCATCCCGAGCTATCGCCCCCGGAAATCCTCCCATGCATACCGTTCTATCCCTCTAGGGGTTTCCGAACTCCAATTCCATCATACATACTCGATCCCGGCCTACTCCGAGGCCTCCACAACCAATTGCCCTAGGTCAGTATCCCTCCCCGCATACCCGACACTCGCTCCTATCAGCCTATACTCTGGGCTGACAGAACACTGCTGAATCCCAATAGCTAAGCACTCTAAAATACTCATCGATCTCCCAGAGAGTTCTCCAACTCTCCCCCACTTATAGCACTGATTAACAACCACCGGTCGCCATCACCGACCTTCCAGAACAACCCTGTACAAAGAAACACTTACACGCGGACTGCTTCCCACAAGCATAAACAACCTTAACGAGGTCTCACATCAACACTGATTAACCCGCTCGAAAGAAACTCAAACTGTATCTAACCACTCCTCGGAAAGCCGATGCTACCCAACCTTCAACCCAATGTTGCATCTCCACTAATAACCCTCACGAATGCTAACCAACGAAAGCATAAAACACCAAAATATAACCATACCCAAACCTCAGGGAACAACGGATACCAAGATGAAAACCCGAAACACAATCCATAACCATGCCAAACCCTCAAGGAACAACGGATACCAAGACGAAAACCCGAATCACAAATCCATAACCATGCCAAACCCTCAAGGAACAACGGGTACCAAGACGAAAACCCGAATCACAAATCCATAACCATGCCAAACCCTCAAGGAACAACGGATACCAAGACGAAAACCCGAATCACAAATCCATAACCATGCCAAACCCTCAAGGAACAACGGATACCAAGACGAAAACCCGAATCACAAATCAACACTGTTTAACCCGCTCGAAAGAAACTCAAACTGTATCTAACCCCTCCTCAGAAAGCCGATGCTACCCGACGTTCAACCCAATGTTGCATCTCCACTAATAACCCTCACGAATGCTAACCAACGAAAGCACAAAACACCAAACTATAACCATACCCAAACCTCAGGGAACAACGGATACCAAGATGAAAACCCGAAACACAATCCATAACCATGCTAAACCCTCAAGGAACAATGGATACCAAGACGAAAACCCAAATCACAAATCCATAACCATGCCAAACCCTCAAGGAACAACGGGTACCAAGATGAAAACCCGAATCACAAATCCATAACCATGCCAAACCCTCAAGGAACAACAGATACCAAGACGAAATCCCGAATCACGAGGGGGCATGTTGATCGGGTGCTTGCTACAAGTGTGGCAAGGAGGGGCACATTGCTAGGGATTGGCCCAAGGGATTCATGGTTTGCTTCCATTGCAACCAGACTGGCCATCGGAAGGCCAAGTGCCCCCAGCTTCGCCAGGGATCTTCGCCTGCTGCCAGGGTTCCCGAGGTTCGGCCAGTGAAGACTGAGGCTCCGAAGGCTCGTGGGAGAGCTTTCCAGTTGACTGCGAAGGAGGTCCGCGCGGTGCCTGATGTCATGGCCGGTATGTATTCTTTCATGTATTTACATTTATACTGAGATATTATGCTTATATTATTATATGCGTAGGTACTTTTCTTGTGAATCATGTGCCTGCTTTGGTATTATTCGACTCGGGTGCGAGTTGGTCCTTTGTTTCGTTGGCTTTTAGCCAGCACATCGATATCGATCGGGAGGCGATGAGTCGTCCCCTACGAGTTGCTATAGCAAATGAGAAAGCGGTATACGCCACCGAGGTGATTCGAGGATGCGTGCTCGAGATTTTTGGGGTCGAGTTTCCTATAGACTTGGTCCCTATAGCTATGGGGGATGTTTGCATTATCGTGGGCATGGATTGGTTGAGCAAGTTTGGAGCAGTCATTGACTGCGAGAGACAGCTGGTGATAATTTGAGACCCTAGTGGGGGAGTGCTCACGGTTTATGGCGAGGGGACCCGATGTGGGTCGGCGTTTTGTTCGGCTGCCAAGGCAAGGCAGAGTTTGCAGCAGGGCTGTGATGGATTCATAGCCTATGTGATGGATACTCGTGTGACCGCGGAGAGGCCCAATTCGATTGATGACGTTCCGGTTGTATGCGAGTTTTCGAATGTGTTCCCCGAAGAGTTACCAGGTGTGCCTCCGGAGAGGCAAGTGAAGTTTCGTATCGATTTGGTTCCGGGAGCGGCGCCCATCCCCAAGGCGCCTTATCGTCTCGCTCCGCCAGAAATGCAAGAATTATCCTCGCAGCTTCGGGAGCTGTTGGGAAAGGGATTCATTCGACCGAGTAGCTCGCCTTAGGGAGCACCGATTTTGTTCGTCAAGAAAAAGGATGGTTCACATCGGATGTGTATCGATTATCGAGAGTTGAACAAGTTGACGGTTAAGAACCGATATCCGTTACCGAGGATCGACGATCTGTTCGATCAGTTGCAGGGGGCATCTTGGTTTTCCAAGATTGACTTGAGGTCGGGATATCATCAGATGAGGGTTCGCGAGGAGGATATCCAAAAGACTGCTTTCAGGACTCGTTATGGACATTATGAGTTTGTGGTGATGCCTTTTGGGCTCACCAATGCCCTGACCGCATTCATGGATCTCATGAACCGGGCGTGTCGACCGATGCTGGATCGGTCGGTGATCTTATTCATCGATGATATTTTTGTGTATTCGAGGACTAGGGACCAGCATGAGTAACATTTGCGGGAGATTCTTGGGGTTTTGAGATCAGAGAGACTGTATGCCAAGTTCTCCAAGTGTGATTTCTGGTTACGAGAGGTCCAGTTCCTCGGGCATCTTGTGAACCAGAAAGGGATATTGGTCGACCCGACCAAGATTGAGACGGTGTTGAGATGGGAGGTGCCGAGATCGCCCACCGCGATCAGGAGTTTTCTGGGTTTGGCTAGATATTATCGCAGATTTATCAAGGATTTCTCCAAGATCGCTGTGCCACTTACTAGGATGACCCGGAAGGGTGTTACATTTTCATGGGGACCGGAGTAGTAGTCCTCATTCGAGACGCTTCGTCATAAATTATGCGAAGCTCCAGTGCTTGCACTCCCGGAAGGGATGGAGGATTTTATGGTATACTGTGATGCCTCTAGATCGGGTTTGGGGGCGGTGCTTATGCAGGGGTCATGTGATAGCGTACGCTTCGAGGCTGTTGAAGCCTCATGAGTCGAGATATCCCACGCACGACCTGGAATTGGGGGCGGTGGTGTTTTCCCTCAAGATCTGGCGACACTCTTTGTACGGGGTTCGGTGTACGATTTACACGGACCATAAGAGCTTGAAGTACTTGATGGATCAGCCAAATCTAAATATAGGACAGAGGAGGTGGTTGGATGTGGTGAAGGATTATGATTGTGAGATCCTGTACCACCCGGGCAAGGCTAATGTGGTAGCCGACGCATTGAGCCGTAGGGCGGATAGCGCCCCGATCCGAGATAGTTGTATGAGATTGACGGTTTTGACCCCGATTCTGGATATTATTCGAGGGGCTCAGGTGGAGGCTTCAAAGCCGGAACACCAGAAGAAGGAACGGGTTGTAGGTCAGGTATCAGGATTTGTTACGGATGGTCGAGGGCTTATGACTTTTCAGGGACGGATTTGGGTGTCGTTTGTGGGCGGTGCGCGCACTATTTTGATGGAGGAAGCACATCGATCGAAATTCTCGATTCATCCTGGTGCTACGAAAATGTATTTGGTTCTCAAGAAGGAGTACTGGTGGCCATGTATGAAAATGGATGTCGCTTGGTTTGTCGAGAAGTGCTTGACTTGTCGGCAGGTCAAGGCCGAGCACCAGCGACCGCACGGTAAGCTGCAACCGCTAGAGATTCCCGAATGGAAGTGGGAACAAATCTCTATGGATTTCATCACCAAGTTACCGCGAACGGCGAGAGGAGTCGATGCGATTTGGGTGATCGTGGATCGGCTGACAAAGAGCGCTCATTTTCTAGCCATTAGCGAGAGCTCTTCTGCGGAAAAGTTGGCCGAGTTATATGTGAGGGAAGTAGTATCTCAGCACGGGGTGCTGATCTCGATTATTTCAGACCGTGACGTGCGTTTCACTTCCAGGTTCTGGAAGAAGTTCCATGAGGAGTTGGGTACTAGGTTACATTTCAGTACGGCATATCATCCTCAGACAGACGGTCAGAGTGAGCAGACAATCCAGACACTCGAGGACATGCTTCGGGCATGTGTGTTGGACTTCGGAGGGAGCTGGGACACCAATCTACCTTTAGCAGAGTTCTCGTATAACAACAGCCATCATTCGAGCATTGGTATGTCGCCCATTGAGCTATTGTATGGTGAAGGTGTCGCACCCCCATCTGTTGGGGTGAGGTTGGACAGCAGGTTATGGGTAGCACGGAGATTGTGCTTCAGATGACCGAGCAAATTCAGATGCTCAGGCAGAGGTTGTTGACCGCTCAGAGCCGACAGAAGAGTTATGCAGACAGGCGACGGTCCGAGCTTGAGTTCCAAGTTGGTGATCTCGTACTCCTGTAGGTCTCTCCATGGAAAGGAGTGATTCGGTTCAGGAAGAGGGGCAAGTTGGGGCCCCGATATATTGGTCCTTTCTGTGTGATCGCGAGGGTGGGCCAGGTAGCCTACCGTTTAGACTTGCCAGCAGAGTTGGGACAGATTCACGACACTTTCCATGTGTCGCAACTGAGGAAGTGTATAGCCGACGAATCGGCGGTGGTTCCATTAGGGGATATTCAGGTGGATGCAAGCCTGAATTATGCTGAAAGACCTGTAGCCATCAGAGATCGGAAGATCAAGGTTTTGAGAAACAAGGAGGTACCCCTGGTATTGGTTCAGTGGCAGCATCGGAAGGGATCAGAGATGACCTGGGAGCCGGAACGTGAGATGCGGGAGCAGCATCCGGAGCTATTTGCCTAGCGGGACTTCGAGGGCGAAGTCTTATTCTAGTGGGGGAGAATTGTAACAGCCCGGATCCCCAGGTACCTTCATTTTCATATTTTTGATATTCTGTGAGGGGACTCGGCGAGTTGGAGGTCGAACTCGCCGAGTCAGGTCGCGGTTTTGGGCGGAGGTTCGTGTCCGGACTCGGTGAGTCCAAGGGATGGACTCGGCGAGTCCGCGCTGCTTAATGAAACCCTAATTTCCCGGTCCTAATCCCTATTTAAAGGACCTTATGGCCCTCATTTGCGGCCACCTTGAACCCCAAGAGCCTCCATACGACTGTGAGCCCTTGTGAGTGTGTTTGGAGGCCATTTGTTCAGCATTTTGTGTGATATTGCAAGAAAGGAGGGAGAGAATCAAGCTTGAAGAGTTGGGAAGCTTGGATCTGTTCTTATTTCATCAAGGGAGTCTTCTTAAGGTAACTTTCAGAGCCAAACTTCATGTTTTGTGTTGATGTGTCAAATCTAGGGTTTCTTCTTGCATTTCTTGGCTCGCATTGGAAGTATGAGAGGTCCCATGGAGATATGGAACCTAGATCTAGAACTTAGCAGGTCCAGGAGACCCCATATGACAAGCTTTATGTCCATTCTTTTGAGTTAGAAGCTAAGGTTTCCATATTAGAGGTTGTTTCTCCAGACTAAGCCTTGTATGCACTGCATGGCAACCAAGACTTAGACTTTACGTGACAAATAAGCTTGGGAAGGCCAGATCTATGTATGTATGGAACGGATCTGACCGCAAAAGCCAGTTTCAGCTGGTGCATGGCATGGACTCGCCGAGTCTGAAGAACAGACTCGACGAGTCGCTTGAAGATTGTCCTTGAGACCACCCTGTGTGTAGTCCTGACCGAGTTATGGGCGACTCAGTGAGTCGCAGAGAGTTGGAAAGGTTTTGACAGGTGGACCGAGTCAGGTTGGGAGTCACCGAGTTGACCTTGCGACTCGGCGAGTTGAGTCGCAGTGGCCCTGTGATTCAGGCCCAGGTGGAACTCGTCGAGTCGGGGGAGTACTCGACGAGTCAAAGGGAAAATCCTTGAGAGTTGGTTAAAACGCGTAGACTCGCTGAGTCACTATTGTGCACTGGCCGAGTCCAGTCCAAATTGACTAAAGACTGTTGACCAAGTCAACCTGTGTTGACTTGATATGGATGGTCCACCTTAGTGGTACAAGTAATAATTATAGATTTATAATATCATAGGAGGATTGCAGCTCGAGGGTTCGAGCCCGGGTGATTCCAGGATTCACGATTAGCGACTTAGCGAGGCATACGAGGTGAGTCTTCTCACTATACTGTACCCGGAAGGGTCTTGACTGTGTGACCGGAAGGTCGAATATGATATGAGATATATGCCTTATGTGTGTTAAGTTATTCGTTATATGTGCCATCTATGATATGCTTGATTTGGGCTGGAAGGCAACATGTTATGGGCCGGAAGGCGTGGTCATATGGACTGTAAGGTTGACGTGGGTAGGACCGAAAGGTTTACCCAGTCGGGACAGAAGTCCCCTGAGACACATGGACTGGAAGGTCAAGGCCTGGAAAGGCGTACGTGCATAGGTTGTATTTTGGGGAACTCACTAAGCTTTATGCTTACGTTTGTTGTGTTATGTGTTTCAGGTACTAGCGAGGACCGTGGGAAGGCGCCAGCGTGATCGTACACACACTCGGGGAAACCATTTTGTGATCTTTTGTTATGTAATCGGTTGTGACTAAATTATTACATTGGAAACTAAACTTATTACTCATGTTTTGATGATTGTAAAAATGAAAAATTTTTGGTTTGAAATTTTATGACGTTACATGGTGGCCTTAGATCAATCACATGTTATTCAAACCAATTTTACAAGCCATAGAATGAAGTTAGGGCATCATTTGGCTTGTGTAGATGAGCTTACGGCCCAGGAACCCATTCTAGGGGGGTTTACGGCCATGAACATTCCAAGGGGTGGTTTTCATCAAGTTTAAGGCCCCTAAATCGATTGTGGTTGATTCTAGAATTTAATCCAAGGCTATTGGTGTGTTTAAGTGGCTTTTAAACACTCAAATATGATTTTACTCTCCATGAAGGTGATTTTACGGCCCAAGCATGTTCTTGGGCAGTAAACTCATGTTTACTCCCCAAAAACTTGATTCAAGGTGTTCTAGGTCCATGACATTAAGTCATATAGCCGTATCTAAGCTCCAAAGGTCGATTGGAAGGGTTTAAAGGCTCAAAAACCCCTCATATGTGTGTTTATGGTCCAAGCATGTTCCAAGGACGTAAACACATGAAAATGGACCTAAATGATTGTTTAACCACGAATTTGAAGGTTTAAGATGCTAATCCATGAGTTAGGGAAGTTTCCTTAGTGATTTGGAGCTTAAATTTGAAGATTTTGGACTTGAAACTTGGATTGGAGGAGAGAGGTTAGAGAGAGAGTAGTGAGAGAGAGCAAAAGCTTCAAATGGAAGCTTAAACCACTTTAAATAGGTTCCAAGTTTTGGACACGATGGAATTCTACCCGATACTGACGTTATATGATGCTTTTGGTCGCACCCGATTAAGTTACCGTAACCCGATATGGTCGATTCTAAAATATTTCCAATTACTAATATAGAGTGTTAATATGAGTTCTAAACATGTTTAGACACCCATTAAGTCATAATAGAAATCTGAAATTTATGACTTAATTTAACGACGTAACGGAAACGATATTGAAAACGACGAATATATTAATGAAAAAGGTTACAATTGATGGAACGAACTTCGGGTTGTCACAAGTAAGGCCTCCTTGACCGAAATTAGAGTGATCTTCCACTCTTAATTTCATCTCCCATATGTCCAGGAAGATCCACAGCCCAAAACCAACTATCACACAATTGACTGTTCCAGTCCCCTTTATTTAAGTAATCTATTTTAGCCACACAATTAAATCTTAATTAATTCTTGACTAATATTAATTAAACTGTATGATTTCTCCATTAATATATTATTCGTATAATATGTTAATAAACCATAATAACCTCTCTCTCTCTCTCTCTCTCTCTCTATATATATATATATATATATATATATATATATATATATATATATATATATATATATATAAATCATCTTGTCAAGTTGCTTTGGTGAAGGCAACCCAAAAGGACCATGCACAACCGTATCATGTACATACCAAATATAGTTACGGGCTTCGACACTAATCCTACAAGAAACACTAGCATCTATCGTTATAATCTTCTGGAGTAGCTCGTACTGTAATTTCCCTATGTAGATGTATTTTCAATTTTAACCCTATGTATGAATAAATATTGCATTTTAGTCCCTAAGTATAAGAAAGAGTGAAAAATGCCCTATTGTGGTGTTTTGGGGTTTTTGGGCTAAGGGAAGTACGTTGGTTGTCTATTGTGTACTCTAAGCATACTAGGGCAGACCATAGTACATTGGGCGTACACTGTGTATGTAGGGTGTATGTGGAGAAAGTGAAAACCCAACTTTTAACGGTTTGGTCCATATACAAACATCATTATAGCCTCATATATCGTTCTCTCAACAACCCCCATATGATAATTCGACTCTCTAGCAAACCTTAAGTGAGAAGAGTGTTTGGAGCTCATTTGTGTGTCTTTTAGTGTTCTTGAAGAAGGAGAAGTTGGCGCAAGGGCCTTGAAGCTTGGAAGCCACTTAAATCTTGGATTTCCCGCTTGCTAGAAACCTCAAGGAGGTAAAAAGTTCATAACTTGATCACTCTATCTTGTAGATCTAGCCCTTTCTTCCTTTAGGGCACTTTTGGTCACACATATAGTGATTATTTAGCATGGGATGCTCTTGACCAAATAAGTCATCCTTTCAGACATTATGAAGGGTCTTAATTAATAAGAATGCGGTCTTGATGGATAGTTTTGCTCCATGCATGTTATAGAAGGTCTTATGGTGTTAAGACATTAAGATTTTGTGTATTAAGCACCTAATGGACGTGCAAAGTCATAAAGATTCCAACTTTATGACTCTTGATGGTTATTTAGCCTTGGATCTGTAAGTTTCACTTGAGAGATTCATGCATTAAGATCTTATTGATGATTTACGAAGCTAGAGCATACGCCGTGTGTAACTTGGAGTACGCAACGCATACGTGGTCAACCTGTTGGGTTTAGGTATAATACAACATCCTATGGTGCACATACAACCCTAATTACCTTGGATCTATGTTTTCACTAATTATACATGCAAATGGTTTCCAAGGCATTAAACCTATAACTAGCATGCATTTGACATAAACCATATAATATACTAGTTAGGGAAACATACCTTTTATGTGGCTTGAAGTCTTGATGTATTTGGCCTTAAGAGCTTAGCACCAATAGTATGAAATGCCTCAAATGGAATCACAACACACCTAGGACAAAGTTGCATCTTGAGAGAGAATTCCATGCACCAAAAACACCTCCATATTTCTCTAAGAAATGAAGTGGTGATTTTGGCTATGGAGTAACCTATTTATATGTAGGATTCCAAGGGTCATGGGTATAACTCATAATCCATACCCATGGGTTTTATGATCCATGGTTCATGTGGCCCAACTCTTTATGCATCCATACATAAACTTGGTCCAATATGGATCATAAACGCAACACATATAAATATCAATAATTATCATACTTAGTCCCCATAGATTTAATTAGTCTCTTTTGATCACTAAATTAATTTCAAATTAATTATTAATCAATACTAATTAAAACATATGATTTCATATTAATATATTATAAATTATAATATATTAATAAACCATAAATAACCTTCTCTCAAAAGTCCATCCTAACAAATTGTCCTGATGATATGCAATGCAAATGGACCATGCTACTCTCGGGTCACGTACATACCAATAATAGTTATGGGCTTAGACATCTAATCCCACAGTCTCCCACTTGGATAAGTCTAAAACTATTACTGCAAATGTACGACTTCATAACCCGACTACCAATCATAGCTCTTAAAGCCGCTGTCGAACTCTGAACAAATTGATAACGCGTCCATTAGATAAGGGATCATATATTCCTCCATTCTAGATATCATATGGATTGAGACATGGATTATAATCATTCTCCTTGTCCATTTGTTGTTTCCTGATTTCCGATTTATGACGACTGACTAATTGAACAAATCAAATCAGTCCTGGCCTGGCTGAGCACTTCTATTTGTCATCATCAAATCATCGAGGGGCCCACAGATACCGCTTTTATCCCGAAGGTAAAAGGAATGGATAAACTTCGACTCATATGGCTTCTTCTAGTACTTGTTGAATCATACACAAAGGCACGTTTTATAACATCGAGTTACCAATGTCTTTTCGTGCAAGCAATGTATAACCAACTCATAGTAACAACTCATATCTCTAGGTTTGAAGAATATAAGATATTATCGTCTCATGATCACTCGTGATAAAATCCATGAAGTGATTCCAATGAGCACGGGTTGAATCCAATACTCAGAACTTATGAGCACTCATGAGTATTGTAGCACCACCTTGTCAAACATCTTAGACGTATACAAACCCAACCCATGACAGTCTTGATTCATATCTACTTCCAACATATGACCGACTGTGGATGGTTTGAATAACTTAGTAAATCAGAACAATGACCTAGTTATTCTGGAAGTCAAAACATGTAAAGTGAAACACAATACTAATCGAATCCAATATGGTCTCAGACCTTATGAATATAAATAAAACACCTTTTATTTATCACCATATGATTACACATTATTCATTGTATACTGTTTCAACTATCAACTTTATTCTTGAATTAAAACAATAGTTGTCCCATGCTCCAAGCATGTACACAATTTTTCTAAACTCTATTCATGCCACACACCAAGTATGCATACTATGTTTGTCTATGATCTTTACTTTGTGAAATAGATCAACTGAACATAACTCCAATGATCCTCTTTTCACAGTCCCAAATCCTTACTACAAATGCAAGAATTCCAAATTCATGCCATTTACTGAAATATGTTAGATTCTTAACTTATATGCATTGATCCTCTTGTAATGATTATGCACAAAATCACAAATACTTGACAACAACCATTACAAAGTATTCCACAGGAGATTAGCTCCTTGGGAACATCCTTCTTGCATTAAGTTTCCTAATCTTACACAGATTGAATAATTTCTAACTTTGAAACATTTCCATATTCCATTTTGACTATCACTACTGAACAAGAGTTGTCTCCTTACAAATTATGTCAATATGGTCCTTCCAGAATTATCACTATACTTCCAACTGTCCCAGAGCAACCAATCTTTGGTAAACCTTAGATTGTCCTCGAAAATTGTTTAATCCTTTTAGTCATATCCAGTTCTAAACCGTTTCCCTTCTTAATGCCCCAGGCATTTGGAAAATTTAGAAAGGATGAATATAGCACATGTAATCGATCCTATATCCGAAGGATATGGGACATGATTCATGATGTCTCGCATAAAGACTAAACCAGTCTTTTGCTATAACATTTCCATTTCAGTTTGCTAAGTTCTCATAATTCAGATTATGAAAAGGGATGCCATAATCATAATCGAATTTTAGAACGCAAATAATGGACCCATATAAAGAATTTCCTTATGTTGAGCATTTCCAACATGAAATTCATATATATATCCTTGACTAAATGATTAAAACCTCACGATCTAAGCTTATAGATTTGAGATGAAGTATAATTTCCTCTCCCTTAATTATAGCAAAACAACTTTTTCCCAATTGAAACTTTTTGTTTTCTATAATTAACATTGCTAAATTGCAATACTTATCATAATTATCATGCTCCTACTAACATGATGATTATTACCATAACACTTATGCTCCTACTAGCTTTGACATGTACTCAGAAATCAGCTGAGTTTCTTACCAAAAGTTCAGATTTCTGATACTAGATTGTTTTGATAAAACTTTATCAAAAACATACACCTTGCCTTAGATAGCACACTTGTGTGTCTAAACAATTTTAAGAAATATGAAAAGGGATGTCGTAATCATAGTATCGATTGTTTAGACCTTTGCCACTTCTCACAAGTCCATGTTAGTGTGCCGGTTAACCACACACGCTCCACTAACGACTTTGACAATGCAAATATCACAATTGCTATCTAGCTAAAATCTACTTAGTGAAAGTGTTTCCTCACCATCATTTTCATGAATCAGAGAGAAACATTATGACACATAGATTTAATGGTGTATGAGTTCTTATCCATGTGAATTGTCAAAACCATAGTCACAAGACAAGGATAATGACAAATCCAAACTCATATGAACTGAACTCAATTTTAATTTCTTGCCACCTGGCAGCCCAAGGGCCTGCCATTCCTTCCACGTTGTTGTGCACCCAATTAAGAACTCTGAGAACTCATATGCAAAGCCAACTTTAATTGGAATGGGCACGGAATATATCGACACGATAGGTTATAAACCTCAAGTCGTGTGCTAGTGAAAAACTTTAGGTTTTATTCTTGATTAGATCTTGAGACTTTCAAGACCTTTAAGACTCCCACTATCCTCTTGACATATAAGACTTTCTTATTAGATATTCAAGAGATAGTGTGGATTCTAATCAAGACAAACACTTCACAAAATTAGCCTTAGTTGGTCTTTGTTTTATCCAAAACATCACAACTTACCAATTTCAAATGTACAAGAGTAGAAAACTTTTACTCTTACATTTGAAAAGTGTTTTAAACCTTCTTTAAGACATGTCACTCAAATTACTATCTTGGAGTATGACTCTAAGACTTGTTTTGGAATGAAGTATGAATGATCTTCTTGATTTGACCACTTCAATAATTCATAGCTCCTCTTTTTAGCTATAAGAAGGCACTTAAAGGATGAATTGTGATAAGGTCTCTAAATCATTAAGATGATCATAAAAACTGATACTAAAGTATTCTCCCATATTTTCAGATTTGAGAAACTTTTATCCTTCTGCCTAGATTGATTCTTCTTATTCACTCTACCATACATTGGAACCTTTTCCAATGTCTCAGAATTACACTTAAGCTTGTAAGTATAACCATATTTACTGAGCTTTAGTAAACTATGACGAACAGTCTTATCAATCTTTTGTGGTGGACTTAATCAGTGCACAAGAATGTGTACTCGATCCCTTAGTCCTTTACTTGACTCACAAATCCATGTGAACTAGTAATTAGTCTTAATTTTCCAAAACTTGAAAGTTCTCATTCATCATGATATACAACTTGCATGATTCCAAGTTCCGGTCCAATTGAGACTTGGGTAATGATAAGCTTTCCTTATTTGGTAAATTTAGACACTACCACAAATGAATGAATCAAATTCATATTTCCAATATTGCTATAAACATACAAACATCAAGTTTTCATGAATGCCATTGTAAGGAGATAAAAATAAAGTAAAACAATCTTTTATTTATTTTAAAATGCAGAAAAAACTTTTCCTTACAATGTAACATGAAATGAAAACTATGTTATTACTTATTTCCTAGCAATCTATCATAACTCCTAAGAGTAGCTCAAGAATCCAATCTCAATCAAGCGATAGAAATCCATCTTCGCGATCAGATTCAACATACTCTTTCTTTAAGTTTCTTTACTTTTCTTTGATTCTTAAAACATCAACATGTGACCTAGTCACATCATGTATCAAGAATCTCAGAATCGAAACTTAGCAGAGTTAGATAGTGGACTTTACCGGAAGTAGAGTCAAACTTATATACTTTAACATCCTTAGGTAAAATTTGGCAGCTTCGCAACCAATGCCCCTTCCTTTGGCAATTTAACATATGGACGTTTAGGTACTGGTACTATCTTAGACTTAGCTTTTCTCTTTACCATTGCGTCAACCGAGTTGACTATGGTCGATCCCTTTTCACTGGGAAGAGTGAGCTTTACTAGATATCCAATGTCTTCATTATCAATGTCCAAAAAGTTCTAGGAAGTTGATCTTAGAAAATAGATAAGATCATTAAGGGTCTTGTCATAGTCTATTTCATAGGAGTCCCAAAGGAGCTCACTATGTGACTTAGAAAGTGATTGAGCCACTAACTTTCTTAAGACTTTGACACCCAACTCTCCTGGCTTGTCAGTATATGACTTCATCTCCAAGATATGATCAAACCTAGACATTTCCTTGCTAATAGGGCTTGAGTGACCTTGAACTTGTGGGTTAGGGAGAATAATTGGATGAGGTGGAGGAAGTGAAGTTCCAAGATATTTGGGAACATTATAGATGTATGAACTAGACATCTTTTGGGAGATATTGAAGATAGTTGATTTAAAGTCCTTAATAACACCCAATATAAAATATTAAGGCTAGGACCCAGCAAACTATTTTATAACTTAGAAGAGGAAGGCCGTAATCCAAGCTATAAAATATTTGAAGGTAGGTGAATGATGATTCATCAATTTCCACCATGAAAAACGAAATAATTTATTAGGTTTTAATTGGATTTGAAACTCCTAGATCTTTTGAGATTCATTGAACTTTTCAATGGCATGTTTCAATCTTGAGTGTGCCCTTCAGGTTTTTTTACTGGGATGCCGAGGATCACAAAACAAGGAGTGAAGTAACCATGCAAACTACTTTGCACCCTTAAGTGTTTACCCCTCAATCGATGTGCCGGTTAACCACACACGCTCCATTGATACTATGATAAACATTAAGTTACCCTTTTCCTATCTTGTTAAACACGAGTTAGTGTGTCGGTTAACCACACACGCTCCACTAACTGACTTAAACAAAGTGCAAAGTGTAATTTCATGGATTAGCACCTTATTCACATTTTCCTAAGTAACTAAGATTGGTTATTTATAAAAGGTTTAGTTACTTAGTATTCATCATTAATACTTTTAGTAAAGGGAGAGTTATAGTCCTTGTCCTACCCGTTCGGCTAACGACCCTCCACCGGTCAAGGAAGCGGTGGGTGAGAGTGGACACCCATTAAAGTGCATTTTATAGGCAGTAACCTTATACCCCCCTTATAGACCGGCTTCGTGAATGAGGCCTACTAACGGTAAGACTGACTTTACTCTTATACATATATATATATATATATATATATATATATATATATATATATATATATATATATATATATATATATATTATCTTATAATATTATAAAGTATAAGGGTTGAATTTTAACTTTTAAAATTCCAAGGTCTAGTTTGGAATTAAATTATACATGGGGGGTAAATTTACAAATTCCAAAACTTCAGGACAAATTTTGAAACCTTTCAAAACTCTTGGCTTTTTCATAACTTATGAGTTTAATTAAGGTTTAATGAAAAAAAATTCAAGTTCCATAACTTGAGGACAAGTTATGGAAGACATTAAATCATTTAATGATGACATTAAAAATAAAGACTCTTCTATTTTCATAACATATGAGACTTAATGACACTTTAAAAACAAAAACTCTTCACTTTCCATAACTTGAGGACAAGTTATGGAGTTCATAAAAACCATTAAGATCAAATATTCCAATTAACACAATAATCAAATAATTTTTCTATGATCTAAATTAAACTCATAAGTAAAGATAATTCACATAAACAATTTTCAAGAAATTAGATAATCATATAAACTAATACAAATCTTGAAACTTTGACAATTATCCTTTGAAGACTCTTGTAGTAAAGTGACTCAAATTTTACAAATAATTTTTTTTTCATAAAATCAAGTAATTATCATAAAATTTGACAAACTTCATGTTTTTTTTCCTTTTTTTTCATCAACTTGAAAAAAAAAACATTCACATCAAATATAGTAGAAAACAACCCATGGCTCTGATACCACTGTTGGGTTTTGGTATAATACAACATCCTATGGTGCACATACAACCCTAAATACCTTGGATCTATGTTTTCACTAATTATACATGTAAATGGTTTCCAAGGAATTAAATCTATAACTAGCATGCATTTGACATAAACCATATAATATACTAGTTAGGGAAACATACCTTTTATGTGGCTTGAAGTCTTGATGTATTTGACCTTAAGAGCTTAGCACCAATAGTATGAAATCCCTCAAATGGAATCACAACACACCTAGGACAAAGGTGGCTCTTGAGAGAGAATTCCATGCACCAAAAACACCTCCATATTTCTCTAAGAAAAGAAGTGGTGATTTTGGCTATGGAGTAACCTATTTATATGTAGGATTCCAAGGGTCATGGGTATAACCCATAATCCATACCCATGGGTTTTATGATCCATGGTTCATGTGGACCAACTCTTTATGTACCCATACATAAACTTGGTCCAAGATAGATCATAAACGCAACACATATAAATATAAATAATTATTATAATTAGTCCCCATAGATTTAGTTACTCTCTTTTGATCACTAAATTAATTCCAAATTAGTTCTTGATCAATACTAATTAAAACATATGATTTCATATTAATATATTATAACATATAACATATTAATAAACCATAACTAACCTTCTCTCAAAAGTCCATCCTAACAAATTGTCCTGATGATATGCAACCCAAATGGACCATGCTACTCTCGGGTCAAGTACATACCAATAATAGTTATGGGCTTAGACATCTAATCCAACACAACCACCCCGACTATAATCAAAGCTTGAATACGCCCTACGTACCTCCGTAGTATGCTCCATGTACTAAGTCTTAGTCAATTTGGCTGAGTTGACTCGATAAAGTTGACTAGGTTGACCTGTAGATTTTGACCAGTTTTGACCAACGATATCTTAGGGAAACTATTATTAATTTAGAATGGGTAATGTTTTGACATTTAGGATTTGGGTTGAGCTAGTATTTTGGTGCAGAGTATTGATCAGCTATTCATCAGACTGTGAGGTGAGTTTTCCTCATTGTACTTACGGGTGGAAGGCACCAAGGCCATCCCATTGGATTGATATCCTAGTTTACCATATGTTGCTATGCAGTAGTGATATGTTAGACCTATATCTTGGTATATAGGATGTTGCTATGTTGTAGTGATATGATAGATCTATATGACTACTTGTATATGCTAGCTATTGATTATTAACGTATATGTTGATATGTGATGGTATACCGGGTTGAGGAGGTCCTACTTTGTGCTAAAGTGTAAGGTCACACCTTATGATTTGATGAGTGAAACACACAACTTGTTGATTCATCAACGTCAACATCTACGATTCGATAGCGCAAGTCTCCTCAAGTTCAACAGTGTTAGCTTCTAATATGGTTGTCTGATTGTAACCTTTTGTATATTAGGCAGTTATTATAGATAAATATAAAATAGATTAGAAACGGTATCTTTATGATAAGATCAGTTCTTTTTATAGATTATATTTAGTCCCTTCAATCAAGGGATATACATGTATAGATTAGTATATAAAAAAACATTACGGAAAACCCTAATGTTTTGTGTTTTTGTTGATCGTGGCTTTGTGTCATTTTTCTTTGTGATAACCTCATCTTCTTGGTGAAGACAAAACCTCTTTTCTTGTTGAAGGAAACATTTAGAGAACTTCTGTGTTATTTACTTTATGTTGATTATTTCGCTTAGATTTGTTTTCTTTTATTCTTTATATTTGAAGTGTATCCAATCAAATATAAACCTTCAATTGGTATCAGAGCAGGTCTATGATTTACTCATGTTATCATTTCGAATTCAAGAAATTCATCATCCTTTGGTCTTAACAAAATTCCACCTTTAGATGAACACAACTTCGCCATATGGAACACCACTGCCATGGTCGTTCTTTAATCTATTAAATATGAGATGAAACATATTGTTTTGAAAAGGTCCCCATCTTGTTATGATGATGATGACAAAAGACTACTTAGTCTTGATGTAAAAGTCGAGGCTGCTATAGGAAATTCTCTTCCATATCATGTTTATCATCTTGTACAAAATTGTGAATCAGTCCAAGAGATAATGGGCACAACTACAGTGGCTTATGAAGGTACTGTGGAAGTCCAATCTACAAGCATCAACAATATTAATCGAATATATGAGCATTTTTTTGCTCAACAAGGTGAGTCTCTTACTCAAGCCTTCAATAGGTTTAATTGTTATGTTAATGATATGCGTAGGCTGGGAATCGTTAAGATCTCATCACAGTTGGTTCTGAAGTTTCTCGGTTCTCATGGAAACAACTCGGAATATCATGTTGATGTTCTTAAGAATGGTGAGAAGATCGATTCCATGGATCCAAATTCGTTGTTTGGTAATTTACAAAATTATGAAGAGACCAATGCCCTTCGTAAGGAAATCATGGAGGAATCGAGCAAGCAAAAGTCTATTGCCCCGTTGTCTCGAAAGGAAACTAGAAAGAATATCAACGAATCAGTGAGTTCAAATCAGGGTGAACAAAGTGATGAAGATCTCACTGTTGAGCTAGTTACCAGCGCTACACTTATCGCCAAGCGTTATGAAGAAAGAAGATCAAACGAACATTAAAGAGCTCAATTCAAGGGAAGTAGCTTAGCAAAAAGATCCACCTCAGAGAAGAAAAACTTATGTAAATACTTTAATTGTGGAAGACCTAGCCATTTTTCTAGGGATTTCAAGGAGAAGAAAGAAGCCGAGAGTCCTGAGAACTATGAAGTCTTGTACAAGAAGCTAGTGGTTCCTATGAAGAAAGAAAACATATCTTTGCAAAAGGATTTCATGCAAAATAGGAAGATCATGAAGAATTAGTGGATGAATAGGAGACATATGAAGATGAGGTGTTGAATCTTAAGGGTCGCATGGCTCTTGTAACTGATTCCATGATGGAATGTATGAAGATGATGGTCCTCTCGATGACACAAAATCAAGTATAAATTCAGCTCAAACTTGGTACCTGCAGAGTGGAAGTTCTAGACACTTCACCGGTTACAAGTCGATCCTTACAAATTTCACAAGGAAAGATGAACTAATGGTAGCATTTGGTGATGATAGTGGAAGAGTTGTTACATGTGTTGCAACTATTGAGTACCGGATGATTAAGCTGAACGACGTGTTTTATGTAGAAAGACTGAAAGGAAACTTGATCTCCATTAGTCAACTTTATACCTTCAAATGGTGCTCTAGCCCCAAGGAAGCTCAGATCCACAACTTGCTCTTCGACTTCACTCCCTTCCATGCTCCTTCTTAACTCTCAAAAGTCCACAAGAACACAAACAAGCTCATCATGGCCACCACAAACTTCAAGAACGGATATTAGGGTTTGAGAGGGTCTAATAACTGAGGAAGGTGGCCAGAAATGAGACCATCTCTTTCTTATTATAGGGACACTTCACTTAATTAGGGTTTTCTTCTGTGCCTACTACGCCCAGCATACTAGGTGGCTCTTGCTTAAGAAACACACGCATCTGTATGGTAAGCGTACGCATACGTACGCCCAGCGTACTTCGCTGCCAACTTCTTGACTTTAAGGACTTAACTTGTCAACCCTCCAAACTTTCATAGCTTCAAAGATAAAACTTTGATTCCACCATCCTCATACATATCGAAAGGTAATGAGATCCCTTACATTTCATGCAACTCGCCTCAACCCGAAACCTTCCCGCGCCCGACTCGTGGCCCACCAACACTAATCACGAACAATCTAAAACAAGATGTTACAATTCTCCCCCACTTGAATTAGATTTGTCCCTCGAAATCTCCCCTTATCCATATATGAATTTATACTAGCTCTGAACGGTACCACCGAATGAATCTCATACCATACCGAAATCTTCTTCCATGGACAACTGAACCCACACAGAACCCCTAAAAATAAAAACTAATCCAACCACTCTAACGCTGATACGCTCAATCCCAACATCTGGAAACGCTAGTGGCCTGACCCGCCGCCAGACTGCCTACTCAAACGATCACCATGATATTCGCTCCTCGAATGTCAAACTTCGATAACTCACTGATCCTCTGATCCACCATCGCGACTGGTCTTTCGACACAATTCAGACTCGCATCCACTTGCATATCCTCCAGTGGAACCATTGCCGACTCATCGGCTATACATTTCCTTAGTTGTGACACGTGGAAGGTATCATGAATTAGATCCAACTCCGCAGGTAGCTCCAAGCGATATGCTACCATGCCTACCCTCGCGATCACTCTGAACAGCCCGATATATCGAGGCCCCTACTTGCCCCTCTTCATGAATCGAATCAATCCTTTCCAAGGAGAGAGCTTCAGAAGTACAAAATCACCGACCAAAAATTCGAGCTCGGACCGATGCTTGTCCACATAACTCTTCTAGCGACTCTGAGCGGTCAACAATCCCTGTCTGGCCTGCTGTACTACTTTGATGTCTAAAGCACGATCTCCGTACTTCCCATCACACGTTGACCTACCTCTCCCCAGCAAATGGGGTCCGATACCTCCTTTCCTACAACAGCTCAAACGGTGGCATACCGATGCACTAATGATGGCTGTTGTTGTAGGAAAACTCTGCCAAGGGAAAATACGGGCCACAATTTCCCCCCGAAATCTAATACATATGCCCGAAGCATATCCTCGAGCGTTTGAATAGTTTGCTCGCTCCGAAGTGTCCACAGACATCACCATGGCAAACCCTAGCTCATTTCTCATATTCATCTTCGATACCGAGCACCAAGTCAACTTTTGGCCCCACAGCTAAACCCCCAAAGGTCACACATAACATGATCCAAAATATCTCACTAACTTCCTCCCCGTGACCATTATCACGGACCAGTGACACACAAGTCACAAAATTCCCTTTCCCTCTTAAAAAAATACAATCCACTCGAAGATCGTCTCAGCTCTAACCTCTGGCGTCGGCTATGCATATTCTCCCGCGCGCCTCGCTGACCCTCCCAACAGACACGGAGACCTCAGTCTCACCCCGGTTTCACCACTAGGCTCCATAAACTCAACACTAGGGCTACTCAATCCTAAAACTCTTCTGCATCATGCACTTATCGGAGAACACTCCATCATCATACTCTGTTGCCGTCTAGTAGGTACTATGGCTTCCCGCAACATTACGACAGCCTCTGACTAGTGATAATATGGCTCCCTGTAGTATCACAACGCCAACTAACTAGTGAGTACTACGGCTCCCCGTAGTACCACGACTCCCTCCCTCTGTCTTGTGAGTACTACGGCTCCCCGTAGCATCACAACACCCTCTGACTGGCAAATACTACGGCTCCTCGTAGCATCACAACTCTCTCTCTCTCTCTCTCTCTCTCTCTCTCTGACTTGTGAGTACTACGGCTCCCTATAGCATCACAACACCCTCTGACTGGTGAATACTACGGCTCCCCGTAGCTTCACCCTATATTCTCATTCTCATTACAACTCCACAGTATGTTCACTAACTCATGCACCGAAGACTATCATAGATAGTTACACATACACTTGTCCCGATATGCATTACAGACTTTGGCGGCAACCGCCATAACACAGAACCTACCTCTGCGGAGATCTACTTCCTTAACTAATCCCTCTTAATGACAATACCCGAAGGGCTCCCACTGGAACCGTAGATACATGATACATCACTAGTCGTCTTAAACCCAAGACTCTAAATAACTCTAAAATCGGGATGCTATACGCGGAAACCACGAAACACCATAACTGAGCATCACAATGTCCTGCCTCTACCACTGATTCCCTTGCTCCCAGCACCATACACATACATAAATACACTTCCTCTGAATCCCATAATAATAATTTCCTATTCCACTCAATACACAACTTTAGTGCATCCAAACACTCAGTTGGAAAACAAGGAAGGCGCTAATTCTTCAGAACACACTGATGATCCTCCGAAACCCTTTCCACTACTGCTCAAAATCTAAGCAAGAATACACATCCTAGCCCAGGAGTTGGCTACTCGGGAACCTCTAACGGCTGCAATTTACCATGCGGTCTCTGGTGCTCGGCCTTAACCCTATGACAAGTTAGGCACCTCTCAACGAACCACGCGACGTCCCTCTTCATACAGGGCCACCAATACTCCTTTTTCAGGTCCAAATACATCTTAGTGGCCCCGGCATGGATCGAGAACTTCGATCGATGTGCCTCTTCCATCAAAATGGTACGCATCCCGCCCACAAACAGTACCCAAATCCGACCCTGAAATGTCATAAGCCCATGGCTATCGGTAACGAACTCCGATACCTACCTGATACCTCGGTCCCTCTTCTGGTTTTCTGGTCTCACAGCCTTATCCTGGGCCCCTCGAATGTTGTCCACCACCGAAGTCATTACTATCAATCTCATGTAAACATCCCGCATCGGGGCACTTTCTGCCCTACAGCTCAGGGCACCGGCTACCACGTTAGCCTTACCCGGGTGGTACAGGATCGCGCAATCATAATCCTTTACCACATCCAACCATCTCCTCTGTCACATATTCAAGTTGGGTTGATCCCTCAAATACTTCAGGCTCTTGTGATCCGTGTATATGGTACACCGAACCCCATACAGATAGTGACGCAAGATCTTGAGGGCGAACACTACTTCTCCCAACTCTAGATCGTGGGTGGGATACCTCATCTCATGATGCTTCAACTGCCTCGATGTGTATGCTATCACGTGTCGCCTCTGCATAAGCATCGCTCCCACCCTGATATCGACGCGTCACAATATACCATGAAGTCCTCCATTCCCTCTGGAAGGGCTTACACCGGGGCTTCGGATAACCTTTGGCGAAGTGTCTCGAAGGAGGCCTGCTGCTCTGGGCCTCATGATAAAGCAACACCCTTCCGAGTCAACTTGGTGAGTGGCACGACGATCTTGGAGAAATCCCTGATAAATCTCCGATAATAGCCTGCCAATCCTAGGAAACTCCTAATCTCTGTAGGCGACCTCGGCACCTCCCAACTCATCACTGCCTCAATCTTGGCCGGATCGACCAATATCCCTTTCTGGTTAACGAGATGCCCTAGGAACTGGACTTCGCGTAACTAGAAATCACACTTGGAGAATTTGGCGTAAAGCCTCTCCGATCTCAAAACTCCGAGGATCTCTCTCAAATGTTCCTCATGCTGCTCTCTAGATCTCGAATACACCAATATATCATCAATGAACACAATCACCGAGCGATCCAACATCGGCCTACACACTCTGTTCATGAGATCCATGAACATTGTCGGTGCATTGGTGAGCCCGAAAGGCATCACCACGAACTCGTAATGCCCGTAACGAGTCCTAAACATTGTCTTCTAGATGTCCTCCTATCACACCCTCATCTGATGATTCCCGACCTCAAATCGATCTTGGAGAACCAAGATGCTCCCTGTAACTGATCGAACAAATCGTCGATCCTCGGTAATGGGTAACGGTTCTTGACCATCAGCTTGTTCAATTCCCTGCAATCAATGCACATCTGGTGTGAGCCATCCTTTTTCTTAACAAAAAGGATAGACGCTCCCCATGACGAACTGCTCGGCCGAATAAACCCCTTCCCTAGCAGCTCCTGGAGCTGCGAGGATAACTCCTACATCTCTGGAACTAAATTGATGCTGAACTCAACCTACCTCTCGGGAGGCACACCCGGCAACTCTTCCGGAAATACATCCGGGAACTCACACACTATCAAAACCACATCTGCTGACCTCGATCTCTCTGTATCAACCCTCAAGACCATCACATATGCTACAAATCCCTAATAGCCCTGTTGTAGATTCTGCCTCGCTCTACCGGATGAACAAAATGCCGACCCAGAACGCGTACCCTCGTCGTACAATGTAAGAACTCCCCCACTAGGGTCTCGTATGGTCACCAGATGTCTCTCGCAGTCGATAACTATTCCAAATTTGCTCAACCAGTTTATGCCCATGATGACACAGACATCTCCCATCGGAATAGGAACTAGATCAATCGGAAACTCAACGCCGAAAATCTCGAGTACACACCTTCGGATCACCTCGGTGGCATACACCGCTCTCTCGTCAGCTATGGAAACTGTCAGAGGTCGACTCAACTCCTCTCGACTAAGACTGATGTGCTGACTAAAAGGAAAAGATACAAAAGACCGACTCGCACCCGAGTCAAATAACACCAAGGCAGGTACATAATTCACAAGAAAAGTACCTACGCATATCATAATATAGGCACAATATCTCAGCATATAAGTAAATATATGAAAGAATAAATACCAGCCACGACATCGGGCGCACGGACCTCCTCCGTAGTCAACTGGAAGGCTCTCCCACGTGCCTTTGGTACCTCGGCCTTCACTGGCCGGCTCTCAGTAGCTCTGATAGCAGTAGGGGTAGCTCCTTGAGGTGATCCCTGGGCAGTCCCTCGTAACTGTGGACACTCTACCTTGCGGTGTCTGGTCTGGTTCTAGTGAAAGCATACTGAAAACCCCTTGGGGCAATCCTTGGCCATATGCCCCTCCTTACCACATTTGTAGCAAGACCCCACTCTGCACACCCCCTCGTGGCTCTTGCCACACTTTCCACAAGTGCGGCCCTTCTGACTCCTAGATCGCGAATCAGCAGGCTTGGGTTGCTTGGTTGCTAGCTGAGACTGTGTCGGTCGCTGATCCCTCCCTTGAGACTCAGCCTCCTCCCTAGCCTGGGTCTCTAGCTCTATCTCCCTCTTCCGAGCATTTTCCTGAAGCTCAGCAAATGTCCGATTTGTCGAGTTCGCCACGAACTCCCGTATATACCTCCTCAAAATACTCAGATAGCGGCTCATACATGCCTGCTCGGAGGACACGTGCTCTGGGAAAAACATTGCCCGCTCATGGAACTTCCTCGTAATCATTGTAACAGAATTTATACCCTACTTGAGGGACAGAAACTCCTAGGCCAAATTGTCCCTGTCTACCTAGGGAACGTACTCGTCTCGGAACATAGTAGTGAACCTCTCCCAAGTCACTGCAGCAAGCTCAGCAGGCGAATAATGCGCCGTCACAAACTTCCACCAATCCTTCGCTCCCAAGCGAAGCTTGTTCAGTGCGAACCAGACTCTCAAATGCTCAGGAGATGAGCAAGTAAAGAAACATCCCTCTATGTCTAATATCCACCTCATCGCTGCAATAAAGTCCTGGGTCCCATCAAACTCCAGTGGTTTTGTGTTGCTGAACTCCCGGAGCAGCAACGCATCACCACCCTATGGTCTAGCCGTAGCTACAGCTGCAGTGGCTGCAGCAATAGTAGTATCAGAAAGAGCAGCGTATCTCTCGTTGAATGTCTCTATCATGGTGGTCTTGATAAACCCGAACATCTCTGGAATCTCATCGCGGATGGCAGCAGCCACCTCATCATGAATCATCTGGCGGAGCTCCTCATCGCTCACACCTCCTCCACTAATCCTTGGTCTATGGCGTGTCCCTACCATGATGCCTCTCTAAAATACAACATAAGGTATCAGTAATTTGCTCGGATGTACACACACTCGATATCCCAACCCTACTTGATCTCTGGTACCCTAAGAATTCTTACTTGGGTTGCGCACTGACCCGGAGCCTTCAGTAGTATGGGCCCAATACTACCGACCACACCGACTCAGCATTCACACCAAGTCCTCCTCCCAGAGTCCCAAATCCCAAGTACTTTATTCTCTCTAATCATGTGCTACTCACTAGAAGATCTCTCATAAGCTCCTTGCTGCTATCTAAACACTCTCAAGCATCTCTAGTAGCAAAACTCCTAGACTAAGGCATCATATATTAGGCCACTCTAGTTCTAATAAGAATACCTACTCTTACTCTAGCATGCATAATATAATTCATCATATAGCATAGCATAACGTATCTTTTAAAACTTATTTTAAGGGTATTCTGAGAAATCACCGTTCGGGCGCTGGCTGATCATACACACGGCTCTACTCTGTTTGTCTCAAAACTCTTTTTACTCTTTAAAAAAATTACTTTATTATCAAAATTTTCCTCAAATCCTCAGTTTGAGTTCAGATACGCCCGAAGATGCATCCGAATCCCTCAAACCAAGGCTTCGATACCAAATTGTAACACCGTAAAATTTAAAACAAATTTTCGCATTTTAAAAAACATTTTTCAAACACATTTATTAACAAAATCGCATTGTATCATAACTTTGTTTCACAAAATATTTCCCAAGATCAAAATACATAAATCCCATGCGTGTGTACGAATCATGTCGGCACCTTCCCGCGATCATCACTGGTACCTGAAAAAAATAACACATAACACTGTGAGCATAAAGCTTAGTGAGTTTCCCAAAATACCATACATAACATATACTAGCCACTCGAGGCTATAACTCTATGGGCCCTTAGGCCCTAACTCTATAGACCCTCTGGTCCTGACTCTACGAACCTTCCAGTTCTAACTCTGATATAGTCTGATATACACATGGCATAAGTCACATAGAACTAGTGCGGTGCAACACATCACATAATAGCATACATATGACTCTGATTATCACTCAAGGTAAAGTATAGTGAGAAGACTCACCTCAGATGTCTCGGTAATCTGTGACTTGGTAGAAATACGATCTAGCCTCCACCTAATCACATAAAGTAATACTCTCATAAATATAACTCTCAGGATTAGACTCAACCCTCTCTAGGCACCCTCAGAAGGGTAAAAGACCATTTTACCCCTCCTTTGGCTCAAAGGCCCTCATTGTTGGGCAAACCCTAAAAGTCAACCAAAGTCAACGGTCAAACTTTGACCCGACTGGTCGAGTGCACTTGGGAAACTCAGCGAGTCTACACGTGTCCACTAACTCCCTAGTCTCTCTTAGCATGCCGAGTCCCTCCCCTTGCTCGAAGAGTCACACCAGGCATGAATCGCGGGGCTACCCCGACTCAACTCGCCGAGTCTCAGGATCAACTCGGCGAGTTCCATCTTGAACTTCAGTCATCTAATCCGTCTCTGACTCACTGAGTTATTCTTCCAACTCAGTGAGTCTACTCACTGAGTGATTTACGGGAAACCCTAACCCTACTCGCCGAGTCTGATCTTCGGACTCGACGAGTTCATGCGATGCAAAAACTCCATTGACCTCCTAAGGCCAGATATGTTCCTTAAATCCATAGATCTGACCTTCCCAAGCATGATAATCACGTAAAGTTCAGACCTTGACACTCATATAACATCTAGATGGTCCTACTTGGTGATTTAGCCGCAAAAATAACCTCCTAAGTTCATGACTCCCAAAATAACCCATAAAGCTCCAAGGGTTAAGGTCTCTAGACCTCTTTGAGTCCAGATCCAAAGCATAAACTCGAGAAGGGACCAATTGCTCCATATATCCATTCTCTAAAGGGGTTAGAAAACCCTAACTCTAAGAATCAACACCAAAACTGAAGAAGGTCCGAATAAATACCTCAAGATGAAGTCTCTGAACTCTGAAATCACCAGAACCGCTCCTCCTTCAGCCTCCTTTTTCCTTGGTCACCTCCTTTTTGCAATCACACCAACAAAATGATCAAAAGTGGCCTCTCCTTCCTCACAATCACTCTAGATCTCTTAGGGTATCTCTATGGGGTTTGGTAGCCGCAAATGACGGCCCCAAGGGGCTTTAAATAGGTCCCAAAATTGGGAAATTAGGTTTTCAGTAAACAGCGTGACTCCCCGAGTCCATTCATGGACTCGTCGAATCCGATCATGAACCCGGATGAGAATCCGCGACCCTACTCGGCGAGTCTAAGCACCAACTCGCCGAATCCGGTCATAAAATAATATACCTGGGAATCCGTATGTTACATATGTTCTGTTCTGTTCTGTTTGTTATGATATGTTATTGCTGTCATGGTTATGTGGACTATATGTGTATCGGTATTTTCGGGGTAACTCACTAAGCTTTCGAGGTTACAGTTTCGGTTTATTATTCCGGGTACTTCAGGGGATCGTGGCCAGGAAAAGGCATGATCGTACAACTCCTCACTTTTTATGACTTTGTTTCTTGGATACTCTGATAGGATACATTTTGAAAACAAGTTTGTAACATTTAATGGATTTGAAATGTTTCTAAAAGTTTAAATTAGCTTTGAGTTTTATGGGTGTTACAAGTTGGTATCAGAGCCTTGTTTTGAGTGAATTGGAGGAACGCTCATATGAATCCAGTCTCAAATCAAGGAAAGGATTTTCCAAAATGGTTTTTTTAAAATGGTTTTCAAAATAAGTAAAGGAGGATGTAGGGTGTACGATAGCCTAGGGGTTTTCCTTATATGAAATTGACATCATTACTGTAGTTGCTTAGTATGTGCATCATGGCCGTACATAATTAAGATCTTACATCCTAAGAATGTTTGATTTGGCCTTATGTTCTGTTCTTGTTTGATTGGGAGCTTAGGGTAGGATTGGATATTCAAAAGTCTATGGGGTCCAATGTTATATATGGCAAGCATACACTAGTGCTGCAGGGTTGGTGGAAATTTCATGGATGGGAGGGTTGTATCAGGCCGGGAGGCAAGTTATGAGTTATTTAACATTCCTCTAGGAGTGAGGATTAAGTGCTCGCTATGTTTATGTATATTGTTAGGGTGTTGTGGTGATACTTGGGACAAATATAGGTAGGTGTGGAAGGTAGTATGGGCTCGTACTATTGAAAGCACAGGACCCATATGCGTATCAAGGAAGTCACAACACCAAGGGTTGGGTTGGGAGTTGGTTCCCTGTCTCTATATGGATTATCAGTGATCCTTCTGGTGTTTTACTAGAAGGGTGGTTACGAGACTTGTTGAGATCGGATCCAGGTTAGGATCGGGAGCTAGTAGCCAGGATTGGTCATCATTGTCAGAGGACTGTGTCAGTGAGATCATCCAGGAGGAGGTGATTGAGTTTGCCTGCAGATAGATTTCGGGGATGTTTCGGTCTATTAAGACCACCATGGTTGAGTATTTCGACGAGCGTTATCCAGCCATATCCGAGATGGTTGTCGCGGCAGCCATATCAGCTGTAACGACAACAATGGGAAGAGCTGGTCGAGCTTTTCAGTATCGGGACTTGTTACTGGGACATATTCTGACGAGCAGAGGGCTGAAATTACGTGGGATCAAGGAGATTTTATGTACTTGTTACATTCAACGGGTTAATCGGGAGAGTCTAACACATGCATTTCTAGATTTGAGGCTTCGAGGATTTTGGCTTGAGGCCAGAATGTGAGTCGCGGGGACTCCGGAAAGGGGTAATCATTATGTTCAGTTGGAGGTATGCAGTTGAAATTAGAATGGTTAATTGATAGGATTGTAGTGTTGTTTTCTAAGGCAAGGAATGTGCCCTTTCAGTTTACAAACTTGAAGGATTGAGCAGGCTTGTGACCCCAGGATCAGCTTGTATTCTAGCTCGGGGTTAGTTGGTCACCGGGATTGGAGACAGTAGTTTAGCACTTGTAAGCGCATGTGGTTCGATGGGGCATAAGTATTTTGAAGGTCCATTTTGCCTTGGATCTCTTGTATCGGATGCTAAGGATTGATTGGGTGATCTATTGCACTTTCGGGATTGAAGACTATGTCTTGGGAGTAGTTTGAAGCCTAACTTAGGGCAAAGGTTTTTTCAGCTACTACAGTTCAATGGTGGATGATTGAGTTGGTGAGTGAGTCAGGGTGCAAGGCCCTGAATGATATGATTTTTAGATATGAGAATGGGAGGATTGTTGGAACACTTGGGAAAAGGGTATTATGTGGGACGTCTGCAGACAGGGTCCCACAAGTTAGTTAATCAACAATGTTAGGATTTTTCTAGTTCAGTAACCGTTACATGTTAACAGGGGTAGTAGCTCATTGTTGAGATATTAGTTGAAGAACATATCTTTAGGTCTCCAAGATTTGAGTGTGGGATCAGTCAAGCAATAGAGACTGTTGGTTTCACTGGAATTTAGAAGGTGTTCTTTTAGTTATACAAACCGGGTGATCATTATCAGGTTGGCTAGTAAAAGAGTATTAGTTGGAATGGTTTGGTTGTCATCAGATTGATCGTTGGAATGTAAGAAGGATTGGGAATTCTCAAATTTCCATGTAATGTGAAGCCTTAGTTAAATCGAAGTAGGGGAGAATCGATTCAGAATGCAGAAGCGGCATCGATTTTGTAAATGGGATAAGTTTTCACATCATATCAGGAGGGAAGAAAACTTAAATGGTTGTTGGTTGGAAGGTTGTGTGAGTTGGGAGTTCAGTAAAACTCCCTAACATGGGAATCATGTTTTCTCGGTGATTGATAACAGAATTTGGGGAATCGGGTTGGGATTCTTGCCATGAATTAAGCTCAGTTGTGCATTAGGACGAGGTGTGTTCGTCCAGTATGGAAAGTGTTGTACTACTTCGGGGGTAGCCGCAACATTCACTAGGTTGGTAGATAGCATGAGCGCGTTGTTAGGACAGAAAAGGGCAGTAGTACCCACCAATTCGGATGTAGCAGTGAGGATATGAAAATCTACGGATTGGTTTATGAGCTTTCCCAAAGGGGTTAGACTTGGTTAAGCCAACGATAAGATTGTAGGAATGCCACTACAATTAAGAGATCAAGGAAGCAAGGTATTGCTTAAGGTCGTTGTGATCTAAGTGATGATTTTTGAGCATTCTAGCACATCCTAAGCATACATGCAACCATAATAAACCTTAGATCTATGTTTGTCTAAGATGCATGCAAAATTGATTTCGAAGGTTCATGATCCTATCTAGCATACATGGGGAATATTTAACCTTAAATGAAAGATAGAATAACATACCTTGTTGTTGTTTTGATTCCTTGAAACCTTGTGAGCCTAGCACCCCAAGTGTGATGCATCAAAGGCTTCACACAATACCAAATGCTATTGAGTAAACTTGGAGAGAAAGTATAACACTAAAAAATTGGCTCTAGCCCTCAAGTATGCATGTGTAGCCGATTTTGGGAGAAACATGAGCTTTATATAGTGTGTTGCATTAGGTAAACTCTAATGTAACATAATTCTTCATTTCCATGATCAATTGATTAACTCCATGGAGCATCCTATGGGTGGAACCCAACCTGATAATCCATGGAGCCTCTTAGCCCACTATATAAGTTATGGATGATTTACATAATTAACCCATATATTTAATTAGTTATCCTTTGATCACTTAATTAATTCTAGATTAATTCTTGATCAAACTAATTAAATAATATTATTAATATATTAGAACTTATAATATATTAATAAACCATAAGTGTTATTTCTCTCATTTAGTTTATCCAATGCATGGTGCCATGAACCCAAATGGACCATGTCGGGTCGGGTCAAGTATATACCAGAAATAGTTATTGACTTAGACACCTTATCCAACAGTCTCCCATTTGGATAAGTCTAATAACTATATCTTCAAGTATCAGTTCTGGAACCGATCGACAATCGTAGCTCTTTCAAGGTCTCTCGAAACTGAGAAGATGGTGATACGCCATTTAGGATAAGTGATCATATAATTCTCTGTTCTAGATATCAGCCGGGAAAATACATGGAGCGCAATGTCTTTCTTATTGTCCAGCAGTTTGTTTCCCAATTTCCGATTTGTATGACAAAGAACTTAATTGAACACATCAACTTAGTTCTGACCGGGCCCGATATGTAGGTCAAAACGGAATCATCGAGGGTCCCAAATATCAGCTTCTAATATAAGAAGGAACAGATAAACTTCGACTCATATGTTTGCATTACTACTTGTTGAATTATACACAAAAGTATGTTTTATAACATCGAGTTACCAATGCGTTTTCGTACAATCAATGCATAACCAACTCATAGGCAAAAAATCATATCTCTAGGTTTGAAGACTTATATGATGTTACTATCTCACGATCACTCGAGATAAATTCCATGAAGTGATACCAGTGAGCCTGGGTTGATTCCAATACTCATAAGTTATGAGTACTCATGAAGTGTTGTCTAAAACTTGACACGTACAACCAACTTCATATAATTCTTAGTTCATATGTACTTCCTGTTGGATAAGGTGTCTAAGTCCATAACTATTTTTGGTATGTACTTGACCCGACCCGGCATGGTCCATTTGGGTTGCATGGCACCATGCAATTGGATAGACTAAATGAGAGAAATAACACTTGGAGATTATTAATATATTACAAGTTCTAATATATTAATAATATTATTTGATTAGTTTGATCAAGAATTAATTTAGAATTAATTAAGTGATCAAAAGATAACTAATTAAATATATGGGTTAATTATGTAAATCATCCATATCTTGTATAGTGGGCTAAGAGGCTCCATGGACTATCAAGTTGGGTTCCACCCATAGGATGCTCCATGGGAGTTACAAACCCATGGGTCATGGAAATGAAGAGTCATGACACATTAGGGTTTACATGGTGTAACCCTAGATGTGTCAACACTATATAAGGATCTCATTCTCCACCAAAATCGGTTACACTAAGGAAACAAGAGGGCTTGGCCGATTTCAAGAAGTATGCATTCTCTCATAAGTTTTTCCAAGAGCATTTGGTGTTGTGTGAAGCATTTGAGGCATCACACTTGGGGTGCTAGGCTCATAAGGTTTCAAGGAACACAAGCAACTACAAGGTAAGTTATTCTATCTATCATTCAAGTTAAAATTGTTCCCCATGTATGCTAGATAGGAATATAGCCTTGGAATTCAACTTTGCATGATAATTAGACAAACATAGATCCAAGGTTATTAGGGTTGCATGTACACTTAGGAAGTGTTAGAATGCTCAAAACCCATCAGTGGTATCAGAGCCTAGGCTTGTTTGCTTTTTATTTGTGCTTAAAAGTTGAAGAAAGTCGAAAATCTTGCTGTCTAACGAATGCACTCATCGAGTCCATGGGGGGGACTCGTCGAGTTCACGTGTATCTTCAACCTACTCGGCGAGTAAGTTCATGCACTCGGCGAGTAGGGTCGACAGATTGCAGAATTTCGACTTTAGTTGCTAAAAATGGACTAGAAACATTACCCTAAACTATTTTGGTACTTGAAAACTTGTTTTGATGGTGTAATGTTCTTTCTAATTCATTTACAACAACTAGTTATCAAAATTACAAAGTTTTAAGTGTAATTTTGATTTATGAATGTGTTCATATTCATGTTCTTGTGCTTATGATGTTTTAGATGATCATAGGAATTATTTGTAACCTATGTGGTAGATTAATTCTTGATCATAATGTGTTTTAATGGAGTCCATAACTTGTCCTCAAGTTATGGAAAACCAAGTGTCGCACTTGAATTAAACCCATTAAAAGAACACAAGAGTTAGAAAAATGAAGAGTCTTCATTTTATTACTCTATTAAACTCATAAGTTACAAGAAATGAAAAGTTTTGAAAGTTACAAAACTTGCCCTCAAGTTTTGGAACAAGTAAAGTTAAGTTAAAACTTTAGTTCCAAACCCTTAGAATTTTAAAAGTTAAAATTCAATCCTTATACTTATATTATGATGATTTAATAATTATATATATATATATATATATATATATATATATATATATATATATATATATATATATATATATATATATATATGTGTATGTATAAGAACAAAGTCATCTTACCGCTAGTACGCCTCATTCACGAAGCCGGTCTATAAGGCGGGTATAAGGTTGTTGCCTATAAAATGGGTGTCTAGTCTCACCCACCGCTTGCTTGACTGGTGGAGGGTCGTTAGCCGAACGGGTAAGACAAGGACTTATAAATTCTCATTCAAAGTATGATGAATATAATAAAGTAACTAAATGTTTTATTAAATTCCCAATCTTAGTTACTTTAGGGAAAATGTGAATAAGGTGCTAATCCATGAAATTACACTTTACACTTTGTCTAAGTCGTTGGTTGAGCATGTGTGGTTAACCGGCACACTAACTTGGACTTAACAAGGTAGGTAAAGGGTGACTTAAGGTTTATTATAGTATCGGTGGAGCGTGTGTGGTTTACCGGCACATCGATTGAGTGATAAACTTTAAGGGTACGAAGTGATTTGCATGGTTACTTCACACCTCGTTTTGTGATCCTCGGTATCCCAGTCACAAAACTTGGAGGGCACACTCGAGATTGAAACATGCCTTTGAAAAGTTCATTGAATCTCAAAGAATCTAGGAATTTCTAAGAACCAATCATAAAACCTAATATCTAATATTTCGGTTTTCGTGGTGGAAATTGGTGAATCGTCATTCACCTACCGTTCAAATATGTTATAGCTTGGATTACGGCATACCTCTTCTAAGTTATAATATATTGTGATTGGATCCTAGCCTTAATATTACATTAGGGTGTTTTATTAAGGACTCTCTTAATATCTAAACTAATCATATCCTCTTCCTTCAGATGTCTTCAAACAATGCTGCTTCTGGCTCGAATCCTAATGGCTCCTTTACTCTTATGAGCTTGTGTGGGAAAGTCACTTTTGATGGATCCAACTTCAATGAGTGGATCAGAAACATCAGGATGATTACCCGCTACGAGGACAAAGAATATGTCCTCGACAAGGAGCTTAAGGAGATTGATGAGACCACTGCAACTCCTCAGGAGATCGCTGACTTTCAGGCACATGAAAGGGATGCTACGAAAGTAGCATGCATCATGATGGCCACAATGACAGCAGAACTCCAAAAGTCCTATGAGGATTTCTACCCTTATGAAATGCACCAAGATTTGATGGAAAGATACCATCAAAGTGCACGACAAGAGAGGTACGAAATCATCTGCTCCATGATAACAACCATGATGAAGGACGGGGATTCCGTCACGAGCCACATGCAGAAAATGCAAAGGTATGTGGATCGATTGCTGAAACTTAATGTGAACTTCCCTGAGGAGCTTGCAATAGATATAATTTTGCGCTCCTTACCATCGTGCTATGATCAATTCCGCATGACATATCACATGAATAAGGAAGAGGTCACACTCAGCAAACTTCAGGGACTTCTCAAGACCACAGAATCAGGTCTTAAGGGGAAGTCGGTTGTTAACACTCCTACTCCAAACTCCACTCCGGTTTTGGCAATCGGGAAAAGTCGAGGGAAGAAGAGAAAGAGTTCTTCGAAGGGTACCAAGGTTAGGACCCTTGATGGCTCTTCTTCAAGTGGAACCAAGAAAGGTTTTTTCACTCCTTCTTCTGGCCCAAAAGAGGCTGAATGCTTCTATTGCCATGAAAAGTCACATTGGAAGCGGAACTGCCCAAAATACCAGCAAGATGTGAACGATGGGAAAGTTAAACCCAATCATGCAGGTATTTACACTATCATTTCTAATAACTCACCCCATTCGAAATCTTGGGTCCTTGATACCGGTTGTGGTATTCACATTTGTTGTGACTTGCAGGGACTAGGAAGAAGTGAGAATGTGGAGCAAGGAAGAATAAACTTAATCATGGGGAATAGGAAAGTTACACCTGTCACCAAGATTGGAGTTTATACTTTATCGCTAAGTAGTGGGTTAAATTTAGATTTGAATAAATGTTGTTATTCGCCAGAAATGGCAAGAAATATTATTTCCTTTCATGCATTGTATAAACAAGGTTTCACCTATTCATTTGATAATGAAGTTGGTTCGATTAATGCTTTCTTTAATAATGTTCTTTATTTTAAAGCATTACCTTGTGATGGTGTGTATGAAGTTGTATCTGTTGTAGATAACTCAGGAAATAATGTTTTGTGTATTGATTCTCCTAATAATAATAACTTGGATAAAGCATCATTATGGCATTGTCGTCTTGGACATATAAGCAAGAAACGCATAGGCCAACTCCAAAAGGATGGAGTCTTGTATATTTTTCATCTTGTTTAGTCTAAAAATGAAACATTTTTCATCATTGGTCCTTATAATATCAAGTTTCATCACATGGACTTCCTGATTACGGTGATTATTGTCTTTATTATAAGGTTCTATATAGATTTTGTTCAATATTTTAAGGTTTCGAGAACTTAAATCAATATGAATCCTTGAATTACATACCATCGTTGAAAATGTTTTAATTTGTGACCAAACATGGTTTAAAATCACAATAAACAAGTTAACACCTAAGTATTTTGGCCTTCTTAAAGGCCTATTTATCGACTTTTGAATCACAACACCTGATATTCTAAAGGTTAATTTTTATAAACTATTATTTATATATTTTAGCATTTTACTTAGTAGGACATTAAATTAATAAAGGAATTAAGGAAAACGAAAAACAAAGAACGATAAACAGTACAAGTGGTTTGGGTATGTATAAATGAAAGTAATAACCATTTAGGGGGTGTTTGGCAAAAAAGTTTATTGCTTATTAGTTTATTAGTTTATAAGTTAATAAGTAAGTGTAGGGTAACTTATGAAAAAATGACGTATTAGAGGTTCCCCACCGGAATAAGTTATTTTAATCCAAACGCTTTATTAACTTATAGTGATGTGGAACCTAATAAGTTGTTTTAATAAAGCTTAGCCAAACACCCCTTAATATGGTATGATAATGCTCTTGAAAAATAGATATTATTTAATATTCATTTCTCGAAGTGAACACAAAATGCTTTTAACTCTAAAGAGATCAATATTTGCCGCCCGCTGCTTTGCGGGTGGACGGCTAGTGTGTGTGTGTGTGTGTGTGTGTGTATATATATATATATATATATATATATATATATATATATATATATATATATATATATATATATATATTGAGTTGTGATATTTAGGGCGTGTTCAGCAAAATTAGCTGGTAGCGGGTAGCTTGTAGCGGATGCGTGGGTAGCTTCTAGCTTGTAGCGTTTTGTTAAATGCTACATTAAGCAGCATTTGAATTTGAGACGTTTTATTTAAACTAAACGCTAGAAGCTTGTGGTGCCAAACAAAGTTTTTTGTTCAAAATAGAGAGTTTTGTCAAACGTTAGAAACTAGAAGCTCTCAAATGCTCCCAAGAGCTCTATACCGAACACGTATTTAGATAGATCTGAAATTGAAATCTGCTACGGCATCAACCATGCTGTATTCTGAGCTTATTGAAAATATCACTACCATTTTGAAAAGTCAAGCAATATATTGGATATAAAAGTACATGCTTTTGGTTTTAATTATTCTAACAAATATCTCTCTTTTAGAAAACTCTAAAGAAAGTATAAGTATTAATTTTAAATAACTTATTATAACCATTATTTTCTTAACGAAAACTCGAAGAAAGTATAACTACTTTAAGACTTGAATTTATAATTATTAGTTCCCAACTTCCCATAGAGCGTGAAGAGCCCTTCCAGATCCACTACAAGACGACAAATTAACTACATTTAAAAACATATAATTAACTACAAATTAACTACATTTATATTGTAGATTCAAAATTTATATAAGAAAGGATAAAAAAAATTTATCAAATTTGATAGCAATGGAAAAAATATAAAAAGTTATAAATTTTTATATTTTTAGTATTTTTTTTCTATAAATAATAAAATCTAAAATTTGAAAAAATAATGGTTCCTTTATTGTATGGTTTAAAATGGTTTCTTGTTAAACCTTTGCATATATATATATATATATATATATATATATATATATATATATATATATATATATATATATATATATATATATATATATATATATATATATATATATATATATATATGTATATATATATATATGTATATATATATATATGTATATATATATATATATATATAATAATAATAATAATAATAATTACAAGGTTCTAAATAACGTAAGGCGTGATTTAGCAGCAATGTCAAGCCTCAAGTTTTTCCGAACCTTGGCGAGTCACGACATTTGTAAGGCGTACCTTATGGCGATAATTTTCTATATAATTAATATTTTTATATGTATTTTCAACTATTATTCTTTTTTATACATATATATGAGTTATGGCTGCGTTTTAGCAAAGCTTGGCGGAAGGTGCAAGCCTTGGAGTCATGACGTGCTATGGCGGAGCCATGACGAGCTTTTTAGAACCATGAATAATAATAATAATAATAATAATAATAATAATAATAATAATAATAATAATCGAGTTGTGACATTTAAGGCGTGTTCGGCAAAATTAGCTGGTAGCGGGTGCACGGGTAGTTTGTAGCTTGTAACGTATTGTTAAACGCTACATGAAGTAGCATTTGAATTTGAAGCGTTTTATTTAAACTAAACGTTAGAAACTTGTAGTATCAGACAAAGTTTTTTGTTCAAACAAAGAGTTTTGTCAAACGTTAGAAGTTAGAAGCTCTCAAATGCTTCCAAAAGTTCCGTGCCGAACACGCCCTTATATAAATCTGAAATTGAAATATGCTACGGCATCAACCATACTATATTTTGAGCTTCTTGAAATATCACTACCATTTTGAAAAGTCACGCAATATATTCTATATGAAAGTACATGCTTTTGGTTTTATTAATTCTAACAACTATCCTCTTTTAGAAAACTAAAGAAAGTGTAACTATTAATTTTAAATAACTTATTATAACCATTATCCTCTTAACCAAAACTCGAACAAAGTATAACTATTTTAAATAAGACTTGCATTTATAATTATTAGTTTCCAACTTCCCATACAGCATGAAGAGCCCTTCCGTATCCACTACAAGACGACGAATTAACTACATTTAAAAACATATAATAAGAAATAAATTAAAACGTAACACGAGTATAACTTGTCCACGAGCGGAAGCTGCCTATTCTACCAGGTCAATGCTTCCAGCTGAAACTATCTCACCTAGGGCTGGCAATTATTGACACGACACGCGATACAACACGCGACACGACACGAAATAAATGGGTTTGGGTTGAGTTTTTCAACCCGCCAACCCGTTTATATTCTTAATAAAAAAAAATATTTTGTTTTTAAATGTATTTATGTATCAAGTATGAATATTTAATAACTATTATATAATATATACTATTGATTCATAGACAATTTGACTGTTTTGACATTTTGAGTCGTGGTGAATGGTCTAAGGTCATAAGTCGTAACCTATAAGGCTAAGTCTGTAACATGTTTCTATGAATGTTTATAATTTTCATTTGGATGTTTAAGACTTAAATGTCTAAAATTCGGACCCACGAACCAAAATTTGATCCACAAACCAGCCAACCTATGAACCTGTATAAATAAATGGGTTGACGGATCATATATGGGTTAATGTTCCAAACCCGCCAACACGTGACCCGCCAACCTGTGACCTGTATATTTAAATGAGTCGTGTTTGGGTTGGCATATTTTGACCCGCCAACCCGTCAACCCGCGACACGCCAACCCGTACACGACACGATTGTCAGGCCTAATCTCACCAACCAACTCAAGTTGATGCTTTAATGATCTGACCCAGTACTTGAATCTATAGTTAATAACCACAGCGATCCTAACATTCACCGACGGTATCCGACCCACCATGTGCCGATAGTAAAATTATAGCTCATCTTGACAAAGGGAAAGTTTAGCAAATTTAGTGGGTGAAACTTAGAAATAGGCTTATTCTACTGTATAACCCAGTAGTTAGTCTTATTCTTTCAATAAATGCATTACATTAATTGTTCCTCTATTTTACAAAACGTTACATGTTCAGTCTATAACCGTTTTTTATGACGATACTACTTATGGTTTAGCATTCTTAGATGACCAGCATATGATCCATATAAACTGGGTTGTGTTATAAGCAGTGGCGGATCTAAGATTAAAGCAAAGGGGTATCTAAAAAATAAATTTGTGTAATATACAATAAAAAACACAATCTCAATAAGAAAAAATTAGTAATTACATTTTCAATCTTGACATTCTCAACTACAAATCAAAGTATCATTCATAAAATCTTACATGAATCATATTGAAGTTGTTGGTAAATACGATATCAATGGCGGCCTTAAGAGTCAAAAAAGATATGTAATGCCCATTTTGATTTTTGGTGTGCCATTTTTTTATAGTTAAAAATAATAACAATAAAAATAATAATTAAAATATTAAAATAAATCAATTTATTTAATATAAATAAGATTTATATGTCCAAGGGGGTATTGAGCTAATTCTATAAATAAGCTTGCTAAAGAATTTCGGATTAAGGGTAGATTCTGTCACAATGGACATCTTCAAGGACTAAAGATGACATTTTTCGAAACTGCTTTGACTTTGTCTTCTCTAAAAAGCAAGCAGCGATGCAGGTTCTCTCTCTTGACCGTCATAGCTATGGCTTGAGAAGAAAACTGTTTTAAAATTCAATCTAAACCATCTCACAGGTATTACACTATGGAAATTTTTTTAGGGGGATCTACATTGAATCCGCCTATGGTTATAAGACCAACTCACACCAAAAAACACACTAAAATGTTGAGTTTTTAACACCAAAAAACACACTAAAATGTTGAGTTTTTAACACTATAAATTTTTGCCTCCAACCACACATCGAAAACATCACATCAAAAAACTTAAATTCATTATTTTAATCATAAAATAACATAGTTTTTGAAGATACATTATATTAATTTTATTTTATTGACAAATGTATATTATAAATATTCATTAATATTAAAAATTACAAAAACCTAATAATCATATATACTCAAGAATTGTTATGTTTATCCAATGTTTTTAGTTTTGTTTCACAAAATAATAAACTAAAACTAAAACTGAGAATTGGTTTCTTATCTTTATATTTAAAAGATTAGAAAAATACAAAAATCTTGATTATAATATCCAAATATAAAATATAACTAGGGAAGAATTTTGCGTAGCAGATGTTGGAGTTGCAGGGGTTGGAGGATATTTCATAATGTTTTATAAAAAACAGAAAATAGCAACAAACTTTACAATTATTTACGTATGACAAATTTTTAAAAACATAATGAATTCTTTTACAATCCATGAAGCTAAACCACTTGCCTTTTGGCACTGCCTAAAAAATATGCATAATAATATGCAATGTGTGGCTGTGATATGAAGGAATCATGTTTTTGTCCTACATCAATCAAATTTGCAGTGAATATTCATCTCAAGGTTTGTTACGCTTGCCAAAAGGTAAAAAAGTTAAAAGCATATAATGTTTATTTTAGTAGCTATATGTAGAAACACCATAAATCAGTGATATAAAGTACTTAAAAAAGAAGAGTACAATATTTTAATCTGCTTTAATTGCCTAATCTGAAGTGACATTATCTATTTATGGTATTTCACTCTCAAAAATTGAAAATGCGCCTAATGACAATGTTGTTATGTTTTTGGAAAGGAAATAGCAAAAGAAAATTCAAAAAACAGAAGAAAAAAAGTGTAAACTGAAAGTACGTTGCTATTTACTGGTTTTACATAAATAACAGTATTTAATAAACACTACTTTTCTGTGTATGTGTGTACATCTTCCTTGTTTTGCTCATGGAAGTGTTGCGTTCTCTCCCTCACAATATGGTTTTCCTCTTCGGTTTTCCTCAATGTCTATGATACCAAAGATAATGACTTGATCCAATGGTGCTTCCATTTATTGCTATTGCATTCAATAAATTAGATATTATATAAACAATCTAATATTATTTTAAAAAGATAACAAATAAACTAACCTTATCTTGGAAACCGACAATAGGTTCATAGTGTTGGATAAGGTGTCTAAGTCCATAACTTATTTGGTATATACTTGACCCGGCCGACATGGTCAATTTGGGTTGCATCTCATCCAAACTATTATGGATAATTTTATGAGAGTTATACACATATGTTTATTAATATATTATAAGTTATAATATATTAATATGAAGTTATATTATTTAATTAGTTTTAGTCTTAAATTAATTATGAATTAATTTAGAGATTAAAAGAAAGACTAATTAGATTATGGGCTATTTGTTTTATATAGTGTGGGCTAATACTCATTTGTTAATGGGCTAGGCCTATGTGGAAGTCCATGGATGATCCATGGAGCTTTTAACCCATGGATCCTTGGAAAAGAAAAGACATGGGTTATTAGGGTTTCACCCTAACCATGCACACTATATAAGCATGCTTATGGAGCATGAAATGGAGCCTATAAGGAAAAACTAGTGAACTAGTATGTGTGTGCATGTGTGTGGCCGAATTTATACAAGTGTGTATACTCTCTCAAAGTTTTCCAAGAGTTTGTGGTGTTTTGTGATTCCATTTGAGGCATTCACACTATTGGTGCTTGGCCCTCAAACTCCTTAGAACCAAACTCACCAAAAGGTATGTAATCTCTTCAAACTCTTTTATGTTGAAATGTTCCCCATGCCATGTTAGATAGGTTATAAACCTTGGAAAATTTAATATTTTGCGTGTATTTAGACAAACATAGATCCAAGGTTTATTAGGGTTGCATGCACACTTAGGAAGTGTTAGATTGCTCAAAACCCAACAGAGGTATCAGAGCCTAGGCTTGCTTGTTTGATACTTGATGCAAAATAGTGAAAAAAGTCAAAATCGTTGCTGTCTGCATGATGGACTCGCCGAGTCCATGGGGAGGACTCGACGAGTCCAAGGCAAACTTCAACCTACTCGTCGAGTAGGTTCATGCACTCGACGAGTAGGATCGAAAGAGTGCAGTTTTTCGACTTTTGCTGCTGGAAATGGACTAGAAACATTACCCTAAACTGTTTTGGTGTTATAAAACTTATTTTAGTTGGTGTAATAGTTGTTCTAATCCATTTACAATAGCATATATCAAAATTCCATGATTTTATGTGTTCATATAATTCTTGAAATTTTTGATGATCATGTTCATGTTCTTATGAATTTAGAAAATGATAGGAATTATTTGCTGAATTGTTTAGGATTAATTCTTGATCATTTATGTGTTTTAATGGAGTCCATAATTTGTCCTCAAGTTATGGATTTCCAAAGGTCACCTTTATTTAACACACACTTAAAACACATAAGTTACATGAAAATGAAGAGTCTTCATTTTTATGAATCTTTAATTCATAAGTTATGAAATGAAGAGTTTTGCAAAGTTACAAAACTTGCCCTCAAGTTTTGGAATTTGTAAAGTTTCACACACTTTAATAAACTTTAATTCCAACCCTTAGAGTTTTAATAGTTAAAATTCAACCCTTATACTATTTATAACATTAATGGTTAATTATTATATATATGTATAAGAATAAGTCGTTTTACCGTTAGTAGGCCTCATTCACGAAGCCGGTCTATAAGGTGGGTATAAGGTTGTTGCCTATAAAATGGAGACTTAATGGGTGTCCATTCTCACCCACCGCTTGCTTGATCGGTGGAGGGTCGTTAGCCGAACGGGTAGAACTATGACTTTAAATCCTCATTAAAAGTATAATGATTATTATAAAGTAACTAAACTCTTTTAATTCCCAATCTTAGTTACCTTAGGAAAAATGTGAACATGGTGCTAGTCTATGGAATTCACACTTTGTACCTTACCAAGTCGTTGGTGGAGCGTGTGTCTAATGAAATACTTGAGCACAAATTAGGCCATTTATGAAGAGAAGGAGGTCAAAACATCAAGCATGAGCTCCAACATCACCGAAACTTCAGATCTACCACATATAGTCACCAAGTGACTCTAAGGACCCATAAACTTGCCATTTTTATGGAGTCCCAACACTATAACACATTTAATCATGAAACATAATTCATAAAACTCTAGATCTTTCAACAAGGAACCATAAAGCTTGAAGCTTGAATACTCACAAACATCCACAGGGGTTACTAGGGGATGGTATTTAGGCGTGCAAGATGCTCCTATGCTCCAAAGATGATTCTGTCACCTTCAAGCCTCCAATACATCACAAAATGCTTAAAACCCCAAGGATATAGGTAGGGTTTCGTTTGAAATGAAGGGAGGCTGAAGAAGATACCCTAGATTCTAAGATAAGTTCCTTAAATATGGAGAGAACCCTAAAATCAATCGCCTTTGTCCGCAATTAGCCACATGATGTGAGCATCATAATGTCATGGCGTGACACTTATTTTCACTTGTCACGTTGTGACCTCCTTATGGTCACGTTGTGACACCTGATCTTTCCTAAAAGCCATGTCTTTGACTCCTTGAGACCCTAAATGTCACACTGTTACAATTCTCCCCCACTAGAATCAGACTTCGCCCTCAAAGTCCTCAATCTCGAACACAGAAGGATAAAGAGTACACATTTCCTCCTCAGGTTCCCAAGACCACCCAGACCCCTTCCGGTGTAGCCATTGCACCTTCATCAAATTCACTACCTTGTTACACAAACTTTTCATCTTCCTGTCAATAATCATTATCGTTCACTCAATCATGCCCACTGACAGAGAATGAGGATCACCACATCATAATCAACTAATTCAGGAAAAGTTGGTTCCCCTGCTCGTAACTTAAATTCCATGAACAAGTCTGCCCCTGCCCCCCCTCAGAAAAGTTGTCCCTTAACCTCTACCAGGCTGACCAAGACTCAAAGTTTAGATCCAAAGAAAGTCATTCCCAACCTCATGTCGTCCTACTGATAATAGAATATAGTAAAGAACAAATGAGAGCTAAACTCGTCCACCCCCCCCCCCCCCCCCCCGCCTGCCTCCTTGGTTCAAAACCCAACAACAAGCCATGAAGATAATCAAACGAAATAGCAATGATCCAGCTCATTCCACCCCATAAATCAGATTTCATGATTGAGGTCCTTATCTACAAACCCGACATATAAAAAAGTCGCCACAAACCAAGTACTCCCACGAATGCAATCAAGGAAATATCAAAACCCGTGTGACACTCAGGCTCCCAAAACAGCACTAGGCGCAAAATTATATTGTCAAAATTCCTAAGGGTCTCAAAACCACCTACACCACTGACCTCCTTGTATTTCCTAACCAATACACCAATACCCCTATGTTTATCTAAACAACTATGGGTAATCTACAACCCTTGGACCATCAACAATCCTGAGGACTATCAACAATCCTGTAGTTATTGGTAACTCAAAGAATACTCATAAAAACCATGAGTTAGTAAGAAAAAATAGCCTAGTATGAACCCCACCATGACTTAGGTAATATATGGAGAGAAAAAACACGAAACCTCATCACATGAATGTCTTCATGAAACGAATAAGATTCCACTATAGAGAATTCCAATAATAATTGCTAATATACAACCATGACTTTTCCTGCAAGTCAACATCTTATCTCTGCGTGACTTATCCTACTGGTCACTGAGACACCAATGACAACACTATGCTACTTAAATGCCCACAAATGCCACATGATTTACAAATCCACACCAAGGTCTCTGTTACCAAATAGTCAACCTTATTCACAAAATTAAACTCCACGATGGCTCACCACATGTCGCGATGTCATTCAATCATTAGGAGGAGAAGCTCACAAATCCTCACCGTTCTTGCCATCATACAACCACAAACATGAAGACTATCGACCTACGTCTAATGAGCCTAAAGACATACTACCCTTATTCCACTGACCAGTAGGAACCTAATAAACATCTCACCCAACATTATACCAACAATACATGACCCATACCATTCTGAGACAGGTACCCCTACAATCCCACCACTACTATCACATCATAAAATGAACATGATCGCACACCATCAGGAATTACTTAGGCCGGCAAGCACCTTCTCCCACATGTCACACTCCCCAAGAGAGGACATGCACTTGTCAGGAGAACTATAATTATCCTTAAACATGACCTTACCAATGAGGTGGCGCTCCAAAAATTCGAACAAAACATTAGACCCCAACCATCCTTAGACATAGTCTTCTATCGACCAAAATTCCACCAATGCGTAAAAGATCAGAAAAACTTCCAATTTCGGAAAGGATCCGAAAATTAGCCAAAAATGTTACCAACCCAACTAATGTGACCTTATGAGACTGAGTCTTGCGCAATCACGTTCTTACCAATTGTAACATCCTAAAATTTAGGTCCAAATCTATAAACAGACGGTTTACAACGAACCTCTTTCTAAATTGACCTATTGAGCATTAATGCATATTTTCATAAATACTAGTGGCATTACTATTACAATAAGATATGAAAGAGTATCTTACTTCCAGTTATGGAAAATGTCCAATAAATCATAAAGCACAAACTATAACCCTAGTTAATACGTCTGAAAAATTGAAATCTCGTATTAAGTGTATGTAAGTGAAGCAAACACTCTAGTGTCGTAGTACTTGTTCACCCAAGTCCATAAATATAAATAACATCTAAAACAGAGTTTTTATGCAAAGGATGCGACTAATATAACAAACAAAAACGGTATAGTACTGGTTGTACCTGAATTACATAAATCACTTCGATCTGTTGAGGTACTTGCACACCTCAAATGGATATTTCGATAGCATTTTTGGAGTCAAAATACAGTCTAACATTTAAATTCATACTCGGAATATTTTTAGTAAAAATATTTGCAAAAGTCAAAGAAGTCAGACGTTTCGGGTCAATTAGATGTGAAACCTTAATGCGATTTTCAGGAGTTCTACAACTCAAAAAAGTAATATGTTCGGGTTTTTAGAATCCTTGAACTAAAATCTATCATTCGTGACCTTCGGAAAACTTATTAGATATTGAGAATTGAACATGCAAATCAAGAAAGTAAATTTAAGGCATTTTGTATGTCACTAGTGTGACATCACCTTGTGTGTACTTTTAAAACATAGTTAATTGTCAAAAGGTCCACCAAACAGTCTCTCTCTCTCTCTCTCACACACACACACACACATACACATACACACACACAACAAAACCAACCACCTGTGGACTCTAATTAAGGACCGAAAGACAAAACAAGCTTTCCACCTTGACCAAATGCTCATTGGTGAAAGAATTTGATATTTCTTTGTCTCCTTGGACCATGACTCATGTAAACCCTTCTCCTTCACCATTTTTGATTGTGTTCATTTGGCTATAAAAGGGGAACCTTAGCACCCTCATTTATCACCAAGTCACAGTTGTAAATCTGCACTCTCTCACTATGAATCTATGTAGATTCACTCTGTAAATTTGTGTAGATTTATACATTGAATTTATACAAAATTAATGATTTATAGTGTAGATTCAGAATTTGAATCTGAACATAGAAAAAAAGATAATTTTTTTTGTCAAATTTGATATCAATGGAAAAAAGAAAAAAGTTATAGATTTTTATATTTTTAGTATTTTTTTTCTATAAATAGTAAAATCTAAAATTTGAAAAAATAATGGTTCCTTGGCCGTATGGTTTAAAATGGTTTCTTGTTAAACTTTTGCTTATATATATATATATATATATATATATATATATATATATATATATATATATATATATATATATATATATATACATATATATATATATATATGTGTGTGTGTGTGTGTGTATATATATATATATATATACTATCTTATAAAAGAAATCTCACTATTTCTAAAAATAGATTGAATATAATAATAAATATTTTTATAAGACGTTCATATCATTAAGCTAATAGTACAAGTAGTCATCAATAAAATAATATTAAATTTTAACCTGTGTTTTGAATCCTTATAATTCTCAACAAATTCTATCTCTCCTTCCCTGTATTTCGGATAATTCAAAATTTGAAACCATCAGAAAATACATGTTGATTCAAATATCCCTCCTGCAGATGGCTCTTTCTTAACATATTTTTATTCTAATCCTTACTTGTAATTGATTTCATCATTTTTAACTTTTTGTATTTTTATCTTATAAATATATTGGGCGAAAGCTTTATTATATCAGGTTTTTTTCCTAAAAAGGTTTTTACTATGTTTCTTTAATGTGTTGGCTTTGCAGGTTCAAAAAATTCAACCAAGAGGGCCAGTTAGAGCATTGTATTATCATTAGTTTGTATATTTTGGCATCTTACTTTTGCAATAAAGAACGGTTAAACACAAGATTTGACATGATTAAGGTAATTTGTATATTTTTCATCTTGTTTAGTCTAAAAATGAAACATTTTTCATCATTGGTCCTTATAATATCAAGTTTCATCACATGGACTTCCTGATTATGGTGATTATTGTCGTTATTATAAGGTTCTATATAGATTTTGTTCAATATTTTAAGGTTTCGAGAAGCTAAATCAATATGAATCCTTGAATTACATACCATCGTTGAAAATGTTTTAATTTGTGACCAAACATGGTTTAAAATCACAATGAACAAGTTAACACCTAAGTATTTTGGCCTTCTTAAAGGCCAATGTCTCTCAGTGGACCTTTCAGCTCCATAACCCTAGTAGACCTTTCGACCCTACCCTGATGACCTTCTGGTCCTACTCTAATGACCTTTCGGTCCTACTTTTTTCACCTTCCGGCCAAAATCTGTTGACATTCCGGTCCGAACCAGGCAACTCATAACATAACATATCACATAAAACATATATCACATATCACATATAAGAACATACGACCTTTCGGTCACACATAATTACCACTCTAGGTAAGGTATAGTGAGAAGACTCACCTCAAACTATCTCAGAATAATCTCGGACTCTAATCTCCGGTCTAGCCTCCGTCTAATACACATAAATAGAAATTCTTATTGAATAACAACATTCATTAAGCTACACCACCCCCTAGGCTCTCACAGAAGGCTAAAAGACTATTTTACCCCTACTTGAATCCAAAACTCCATTTGTTGAACGAACCCTAAAAGTCAACAAAAGTCAAGTCATGCGAGTACACTACGCGTAACAGATTCCTACGCTAGGCGTACTCATCCACTACGAGGATATCGGGTTGATTGAACCCTACGCCGCGCGTACTAGGATTTACGTTTCAGCGTATGTCCCAGTTTCACTATTTTCTCACTAATGGTCTTAATCAGTTAAGACCATGGCTCAAAATGCAGATCTAGACCCCCTACAGCCTCCTAATCCATAAAGTTGAAGACTTTACGCATTTGCATGGCTGATTTTGCCTTAAACACTCAAAAATTTCATCAGTTTTCTTTCTCAAGCCCGTATCCCATGCATGGTTAGTTCTTAATGAGCAAGATTGGATTTTTATGACTTTATAACACAAAATACACTAGCAAGGGACAAATCTAGCTTCTTAGAGCTCATCAACTCACAAAGCCATCAACTTTTGGGACAAAAACACTAAAACATCCCATATAAGGACACATAAAAGAAAAGGAAGAAATTTTGAAGCTTTATACCTCCAAATGAAGGTTCTCACACTGCTAAGCTCATATCCAAGTGGCTAGGCTCTTATTCCTTCTTCTCCAAAGCTTCCTTTCCACTATTAAGGATCAAGAACACACCAATAAGTTCTCAAGGGCACTCTGTAGCTTCAAGAACGAGGATTAGGGTTTTGGATGGACAAGTCTCTAGAAATTATGGCCAACAATGAGCCCACAACGTTCTTTAAATTGGGGACTCACTTAGAATTAGGGTTTCATTCTGGGCCTGGTACGCCCCGCGTACTAGGAAATCTTCGCGTCATGAATACGCTCACGAGTACGCGCGACGTACTCTATATTACGCCCAATGTACTCGATCATCACACAAACTACACAAGGGCTAAGATTGGAAACTTAAGGAAAGAAGAAGGGCCAAGGAGATATACCTGATTTCAATATGTTACAATTCCCCCCCCCCCCCCCCCCACTAGAATCAGACTTCACCCTCGAAGTCTTGGTCTGCAAATAACTCGGGGTACTGCTCCCGCATCTCTAACTCCGGTTACCAAGTCAAATCGGATCCCCTCTTATGCTGCCACTAGACCTGAACTAGAGACACTTCCTTGTTCCTCAAAACTTTCACTTTCTGATCTAGGATCGCGATCGGCCTCTCAATGTAATCCAGGCTCGCGTTCACCTGAATGTCCTTTAATGATACTACTATCATCTCATCAGCCACACACTTCCGCAACTGGGACATGTGGAAGGTGCTATGGATCTGGCTCAACTCCTCAGGTAGCTCCAGCTGATACGCTACCTTGCCTACCCTGGAAATCACCCTAAAAGGTCGAATATATCGAGGCCCCAACTTGCCCCGCTTCCTAAACCGAACTACTCCTTTCCAAGGGGAAACATTCAGAAGCACAATATCTCCAACCTGAAAGTCAAGCTTGGATCGCCGTCAGTCTACGTAATTATTCTGAAGGCTTTTGAGCTATTTGCAACCTCTACCGCCCATAACTCTCTGCCCCACCTCTCCCCAGCAGACGGGAGTACGACACCTCCTCCCATTAATAAGTTCAAAGGGAGACATACCGATGCTCGAATGATGGTTGTTGTTATACGAAAACTCAACCAAAGGTAGGTATGAGTATAACTCTCACCAAAATCCATAACGCATGCCCAAAGCATGTCTTCGAGTGTCTGAATCATCCACTCACTTTGTTCGTCTGTTTGTGGGTGGTAGGCAGTATTAAAATGCAATCGCATTCCCAACTCCTCATGGAACTTCTTCCAGAATTTGGAAGTAAAGCGTACATATAAATCCGAAACTATGGACGTCGGCACTCCATGTCGAGCCACCACTTCTCGCATATAAATCTCTGCCAACCTCTCAGCAGAAGAGTTCTCACTAATAGCAAGGAAGTGAGCACTCTTCATCAATCGATCCACAATCACCCAGATTGCGACAACTCCACACGCCGTCCTCGGCAATTTGGTGATAAAGTCCATTAAGATCTTCTCCCACTTCCACTAGGGAATCTCCAAAGCCTGCAATTGACCATGTGGACATTGGTGCTTTGCCTTTACCCAGCGGCAGGTCAGGCACCTCTCTAATACCCACGCTACATCCCTCTTCATACACGGCCACCAATAGTCTCTCTTCAAATCCAAATACAACTTAGTGGCCCGGGATGGATCGATAACCTCGACCTATGCTCCTCCTCCATTTGAGTGCTACAAGCCCCGCCCGCATAAGGTACCCAAATCCAGCCTTAAAAGGTCAAGAGGTCCCGACCATCTATCACAAACTCGGATACCTGGCTGATCACCCGCTCCTTCTTGTGGTTCTCTGGTCTCATGGCCTCCACCTGGGCCTCTCGATTGGTATCCAATACCAGAGTCATCACTGTCATCCTCATACATATATCCCGAATCGGGGAACTCTTTGCCTTGTGGCTCAGGGTATCAGACACCTTGTTAGCCTTCCCCTAGAGGTACAAAATCTTACAATCGTAATCTTTTACCATGTCCAACCATCTCCTCTAGTGCATATTCAGGTAAGGTTGATACATCAGATATTTAAAGCTATTGTGGTCTGTGTAAATGGTACACCGAACCCTGTACAAGTAATTGCGCCAGATCTTGAGGGAAAAAACCACTGCCCCCAACTATAAATCATGGGTGGGATACCTCGTCTCATGAGGCTTCAGCTGCATCGGTGCATATGCTATCATGTGCCCCCTCTGCATAAGCACTGCACCTAACCCCGATATAAATGGATCACAGTAAACCACGAAGTTCTCCATTCCCTCAGGAACAGCTAACACTGGAGATTCACACAACCTCTGGCAAAGATACTCAAACAAAATCTACTAATCAGGACCCCAAACAAAAGCAACACCCTTCCGGGTCAACTCGGTGAGAGGAATAGCAATCATGGAGAAATCTCTGATAAACCTTCGGTAGTACCCAGCTAACCCCAGAAAACTCCTGATCTCGGTGGGGGATCTCAGAACCTCCCAACTCATAACCGCCTCAATTTAGGCCGGATCGACCAAAATCCCGTTCTGATTAACGAGGTGTCCCAAAAATTGGACCTATCATAACCAGAAATCACACTTGGAGAATTTGGCATAAAGCCTCTCCGATCTCAATACTCCGAGAACCTCTCTCAAATGCTCCTCATGCTACTCTCTAGACCTCGAATACACCAAAATATCGTTAGTGAACACGATCACCGAATGATCTAACATAGGTCTGCATACCCAGTTCATGAGATCCATGAACGATGTTGGTGCATTGGTGAGCCTGAAATGCATCACTACGAACTCATAATGCCTGTAACGAGTTCTAAATGCTATCTTTGGAATATCTTCCTCACGAAATCTCATCTGATGATAACCCGACCTCAAATCGATCTTGGAGAACCAAGATGCACCCTGCAATTGATCGAACAAATCTTCGATCCTCGACAATGGATAACATTTCTTGACCGTCAACTTGTCCAACTCCTGGTAATCAATGCACATCCGATGTGAACCATCCTTCTTCTTAACAAAAAGGATCGGTGCTCCCCACGATGAGCTACTCAGCCAGATAAATCCCTTTCCAAACAGCTCCTAAAGCTGCGAGAATAATTCCTGCATCTCTGGCGACGCAAGGCGATAGGGAGGCTTGGCGATAGGTGCCACCCCTGGAAGCAAATCAATCTGAAATTCCACCTGCCTCTCAGGAGGCACACCCAGTAACTCCTCGGAGAAAACGTTTGGAAACTCGCTATCCACTGGAACCTCAACGATAGCACTTAGTCTCTCCGTAATATCCTGCGTATCCGACACATATTCCAGAAAACCCATGCAACCTTGCTGCAAGCTCCGTCTCTCTCTAGCAGCAAACAAAATGCTAACCCAGATTTGTTACCCTCTCCATAAATAGTAAGCACTCTCCCATTGGGGTCTTGTGTCGTCACCATATGACGCTCGCATTCGATCATAGTTCCGAATCGATTTAGTGAATCCATGCCCATAATAACTCAGACATCACCCATCGCGATCGGTACCAGATCTTGTTGAGAGAAAAACTTTGAGACACACTTATACAAAAGTTAGAACAAGTGTAATGCGGAAGAATTAATCTCGAAGGATCTAAGAGCTCAAAAATAATATTTAAGTTAGATGGTTAGGGAGTTAGTTGCGGAAAATAAAGAAATAAAAATGACGACAATTGTTATATCAAGTATACACATATGTTGATTCATAACAAGGAGTGCATTCAAACCAAGTTTTTAGGTGAGATCAAACTTAGCGATTAAGTCACAAAGACTTGCTCCGAAGACATATTGTAACCAGCTATGAAATAGTAAGTAATATGAGTAAGTAAGAAAGAGATAGAAAGGATAAATCCAGAGAAGTGTATTAGCAAGTGATAGATGCACATCTGTTACAAAGAGAATAAGCTCTATTTATAGAGACTCAAAAGTTACATCAGATTTGTTCTCTAAGAGTAGCCATCCAAGGCATACTGGACAATAGAGAGAATTGAAATAAGAGAAAATAGACTGAATAATAAAGAGAGACTGCGGGTTGGTTTGGCTTCGGCTGCGGTGGCTTGTGAGAAAGTCTTAACTGCGGGTGCATAGCTGACTGCGATAGAAAAAGTTCAAGAGGGTCACTTTTATGATTCAACAATTTCCCCTAAGTGACCTCTTTAACTTCTGATCATCTATCAAGTTGAAGATACTTGATAAAAATCCACCAAAACTTCCTGATGTTCTACAAACAGGTAATTCTTTTCAAAATTGCGAACGGTAGTGAATTTGGATTTTTCAACTGCGGTCTGGCATATGTTAAGCTGCTTCCTGGTGAGACGATGCATGGCAATTAAAGGAATGAAGTATTTGAAATTATTGGTCTTCCTTTTGAAAACAATGCCAAGATCAGGGAAGTTGGTTGCACCCAATGATCTGTTTTCAATGCCTTCGGTGGGCATTGGTACGGGGTCGAGCGGTGGTAGATCAATCTTCTTAGAAATGATGGGATGGATGTCTGCATCAATCTTGGCAAAATCACATACAATTTCCTTCAAGAAGTTGTTGGCCCTTTCATGTGCAATCTTCATCTTCGGGTGCTTCTCTGCTTTATTCTGAAACACCTTAGTGTTGAGAATGACTTCTTCCGGATTCATGCAAGGGAATTCCGCTTGGGAGCAAACATAGTCATGTCCCCTTCTGGTAAGGGTATAATGGATGAACTCTGCCTTCATGAACTTCCGAACCTTGTAGTTTATGACTGCAGATGGTCTGTCATTGGACCATATATGATATTTAGGAGAGGCATGCTTAGCATAGAATTAACTAAGTCTCTAAAACTCCATAGGCAATCTTTTGGCATCATGAAGGCTTCGGTCGAACTGCTCAAATACAGTGAAGTATTTGGCATTGGGCGAGATTGGAACATCCCAACATCCATCAGGAGGCAGTTCCGCATATGTGAGGTGAGGAGTGTAATCTTCATCTTCCAGTCTTCAGTGGTGATTGATCCAAGAGTTTATCTAGGATTCGTCCATGACAGTGTCGAAGCCACATAATCTCTAAACTTCCTTGGCAAGTTTGGCTGCCTTCCAGTATCTTTTTCATTGGGAGGTGATAGAAGAGTCTGTCGAGCTTGGAGAAGACATGAACTATGCAAGGTTTTTGAAGTGAGGGGGACTCTCTGGTTTCTCTGGAGTGATTTCAACTTGTAGTGGAGATTGGTAAGGTGGAGTGTGATGGGATGGTTGCGGTGTAGGAAATTTTTCAATAGGGATAGGGAGAGTTTGATGTTGTGAGACAGACTGGTCATCTTGATGGTCTTCTATTTCACTCCCCCCTCTTGAGGAGTTTAGACCTGGAGTCTCCTCAAGCCATTTCCGAAGGCCATCAACTTTGGTACACACTTCTTGGAATTTAGCATTAACAGCTTCGGCCAATTGTTGATTGTTGGGAATAGAGGGGTTGAAAAGTAGCTTGTGGATCTCCTTGATGAGATGAAGAATCTCAGGACCATGAAAGGTCGAAGTCAAAGAATATTGCATCCTATTGATTTTAGAATGAAGAACAAAGATTGCGAACTCATAGGCTGTGTGAGTCTCAACTATCAGTTTTGCAGAGTTGGAGGCTTGATCCGTAACAGCTGCCTGAAGATCTGTCTTGATTGCAGTTACCTCAAAGATGAGGCGTTCATCAGTAGCCAGAAATGCTTTGTGGTCAGCTTAATAATTATTGTCAAGGGAACTCATCCCCATTTCAACTTTCAAAGAGTTGCGCTCTAAAGCCATTCTCTCACGTGCTTCTAGTCGCTCAATCCTTTCAATTAGCGACTGCGGTCCTGGAATATCTTCTGGTTGCGGTTGAGTTGGCTTGACCGCAGCCAGGATTTGATCGACCTTGTCTTGGAGATTTAAAAATTATTTCCTGGTCACCATATTCTTCTTCTTCTTCTTTTTGGGTTTGGAGGTTGAGTGATGAGAACCACTTGATTCTTCACCTTCATCAAACATCATCAGATCGTCATCGGAAGGAGAGAATTTGTTTACTTCTTGAAGATCATAGTCATCAAGACCGAAGGTGGGAGCAAATCTGATTTCGATTTCGGGTCCTTCGTCTTGTGATTCTTCAACAATGGAAGTGGGAGGAACTTTGGATGTATGTTGGGTAGCAGTTTCTTTCTGATGCTTTTGTAGAGTTTCAGCCATCTGATCCATCTAGTTTTGAACTTTAAGAATTGTGGCTATGCTATTGGCATTGTTGATAGCATTTGCCCAATACTTAGCCACTACTTGCATTTCTTGTTCTTTCTGCTGCTGTTGCTTGACTTGTTGATCCTTGCAGGCTTGGGAAGCCCTGCGGAAAGCAACATACTTTTTGGCTTCAGCGTCGATTGTAGGTTGATACTTTCTCCATGAATCACCAAAATCATCACCAACAATTCCTTGAAAGCGCACCAAGGTGTCCCTTGGGTTCACGGATCCTTGCACAGTTATGCTCACCATGCCTAAACCACCTGTTACTGATGTAAGCAGAGTAGGATTTCCTGAGTATCCTTGGTCTTTGACCCATGGTCAAGTGTGGCTTCGGCTCAGTTCTAGCATGGGCAGAAGAAGTGACATGCGGTTGAGAAAGTGTTTGTAATGTTTGGGTGACGTTCAACAGGATGGAGTTCAACTCCTCAGGAGAAAAAATATGTAGTCGGGAGGCCCTAGAGACTTTAGGGTGAGAACCAGTATCATCCTCTTGGGATAACACTTTCTGAGTCTAAAAGGAAATGGATGGTAGTGTTGAATGGATGTGCAGGCATCCCAAGGACTCCCGAAGCCTGTTGAGAGGCTGAGGTATCGGTCCGGTCATGCATTTGGCTAGAGGGATCAAGTTTGAATTTCTTGAGGATTGATATTGTTTGGTTATCTTCTTCAGAAGGACTGTTGGAGTCACGATGACTTGATTCTGTAGTTGTGACTGCGGGTGGGGATTTCCTTTTCTTGGAGGGTTTGGAGGGTTTGGGTGCATCGTTTTTGGAAGTTACTGATTTTTTTTGTGTTTCATGGACCATGAAGAGAGGAAACTTTGTGCTTTCATATTTGAGAGACATTGGAAAGAGTTGTGGAGGAAGGGACTGCGGTACCTTCAGGGTTTAGAGCTGTGGATGGAAGAGGCAAGGTAGGAAGGTATGGGTCAATACCTTCCATAGCCTCAATGTGGTTTGAGGCATCAGTAGTCTCAAGACCTAGGGAAGAAAGAATATGGATAGGAAGTCTACGGATTGGGCCAAAAATAGTTTGATCAGAATAAGGAGTGTACCATTTGAGATCCTTTGTGACAAAAAAAGTTGATGTCACTACCCATGTCTATTCCAGCATCCGCGTGTAAGTCTGATATGCAAAGAGACCAGAACCTAGCAAGGGTTAGCTCTGTTTGATTTTGCTTTGGACTTTCTTTGGGAACATACTGTAGAAAAGCATCCCAAAGGATTTATTCATAGTTTACATCTCGGCCGGTGAAGATGCTCCAAATTAATTCCAAAAGCTTGAGTCCCATGATATTTGTTCCTCTGGTTCTTCTGGATAGACTGTTGATTATAATGTGACACATAAATTTCCAGACTGCAGGCAATTGGTTCTTTTTGAATTCACCAATGCCTTTGATCCTTTTCTGATAACCCATCTTATATAGAGCTATAGTGATGTCCGCCCTGGAAGGGAAGAAAAACTTGATGGAGGGATGAATAAGAAGGTTAATAGCGTTTAGGAATTTTTCTTTGGTTAAGATAACCAAAGAGTCATTGATCAGGTTCAGGTGAACTTCTTGGGGGTTATCAATTGGGCAATAGGCGGAGAAGGCACATGTGTATAGGGTTGAAAGTGGAATAACATCTGTGAATGCATCAAAGGAACCAAAGAAAGGGTGATTTTTTAGATATTTGATGATGAGTTTTGTGGGAGCATTGTAAGATGGGTGTTCTTCGAAGATGGATCTGACGTTACTGGATGTGATTGTGGGAGAGTCTGAACCAGTTGGGTTTACTGATCCAGGAGCTTTTGACTATTTCTTTGAGGCACCTGATTTCACCATTGTAGAAGTTTTGAGAGTGTGAGAAGAATATAGGAATTTGTGAATGAACTGAGATCTTTGAAGGTTCAATGTTCAGAAGGCGTAAAGTGGTAATGGGAAAGAAGAAGGGTTTATATAGGGGAGAAGATGAGTGGTAGCTGGGTTTTACCCTAGGTAAAATGAGGATAAGAGTAAGGGGTTGTTTGGAGGGAGTCTTTGAATTTGGGATTAAATCTTAGCCACACATGAGGAAAGGGTTTTAAAAAGATATGAGAGATTTTCCAAATAGGGTGTGCATTAAATGAAAAGCCAGACGTGTGTTATCACGTCTGGCTATCGTGTGGATGGGGAGAAGAAGTTGGAACTGCTGGGACGTGCTGGGTATAAGGAAAGGACAGATTAATGTTGTGTTTGTGGAAAAACGATCCTTTTGTCATCATACCTAAAATAGGTCTGACACAAGTTTTTAGAAAAAAAGAATGTGATTGTTTTCTTCAAAGAATGTTTTTTATTTAATGACGTATCATTAAATAGCACACTATTTTTTTTGTTAAAGATTTATTTTTTTTGTTGTTTTATTTTAAAAGAAATGAACAATCTGAAAAACATTTAATGGAACTGTGGATAGACATATCCCTGCGGATGGATCCTTTGCCATTGCGGATGATTATAGTGGAGGAAACTGAGAAATGCACTTGTAAAGAGATTAGTAATAACAAACAAGGGGGACAAACAAAAGATGAATATATATATATGGTTGCGGTTCATGGACTACGGTACACAACATACGCCAAAACAATTTATTATAAAATAACTTTTAATTAGGACCGCAATGAAGAGCATAGATGGTCTGCGGTATTTATCAATTCAAGAAGAATTGAGGGTTTAGATTCATCATTCCTAACATTTGTAAGAAAGAGTTGAGTTTGGTAGAGTCAAGTGCTTTTGTAAACACATCAACAATCTCTTCATGTGTAGGGATAAAGATGAGTTCAGTGTTACCTTTCTGAATGTGGTCTTTAATGAAATGATACCGTAGTTCAATATGCTTGGTGTTCGAGTGATGAATAGTATTGTGAGAGATCGCTATAGCACTTTCAGAATCACAGTAAATTGGCATCCACAACATTCTGTATCCGTAGTCTAACAGTTGTGTTTTCATCCATAACACTTGAGAGCAACAGTTGGCTGTGGCCACATATTCAGCTTCTGCGGTAGACTGTGAAATACAACTTTGTTTTCTTGAGGATCAGCTGACAAGTCTTCCTCCCAGAAATTAACATCCACCGGAGGTTCTCTTTCGGTCGAGTTTGCATCCGACATGATCCGCATCAGTAAACGCTTGAAGACTAAAGTCATTGCCTTCTTGGTATCATAAGCCAAGAGACTTGCTTTCTTTCAGGTACCGTAGAATTTGTTTGGCTGCGGTCATATGAGATACTTTTGGATCAGCCTAATACCTTACGCATACACCTGTTGCAAAAACTATATCCGGTCGGTTGGTAGTGAGATACATAAGGGAGCCAATGATGCGTCTATAAGTTTTGTGATCAACAGGTTCTCCTGAGGGATCAACAAAAATCTAATAACCGAATGTCATGGGGACCTTAGCCGAAGAGTAGTTATCCATTGAGTATTTCTTCAGCAGCTCAGAGGTATATTTTTCTTGATGGATGAAGATCCCTTGAGGAATCTGTTTAATTTGAAGTCCTAGAAAAAAGTTAATCTCTCTATTCATGCTCATTTGAAATTTGTTAGTCACGAGCTTAGCAAAATCATCCACCATCCTCTGATCTGTGGATCCGAAGATGATATCATCCACATATATATGTATTAGCATAAGGTGATCACCATTTGCTTTTCTAAATAAAGTGGGATCAATTACTCCTCTTTTATATCCGGACAAGACAAGAAATTCAGAGAGATTCTCGTACCACGCTCTAGGGGCTTGCTTCAGACTGTAGACTTCCATCTTAAGTTTATAGCAATGGTCAGGAAATTCAATACTTTCAAAACCAGGAGGTTGCTGAAGATAGACCTCTTCCTTTAATTCCCTATTTAGAAATGCACTTTTAATGTCCATTTGATGAACTTTGATATTTTGTGGGCTGCATATGCTAGAAAGATTCAGATGGCTTCCATTCGAGCTACGGGAGCATACGTTTCATCATAGTCAACACCTTCAAGTTGACTGTAGCCCTTTGCAACTAGCCTTGCCTTGTTTCTAACTAAAGATCCGGACTCATCAAGCTTGTTCTTGTACACCCATCTGGTGTCAATAATGGTGTGACCTTGCGGTTTTGGTATGACGCCCTCCACCCCTGAACGTTTCTGTCGTTCCGTATTTGGGGTGTGACAAAAACCCTCATAAAAATGGAAGTAAGTAGATCTAATGAATGAATGATCAAGTTAGAGACTTAATTACCAGAAAGTGATGTGGATGGTAGGGATTGGAAATCCCTGGATCTATTATCTTCTCCTTGAACCTTCTAGCTCCTCCTTCTTCTTCTAGCCTCAAGAACACACAAAATCTCTCAAAAATGGCTCACACACACTCACAAAATGCTCTAGGGTTTCATGGAGTAGGATTTAGGGCTTGGAGGCTGGAAATGAGGCCAAATGGTGGGGATTAAGATGCTTAAATAGGGTGCAAAACCCCAAAATTAGGCTTTCACTCTGGTAAACCTACTCGCCGATTCGAGGGCTCTCGACTCTTCGAGTAGATAGCTGAAGACCCGCATCCAAGACTCGATTCTACTCAACGATTATGAGGCTTCCAACTCGTCGAGTGGCTCTATAAAAATGAATAATTTTATAAATAAATGCGTACCAGAAACCGGGGCGTTATATATATATATATATATATATATATATATATATATATATATATATATATAGAGAGAGAGAGAGAGAGAGAGAGAGAGAGAGAGAGAGAGATTTCGTTCAATAAATAAAATACGTAAAATTGAATAACATTAGCCACATTAAAATTAATTCGTTAGATTATGATAACATTCGCTAAATTAAAATTGAATTATTTATATCTACAAATAACGGTCTAAAATTGAATTTTATATATCAGTCAGGTAATATTACAAAGAATAATAGCGTCGAATACGTCATTTGTACAAATGTGATTTGAGTCAAACAGGAGACCATTTGCCTCCTTAATTGATAACAATCTAGAATCAGAGTTGTACAAAAATATATGTACAAGCACAATAACAATAACTCCATATAGTCAAGGGTTCCACATCAATTCTTGAACCGCAAATAAAAGCAAATGATTTCGAACATAATGGTAAAAATACAAACCTCATAACGGTTGCAAGTAAAAAGAAAGTACATTACACATAATGATAGTAAGTAGGAAAGTGTGTTGCTACTTTTTGCAGAATTTCAAATTTTATTATTTTCAAACATACTGATATCTACATCTTCCATAGGCCATAGGCCACTACAACACGTAAATATAAGACTGTTATTATAAATTAAGAGAATGGATCGTATAGATGAGCAACAATAACCAACCTAAAAATATACTTGATTTCAATATAAAGTATTGCCAAATTAACCCACATACCATGTTTCTATGGTAATATGATAACATATATCTTTTTTGTCAAAAATATATCCAACGAGTCTAAACCATCTAAGGGTTGTTTTATATGATGAGTTGCAGATGCAAACAATTGATCATATCTCTTAGTTTGTTTATCATCTCTGGAATTTGAGATTTGCAATCCACAATAGTTTGATCTACTGTTGCTTTTATGTAGAATCACAGATGCAGACTTTCCTATAAAGATAAATCAGAATTACATAATGAGATTAAACAATACTTACAGATAGTAACGTTTGGTACCCAAACTAAATAAAAGAAAAATATGATTTAAGGTATTACACAAGCATTTACATCTAAAATTAAAGTTACACATTATAAAAGCCAGTAGCTTAGACTTCCACAGTTTCAACCAAAAGCCAAATAAAAACCCTGAAAACCCCCATAAATTCAAGAAGACAAAATGTTTTGCTACTTATTCGGGCATTTGTTAAAATGGTCATCGTACAAAACCCAACCGTTGCAACCATGGAGGTTGACAAAAGGAGAAAAAGCATCCGTTACAACACAAAAACAAAATAGAAAGGATGAAGGAATAAAGTTCCAATACAAGGAAAAAGGCCATTACCAGTGACAAAAAGTCGCCGGTAAAAGTCACAAAAGTCGCCGGTAATACTAATAGCGGCAACGCGTCGCCGATACTGTCTCGCCGCTACTGTCTCGTCGCTATTGATCAATTTTTCGCCACTAATGATAAAAGTCGCCGCTATTGACTCTATCACCACTAATGAGTATTGTCGCCGCTGATAAGCTAGTCGCCGGTAATGACATTTGTCGTCGGTAAAAGTGTTGCCAATAACAGTGTTGTCGGTAATAACTTCTGTTGCAGGTAAAAGTGTCGCCGGTAATTTTTTTTCAATTTTTTATTTTTTTTAATTAATGATTTTGGTTGCCGGTGATAATATCGCAGGTAAAACTGTCCCCGGTAATAACAATATTCGATTAAATATCAAAATCAATAGTGTCGATGCTAATTACAAAACAAACATCCTATTAAATATCAAACATAATAGTGTCAATGGAAATTACAAACAAACATCCAAATACAATTAAATATCAAAAGTCATAATATCCGAGTAGCAAAACAACAAAATTTTTACAATCTACCAAGTAGCAAAACGTGACAACATATGCAAATAAAACCCATCCTTACATACCATCATCGTCGTTCCCATCGTTTCCTTGATTATTTTGGGATTGAAAAAATGAATAAAGCTCATCCCTACATGCCGGGTCGACGAGCATTGCACGAAGATTTTCCAACTACATAATTAATAACAATATATATACTTATAAGTTAGATTGTCAAACATAAACAAAAACTATCAAAATACATTGTTATTTTTAAACTAAGATAGAAAACCAAAGTACATTGCTATTTCTTGCACTTGGGACAAAAACCAAATTACCAAACTTTTTAGCAAATAATCACCACAAAACCAAAACTACCAAATAACCATGCATTTTACGATGCTAAAGTAGATTGCTATTTTTAAACAAAGATAGAAAACCAAAGTACATTGCTATATTTTGCACTTGGGACAAAAACCAAATTACCAAACTTTTTAGCAAATAATCACCACAAAACCAAAACTATCAAATCAACATGCATTTTACGATGCTAAAGTAGATTGCTATTTTTAAACAAAGATAGAAAACCAAAGTACATTGTTATATTTTGCACTTGGGACAAAAACCAAATTACCAAACTTTTTAGCAAATAACCACCACAAAACCAAAACTACCAAATCAATATGCATTTTACAATGCTAAAGTAGATTGCTATTTTTAAACTAAGATAGAAAACCAAAGTACATTGCTATATTTTGCACTTGGGACAAAAACCAAATTACCAAACTTTTTAGCAAATAATCACCACAAAACCAAAACTACCAAATCAACATGCATTTTACGATGCTAAAGTAGATTGCTATTTTACTTGTGATGGTTGTGATGGTTGCGAAGGCTGTGGAATCGTCGGGAGACCAGAAGGTTTGCGGCCAATGCCTCTAATATTGCCATGTCGCTCTCCTAATACTTTCTTGAACGTAGCTCTTTCTTGAGCGGGCGTTAACTCACTTTCACCTTTAGTTTGTTCTAACAGCACTTCAACTAACCGGTTCTGTAACTCCCAAAAGTGAGTAACAATTAAGTATAAATAAACATTTAAATATATGATAAGATTATAATTAAATACTTACATATTGTTGTTCCGATTCAGCAGTAACAAATACACAATTCTTATTGGTATGAGCTTTGCGAAATGTTTCCACTCTGTTAAGGTTTTGTTTAACTTTAAAAATTAGATTATATTTTAAATAAATAATTACATGTATCGTACGGTACCTTCTTATAGCAAGTACTGCTATACGAGCTCGAACCCCCACAATTCACATTTGTTTGCTTTTCATGAATTTTTTTGTTCCTTTTTAAAGCAATTATGTGTTCGTCAGTTTGAAAATACTCAATTGTCTTCGCCCAGTTATCAACAAGCATACCATCTGGAGGATTGGCCAATGCTCTCGGGATATCTTCATACCCTCCGACCGTCTTGAAATATTCTTTTGCGTCAACTTTACGCTCTCGATAACCTTTTAACAAGGTTGCTTGAAAACTCTCTGTCAATAGATTAGCTTGTGCATCCTTGTACATTTGATTGAGATCAAACTTTGTCTACAAAAAAAAAAATTAACCAAGTAAAAAACAATTATAGTTAAACCTATAAAATATATTTAAATAAATAATTACCACTAAATGTTGTAATACAGTGTCCTTTATATCAGGGGAAACTCTTTTCCAACTCCATTTGTCAAAAGGGACCATCTGCCACATTGTTTTTCCAACTTCTAGGGAAAACATGTCTCTCGGCTCTCCTACGGGATTAAATGTGATATCCCTATCATATTGCATGCCAATTGGTTTCCCCTGGTTCTGTAAGATTGCCTTTTCAAGCTTTATATTTTTTTCTTTTCCTCGAACTTTCCTTCGGGCACATTCCTCAACTACAAATGTAATTAAAAATTATTAGAAACGATATTTAATGTATGATAATTGAACAAAAATAGTAAATAAAAATTCATGATAAGACTTACCGTCCTGCTCGTGCTGGCCAGGACCTCTACCACCTGGGAAAGGTGAGTCCTCAGCTCCGTCTCCCCCATGTCCATGACCCATGACAGCAGCCATGGTAAACATAAACAAAAGCCACGCTCTCATCATTTCCTGAAAAATTATAAGATATACAAATACAATTTTTATTATAGATACACATTACATAGAAATAAACATTTAGATAGGAATAAACATTTCTATTTAAACTAGAAATCCAAATAAAGTTGATATTACAAACACATATTACAAATACACATTACATAAGAACTATTCTAATCAGAATCTTCCTCGTATCCTTCAATGTCTTCTTCGGTATCATAATCAGAATCGGTGTCATCGTAATCAATCTCGCAATCAGAAACATCATTGACTCTACCAGTTGGTGGAGGAACTTCAAATGCACTTTCTACATCAACAATGACTCTAGGAATGTTTTGAAAGTACATGTTGAAATCGATAAAAAGTGCAGCATCGGATGAAGAGATATTTTGAAGTACATCGACATCGTCTACATTTTCGTGTGAAACATTGTCAATATTTTGAACAAGGTCATCGTTCGATGGTAGATCCCAAATACTTCGATGATTAACATGCTCGACAACACACCGATGGTTATTATTTGGCTCTCGGATGTAGAACACTTGTTTGGCTTGTGACGCATATATGATTTGATCATCTTTGTATGCTTCGCGTCGTGTGTCGATACTGGTGAAACTATCACTAGAAATAACTCCTGTTTGAGTATCAAACCACTTACAACGAAATAGTACAGTTGAATAATCATGTGTATACCTCAACCCTATAATCTCTTCTAACTGGCCATAATATTTCACGCCTTTCTCACCCACCGCTAAAACCCCAGAGTTTTGTGTTGTACGTTGTGTGTCATGACTAAGTACCATAAACCTAACATCATTGACTATGCATGCGGTGTAAGAATAGGCATTCATTTGCTGGCCCATTGCAAGAACCGATAACTCTTTGTGGAATTCTAGAGATTTTTCTATTTTCATTTGATGAACCTAACAATTATAAATTAATATGTATTATGTACTCGTTAGATCATTGAAACAAATTTGTTTATTAATTTATATTACCTTTTTCACGAAACCAATTACGAAATTCTCTCTTTTCATCACTTTGGGGATTCTCAGATTTGAATTTCCTATGTTGATGACCAAAAGATATAGATTTAAAAAGATAAAATAAAAAATTAAGAATGAATGTTAGAGATATGATTAATTACTTGATATACTGTCTGACTTCTTCACAACTATTCAATACAAACCATTCCATGTTATGCATTTCCGTTAAATTAAGAGTTTTGATTTGAGTTGTGCTGGTCGGTCGACATTTAGACTCAAACATCCAAAACTTTGTTTTTTCAATGACAACATCTACATTTCTTTCCAGACGATTCTTTACATCTCGAACGTACATCGAACAAAATGACAAAGCTTCTTCAGTAACATAACCCTTAGCTATAAAACCTTCTGGCTTCGCCTTGTTTCTGACATAGTTTTTTAGTTTTTTCATATACCTCTCGAAGGGAAACATCCATCTCATACAAACCGGGCCTCCAGCAATTGCTTCATCAGGTAAATGCAAAAGTAAATGAACCATAATGTCAAAAAACGCTGGAGGATAAATCAATTCTAACTTGAACAAGATTGCAATAATGTCTACTTTTGCTTTCCTCATATCCTCCACTTTCAATGCTCTGGAACAAAGTTGCTTGAAAAACGTACAAAGGTCTACAATAGGTGTATAAGTATCTTTGTCTAACAATGTAACAGCCCGAAATCCAGGTACCCTTCTATTTAGCCCTTCATCTTTGATTTGTTGCCATTTAGGGTTTGCATGTTAGGCGAGTACGCTGGGCGTACAAGGAGTACACTGCACGTACTCGCGCGCTTCATTTGGACGCGTTCACCCTCGGGTACGCTGGGCATACCCAAGGTTACGCTGGGCGTACCCAAGGTTACGTTGGCGTAACCGGTCCAGACCTAAAAACCCTAATTATTTCAGATGGCTATAAAAGGAATGTGTGGCTCGACTCCTCAGCCACCATCCCTCAAAAAGAAACCCTAAAGAGAGTGTGTATTCGTTCTTAGGCCATTTAGGAGTATTCTAAGCTTGGTGGTGCCATTCCAAGGTAGCAAAGGAGAAGAAGAGCTCATTGGGAAGGCTAGAAGTGGTGTTCAAGTGTGGATCTGAGCTTTGCAAAGGTTGAAGCTTCATTATAAGGTAAAAAGTTCGGATCTTGACATATAGTTCTTGTAATATGCTTCAAGTACCATTTTCTAGGGTTTTAGTCCCAAATGTGGAGACTTTTTGAGAAAATGGTCTCCATAAGCTTAGATCCATCATATTTCTGGTCCATTTGAGTTGTAGACTCATAAAAATGTAATCTTGGACGTGAATGTTGCACCATGCATGAGATCTAGATCCTTGAGTTGGAATATAATGATGTTAAGGAGTGTTGGAGCCTTTACAGCCATGCCAAGGCTTAAAGGTTTCGACTTTATGGGTATAGATGCATAAATAAAGCTCGATCTAGAAGTTGGAGTAATGGCTTAACCGATTAAGACCAGAAATGATGTATGCTAAAGTCTGATGGTTACACTGGGCGTAACTCCCAGTACGTGCAGCGTACTGGGTGGAGACCCCGATCCATGGGTTGGCGATGTACGCCCCGCGTACATCAAGCGGTACGCCCCACGTAGTCAAAAGGTTGACTTTTGTTGACTTTTAGGGTTTTGGTCAACATGAAGACTTTGTGTCAAGGAAGGATAAAATGGTCTTTTACCCTCAGAGGAATGATGATAAGGGGTAAAGTCTAGTTGTGGAAGTCTATAATTATTAAAATGATATTTTTATGATTAGGCGAGGTAGAGTCATCGTTGGGATTTGGAGATAGCGAGTACGCGAGATTCTAGACTTTGCACGAGGTGAGTTTTCTCACTATACTGTACCCGGAAGGGTTTTTATTGTGTGATCGGAAGATCGGATATGTTATGAGTTATATGCATTGTATATGATAAGTTAATCGTTTATATGTGCTACGTATGATATGCTTGATATGGGCCGGAAGGCATTATGCTATGGGCCGGAAGGCGTTGTGATGTGGACCGTAAGGTTGACGCAGGTAGGACCGGAAGGTTTACCGAGTCGGGACGGAAGTCCCCTGAGACACATGGACCGGAAGGTCAGGGCTGGAAAGGCGTATGTGCGTAAGTAGTATTTTGGGGAACTCACAAAGCATTTATGCTTACAGTTGTTGTGTTATGTGTTTCAGGTACTAGAGAGGACCGTGGGAAGGCGCTGGCATGATTGTACACACTGACGGAGGAATTGTTTTTATGATCGTGGAATGTATTTTGTTATGATAACATTGTTCACGTTTGAATTTGGAATATTAAACGATGGTTTTGACGTTTGCAAAAATGAAAATTTTGTTTTAAAATTTACGTTGTTACAAGTTGGTATCAGAGCCTTGGTTTGAGGGATTCGGATACACCTTCGGGCGTAACTGAACTCAAACCGAGGATTTGAGGGAAATTTTAATTAATAAAAGCATTAAAAAATTTGATAAGAGATTTCGTAATAACCAAAGGAGAAGCAGTGTGTACGGTCAGCCAGCACCCGAAGAAGTAAAATCCCCAAAATACCCTTACAATATGTGTTATGAGATATGTTATGATATGATACGCATGTTAGTAGACTAGGTATTCATATTAGGACTAGAGTGGCCTGATTTGTGATGCCTTAGTCTAGGGGAACCTGCTGCGATGAGATGCTTTGAGAGCGAGTATGTAGCCAGTGCATAGCAAGAATAGAGTACTCATGATCCGGGGTTCGGGGAGGAGGACTTGGGGTGAATGCTGATGCGGTGTAGTCGGTAGTATTGGGCCCGTACTACTGAAGACACCGGGTCAGTGGGTAACCCAAGTAAGAATCCTTGGGTATCAGAGACCGAGTAGGATTGCGTTATCGAGTTCGATTATGCTCGATGGAGTCTCTGATATTTTTATGTTGTATTTCCGAGGCATTATGGTTGGACCAAGCCACAGACCTGGTACGAGCGGTGTGAGTGACGAGGAGCTTCGTCAAATGATTCACGAGGAGGTGGTTGCGGCGATCCGGGCTGAGATTCCAGAAATGTCTGGGTCTATCAAGACCACACTGATGGAGACTTTTGATGAGCGGTACGCCACGGTGACTGAGGCCACAGCCGCTGCAGCTACTGTAGTTGTGGCCGCTGCCAGACCACAAGGAGGTGACTCGTTGCTATTCCGGGAGTTCAGCAACACAAAGCCACCCGAGTTTGACGGGACGCAGGATCCGATCGGTGCAATGAGATGGATTGCTGATATTGAGGGATGCTTCTACACTTGTTTATGTCCGGAGCATCTGAGGGTACGGTTCGCTTTGAACCAGCTCCGCCTGGGAGCAAAGGATTGGTGGAAGTTCGTGATGGCGAACTTCACTCTTGCAGAGACTTCAACCGTAACTTGGGAGAGATTTACTTCTATGTTCATAGACGAGTATGTTCCCCCGGTGGAGAGGGAACGGTTGGTTCAGGAGTTCTTGACCCTCAAGCAAGGTAATGATTCGGTTACTGTGATCACTTGGAAGTTTCATGAGAGTGCGATGTTTTTCCCTGAGTAGGTATGCACTGAGCAGGCTCGGATGAGCCGATATTTGGTTGTACTGAGGAGGGATATTCGGGAGTTCGTATCCAACTCGTCATACCATACCTTTGCTGATCTCCAGGAAAATCCCAGGAAGAGAGAGATCGAGTTGGAGACTCATGCCAGGGAGCAGGCCGAGTCTCAGCGGGTGGATCGGCGGCCGGCTCAGTCCCAGCTGGCAGCCAAGCGGACCAAGTCCGCCGATTCGAGGACAAGAGGTCAGAAGGGACGCACTTGCGGAAAGTGCGGCAAGGGTCATGAGGGGGCATGTCGATCAGGTGCTTGCTACAAGTGTGGCAAAGAGGGGCACATTGCTAGGGATTTCCCCGAGGGATTTATGGTTTGCTTTCATTGTAACCAGACCGGCCATCGGAAGGCCGAGTGCCCTCAGCTTCACCAGGGATCTGCGCCTACTGTTAGGGTTACTGAGACTCGGCCGGTGAAAGCCGAGGCTCTGAAGGATCGTGGGAGAGCTTTTCAGTTAACTGCGGAGGAGGTCCGCGCGGCGCTCGATGTCATAGCTGGTATGTATTCTTTCGTGTATTTACTTTTATGCTGAGATATTGTGCTTATATTATGATATGCGTAGGTACTTTTCTTGTGAATTATGTACCTGCCTTGGTATCATTTGACTCGGGTGCGAGTCGGTCTTTTGTATCTTTGGCTTTTAGCCAGCACATCGGTATTGATCGGGAGGTGATGAGTCGACCCCTGTGGGTTTCTATAGCGGTATACGCCACTGACGTGATTCGAGGATGTGTGCTCGAGATTTTTGGTGTCAAGCTCCCTATAGACTTGATTCTTATAGCAATGGGGGATATCTGCATCATCGTGAGCATGGACTGGTTGAGTAAGTTTGGGGCAGTCATTGACTGCGAGAGACAATTGGTGACTATACGAGACCCTAGTGGGGGAGTGCTTACTGTGTATGGCGAGGGGATCCGGTGTGGGTCAGCGTTTTTTTCGGCTGCCAGGGCGAGATAGAGTTTGCAGCAGGGCTGCAGTGGATTCATAGCTTATGTGATGGACACTCGAGTGGCTGCAGGGAGGCCAATTTCGGTTGACGAGGTTCCAGTAGTATGCGAGTTTTCGGATGTGTTCCCTGAAGAATTACGAGGTGTGCCTCCGGAAAGGCAAGTGGGGTTCCGTATTGATCTGGTTCCGGGAGCGGCACCCATCGCCAAGGCGCCTTATCGCCTCGCTCCACCAGAAATGTAGGAGTTATCCTCACAGCTTCAGGAGCTGTTGGGAAAGGGGTTTATTTGACCGAGTAGCTCACCTTGGGGAGCGCCGATTCTATTTGTCAAGAAAAAGGATGGTTCACATCGGATGTGTATCGATTACCGAGAGTTGAACAAGTTGACAGTTAAAAACCGGTATCCGTTACCTAGGATCGATGATCTGTTCGATCAGTTGCAGGGGGCATCTTGGTTCTCTAAGATAGACTTGAGGTCGGGTTATCATCAGATGAGGGTTCGGGATGAAGATATTCAGAAGACTGCATTCAGAACTCGTTATGGACATTACGAGTTTGTGGTGATGCCTTTTGGGCTCACCAATGCCCCGGCTGCGTTCATGGATCTTATGAACAGGGTGTGCAGGCTGATGCTGGATCGCTCGGTGATCGTATTCATTGATGATATTTTGGTATATTCTAGGTCTAGGGAGCAACATGAGGAGCATTTGAAGGAAATTCTTGGAGTATTAAGATCGGAGAGGCTGTATGCCAAATTCTCCAAGTGTGATTTCTGGTTACGAGAGGTCCAGTTCCTAGGGCACCTTGTTAACCAGAAAGGGATATTAGTCGATCCGGCTAAGATCGAGGCGGTGATGAGATGGGAAGTGCCGAGATCGCCCACTGAGATCAGGAGCTTTCTGGGATTGGCCGGCTATTATCGAAGGTTTATCAAGGATTTCTCCAAGATCACCGTGCCACTTACTAGGATGACCCGGAAGGGTGTTGCATTTTCATGGGGACTGGAGCAGCAGTCCTCATTCAAGACCCTTCGTCAGAAATTGTGCGAGGCCCCGGTGCTTTCACTCACGGAAGGTATGGAGGATTTTGTGGTATACTGTGATGCATCTATATCTGGATTAGGGGCGGTGCTTATGCAGAGGGGACACGTTATAGCGTATGCTTCGAGGCAGCTGAAGCCTCATGAGTCGAGATATGCCACCCACGACCTGGAATTAGGGGCTGTGGTGTTTGCACTCATGATCTGGCGGCACTATCTTTATGGGGTTCGGTTTACCATATACACGGATCACAAGAGTCTGAAGTACTTGATGGATCAGCCAAATCTGAACATGCGACAGAGGAGATGGTTGGATGTGGTGAAGGATTATGATTTTGAGATCCTGTACCACCCGGGCAAGGCTAACGTAGTGGCCGATGCGTTGAGCCGTAGGGCGGAAAGCACCCCGATCCGAGACGTTTGTATGAGGTTGACGGTGATGACTCCGATTTTGGACACCATCCGAGGAGCTCAGGCTGAGGCTGCGAGACCAGAAAACCAGAAGAGGGAGCGGGTTGTCGGTCAGGTATCGGAATTCGTTACAGATGGTCGGGGACTTATGACATTTCAGGGTCGGATTTTGGGTATCGTTTGTGGGTGGTATGCGTACTATTTATATGGGGGAAGTGCATCGATCGAAATTCTCGATTCATCCCGGGGCTACTAAGATGTATTTAGACCTAAAGAAGGAGTATTGGTGGCCCTGTATGAAGAGGGATGTTGCATGGTTTGTCGAGAGGTGCCTGACTTGTCGTCAGGTTAAGGTCGAGCACCAGCGTCCGCACGTAAATTGCAGCCGCTGGAGATTCCCGAATGGAAGTAGGAACAGATTACCATGGATTTTATCACCAAATTGCCAAAGACTGTGAGGGGGGTCAATGCAATTTGGGTGATTGTGGATATATTGATGAAGAGCGCTCATTTTCTAGCCATCAGTGAGAGCTCTTCTGCGGAGAAGTTGGCAGAGTTATATGTGAGGGAGGTGGTATCACGGCATGGGGTTCCGATGTCGATCGTTTCAGATCGAGATGTACGATTTATTTCTAGGTTTTGGAAGAAGTTTCATGAGGAGTTGGGTACGAGGCTGCATTTCAGTACTGCATACCACCCGCAGACGGACGGGCAGAGCAAGCGAATGATTCAGACGCTTGAGGATGTGCTCCGAGCATTTGTTTTGGATTTTGGAGGGAGTTGGGACACCTATTTACCCTTAGCAGAGTTTTCGTACAACAACAGCCATTATTCGAGCATTGGTATGCCACCATTTGAGCGGTTGTATGGGAGGAGGTGTCGCACCCCCATCTGCTGGGGAGAGGTGGGGCAACGGGTGATGGGTAGCACGGAGATTGTACTTCAGACGATCGAGCAGATACAGCAGGTCATGAAAAGATTGTTGACCGCGCAGAGTCGCCAGAAGAGTTATGCGGACAGGCGTCGGTCAGAGCTCGAGTTTCAGGTTGGTGACCTTGTGCTCCTAAAGGTCTCTCCCTGGAAAGGAGTGATACGATTCAGGAGGAGGGGCAAATTGGGACCTCGATATATTAGACCTTTCAGGGTAATTGCTAGGGTAGGCAGGGTAGCCTACCGGTTGGATCTACCTGCTGATTTGGGATAGATCCACAATACCTTTCATGTCTCACAGTTGAGGAAATGTATTGTCGACGAGTCGGCAGTGGTGCCATTAGATGATATTCAGGTGGATGCAGGCTTGAACTATGTTAAGAGACCAGTGGTGATCAGGGATCAAAAGGTTTAGGTTATGAGGAACAAGGAAGTACCCTTGGTACAAGTGCAGTGGCAACATCGGAAGGGGTCCGAGCTGACATGGGAGTCCAAGACTGAGATGCAGGATCAGTATCCGAAATTGTTTTCAGTGTGAGACTTCAGGGACAAAGTCTGGTTCTAGTGGGAGAGAATTGTAACAGCCCGAAATCCAGGTACCCATCTATTTAGCCCTTCATCTTTGATTTGTTGCCATTTAGGGTTTGCATGTTAGGCGAGTACGCTGGGCGTACAAGGAGTACATTGCGCGTACTCGCGCGCTTCATTTGGACGCGTTCACCCTCGGGTACGCTGGGCATACCCAAGGTTACGCTGGGCATAACCGGTCCAGACCTAAAAATCCTAATTATTTTGGATGGCTATGAAAGGAATGTGTGGCTCGACTCCTCAGCCACCATCCCTCAGAAAGAAACCCTAAAGAGAGTGTGTATTCGTTCTTAGGCCATTTGGGAGTATTCTAAGCTTGGTGGTGCCATTCCAAGGTAGCAAAGGAGAAGAAGAGCTCATTGGGAAGGCTAGAAGTGGTGTTCAAGTGTGGATCTGAGTTTTGGAAAGGTTGAAGCTTCATTATAAGGTAAAAAGTTTAGATCTTGACATATAGTTCTTGTAATATGGTTCAAGTACCATTTTCTAGGGTTTTAGTCCCAAAGGTGGAGACTTTTTGAGCAAATGGTCTCCACAAGCTTAGATCCATCATATTTCTGGTCTATTTGAGTTGTAGACTCATAATAACGTAATCTTGGATGTGAATGTTGCACCATGCATGAGATCTAGATCCTTGAGTTGGAATATAATGATGTTAAGGAGTGTTGGAGCCTTTACAGCCATGCCAAGGCCTAAAGGTTTCGACTTTATGGGTATAGATGCATAAATAAAGCCCGATATAGAAGTTGGAGTAATGGCTTAACCGATTAAGACCAGAAATGATGTATGCTAAAGTCTGATGGTTACGCTGGGCGTAACTCCCAGTACGCGCAGCGTACTGGGTGGAGACCCCGATCCATGGGTTGGCGATGTACGCCCCGCGTACTCAAAAGGTTGACTTTTGTTGACTTTTAGGGTTTTGGTCAACATGAAGACTTTGAGTCAAGGAAGGGTAAAATGGTCTTTTACCCTCGGAGGAATGATGATAAGGGGTAAAGTCTAGTTGTGGAAGTCTATAATTATTAAAATGATATTTTTATGATTAGGCAAGGTAGAGTCGTCGTTGGGATTTGGAGATAGCGAGTACGCGAGATTCTAGACTTTCCACGAGGTGAGTTTTCTCACTATACTGTATTCGGAAGGGTTTTTATTGTGTGGCCGGAAGGTCGGATATGTTATGAGTTATATGCATTGTATATGATAAGTTAATCGTTTATGTGTGCTATGTAACATATGCTTGATATGGGCCAGAAGGCATTATGTTATGGGCCGGAAGGCGTATATGTTATGACCGTAAGGTTGACGTAGGTAGGACTGGAAGGTTTACCGAGTCGGGACAGAAGTCCCCTGAGACACATGGACCGGAAGGTCAGGGCCTGGAAAGGCGTATGTGCATAAGTAGTATTTTGGGGAACTCACTAAGCATTTATTTTTACAGTTGTTGTGTTATATGTTTTAGGTACTAGCGAGGACCGTGGGAAGGCACCAGCGTGATTGTACACACTGACGGAGGAACTGTTTTTATGATCATGGAATGTATTTTGTTATGATAACATTGTTCACGTTTGAATTTGGAATATTAAACGATGGTTTTGACGTTTGCAAAAATGAAAATTTTGTTTTAAAATTTACGTTGTTACAAACAACCCTCTTACTCCAATCGGTATCAAACGTTGCATAAGAATGTGGTGGTCATGCGATTTCAACTGAATAATGTTAGTATTGGTATCGTTCACTTTCTTACTGATGTTAGAACCAAACCCATCAGGCAGTTTAACCTCTTTTATAAATTGACAAAAGAGTTGTCGACTAGATTCCGTGAAAGAGTATCTTGTCTGGGGTCTATGAAACTTGTCACCATTTTTTTTCAACCATTCATTTCTCCGAATGTTTAGAATTCTCAAGTCCTCTCGTTCATTTGATGTGTCTTTGCTTTTATTGTTCATTAGGAGAGTACCTAACAAACTCTCGTCCACATTTTTCTGGACATGCATGACATCTATGTTGAGTTTCAACTGTAGAGAAGACCAATACTCGAGTTCGAAGAAAATGCTTCGTTTCGACCAGTTCAACTCGTAATCTTGCCGCTTTGGCTCCCTTTCTCCATGCTCAGGATATTTATCCGGTTTACGAGTTCGTAGACGACCTAGTTGCTCTTTTATGTCATCATTACTAAAGTGTCTCGGAGCGGGTCTTGTCTCTTCCATCCCGTTAAAGTCCAACCTCTTTCTTAATGGATCATTAGCATCTAGGAAACGACGATGACCGATATACAACTTTGTTTGTTGCAAAGTACGAAGGAGTGTCTTCATTGCAAGTAGCACATGCTCTATACCCTTGCCCACTCCAACCTGATAGACTACTACGAGCTGGCCAATCGTTTATTGTCCATAACAACATAGCTCTCATCATGAAGAATGTGTTTGTCGCCGCATCTTTAATACGTACGCCTAAGTTCCACAAATGTTTAAGCTCTTCCACCAACGGTCTAAGTAAAACATTCATATCCTTACCTGGAGCTTTCGGGCCTGGAATCAACAAAGTCAACATGATTGACGACTCTTTCATACAAAGCCAGGGTGGCAGATTGTATGTGGTGAGTATGACCGGCCATGTGCTATGTGGATTACACATGTTTCCAAATGGATTGAAACCGTAAGCTGAAAGACCTAGGCGTACGTTACGGGGTTCACTTGAGAAGTTGGGGTATTTTTTTTATCAAAATCTTGCCAATGTTCCCCATCAACAGGATGAATCATCATCCCATCTTCTGAACATCTGGTCCTATGCCAAATCATATTTTTTGCAATGTGCCTTGAACAATATAAACGTCGTAGTCTAGGGGTCACAGGAAAGTACCATAACACCCTATGAGGTACTTTCTTACCCTTGGTGTTTTTATCGATCCATCGATTCTCTTTACAAACGGGACAAACTTGCAATGAATCGTGTTCTTTCCAAAAGAGACAACAATCATTTTGCACACATGTATCGGCTTATACCCCAGGCCAATAGACTTTAGTTTCTTTTTGGCTAGATAATGTGAAAGGGGAACCTTGTTGCCTTTGGGAAATGCTAATTGCAAGATCTCAAGGAATTGATCAAATGAACTATCAGTCCATTTGTTGTTCACCTTGACATGCATTAACTTTGCTGGAAACTCAAGGGAAGAAAAGATGCAACCAGTATACAATTGAGTTTCCATTTCTTCCAACAACTGTGCAAAATCATCATCCACACCACTACCCCTTGTATTCGAGGTTCCTTCATTGAGGTTGGTATCATTTTCTTTCGACTCTCACATCACATCGTCGATTAAATCGGCCATTTCGTTACTTGGCAAGATGAATGGAGGAATAAAAGATTCACCATTATAGATCCAAATTTTGTACGCCTTACTGAAACCATTTATAAATATATGGCGTGTACTTGAAGTAACGGTTATCACATTTTTCACACGCACATCTGATTTTACCATTACTATCAAGGTGCGACTTGGACTTCTCGATAAAAGCTTTGAGTCCTGCTTCGAACTCGGGATGGTTTCGACATGGATTAGTAGTCCAGCTTTTATCAATAGACATGATGTTCCTGAAACATAATTTTGGGTGTAGAGTTTAGTACACAGAATTAGCATTGTTTTTTTTCCAATACACATTTTTTTACAACTAAAATAATACAAAAATTAAATAACAAAAAAATAAAAAAAATAAATTAAAATTTTTTATTTATGCATTTTTTAATTAATTTTAATTAAAATTACTTGTAAGTTTTTAAACAATTTTAAAATAGACATTATCTTGTTATGTTGTTCTTTTTTATCGTCGAGATTAAAATATATATAAGTTTTTAAACAATTTTATCATTTTAATTAAAATTACTTTGCTAGTTTTTGTATATAAGTTTTTAAACAATTATATATATATATATATATATATATTATGTTTTTTTTCCAATTATAATAATAATTAATTTTTATTTTCTTTTCAATTATAGCATCCTACGTATAAGAAAACCACATAATTTTACATAATACATAAGAACATGAAATTCACATACTTTTACATACATATTATGTTGTTGTGTTGTTCTTTTTTATCGTCGAGATTAAAATATATATAAGTTTTTAAACAATTTTATAATTTTTTTTGTGTTTTTTTTTCAATTATAACAATATATATAATTTTTTTCAATTATAGCATCCTTTAACCTATTTTTATGGTAAACGATTATCATTGGTTATAGAAATATAACCTTATAAATTAATTTGAAGATTATAAGTTAACTATATAACTTATTGGTTAATTAACTTGGAGTTAGCTTGGGTAAAAACTAGAAACTTTCTAGTTTTTGTATATAAGTTTTTAAACAATTTTATAAATTTTTTTTGTTTTTTTTCAAATTATAACAATAATATTTTTTTCAATTATAGCATCCTAGTTATACCAAATCCACATACTTTTACATAATACATAAGAGGATGAAATTCACATACTTTTACATACATATACCACATATACACCAAATACAAATACATACACATACACACAAAATAACATCCTACTTAAATCAAATACACATAATTTCACATATAGATATTAACATCCAATTTATACCAAATACAAAAGTTTCACAATCATATACCACATTTACAACAAACATACATACATTCATATATACACAATAACATCCTACTTATAACAAATACATATTATTTTTACCAAATACTTATATACCACATATACATCAAATACACATACATTGGCATATATACAACAAATTCACGTATATTCAAATTAAAAGTGAAATTATCAAATGAACTTACCTTTGTTGAAGAATTGGAGTTAGAAATTGGTCCCAAAAGCTTTAACCACACCTAATCCAAAACAACACCACCAAAAACAAATATATGAAAAATTTATAACCATTCAATCACTAGATGAAGGTAAAAATCAAAATTAACATACAAATTGAAAAGGAAATTACAAAATCAACTTACCTTTGTTGAAGAAATGGAGTTAGAAATTGGTCCCAAAACTTCAACCACACCTAGATTCTTAATAGGACATAATGTAGGAAGAAATTTGCTTGGAACAAGCAAATAGAGGCTGAAAATCGGATGAAACTGGAATTGGGGATGGAAAGAAGCGCAACAAATAGAAAGCAAATGGAGAAATGAGGGTTCGTCGTGCGTTTTTTTTATCTGCGAGAGGCAATAGCGGCAACACCTTTAGCAGCGACAGGTAGACCTTTACCGGCGACTTTTAGCAATAGCGGCGACAAACTGGAGGGAAGGGTACTGCATGTTTTTTCGTTAACTATTAGCGGCGACTATTTTAACTCTTTAGCGGCGACAAATATGTTGCCGATATTAGGTTAGATACAATAAGACACCCCACCCATTGGATTAGATATCTCATCGAACGGCTCATATGTAACAGAGGGGGAAAGTGCGGATTCGGGTGCCAACCCTTTACCGACGACACTTTTACTGGCGACAAAGAGCTTTAGTGGCGACAATATCTATAGTCGCTGCTAAAGCCCCTTGTCGCTGGTAAAGGGTATATTTCTTGTAGTGAATTCATTACTCTTAACTATATCCGAGACGATAAGGAAAATAATACGAGATCTGCACCTGGGAAATGATAATAGCATAAGAAATATGAGAAATAAAAAGTGGAAAAAATATAAGAAATCTTGCCTTTGTGTTACGTTTCCTACATTACATGGCCATATGTAAAAAATGTTGGCTCACATTTTTCTCCAAGCAACCATCACTACTCAAAATATACACACAGAGAGAGGGTTTACTTGATCGAGATGTTAGGAGGAGAAAAAATGGCAGGAGAGAGACCATCAGGTGATGACAGCGGTGATACAACTAAGAAACCTAGATGTGTCATTCAAAGAAAAGAAAGACTAAATAGATGAGGGCATTTAGAGAGATATGGTTAGTAATTGTTAGGGTTACTTCCAGATCTATAGAAGAAGAAATCAAGAAGCTTACATCGTGGTGTTTGGTGTTATCCAACAGTACGATCTAAGTAAGGTAGGGAAGGTGGTTCGGTCGAGGTGGTCGGCTGCTGTTTAGGGTTGGAGAGGAATAAGGATGATGGATTGTAGAAGATATGGAGCGTAATCTCTGGTTTAAAATTTTGAAATGTAGAAAAGTATGTTGGAAAAGCAAGGTGTTAGGTGTGGGCAACGATGTTCCATGTTATTACATGTTATAATATTAAGTGGGGGTGGTGTTCCATGTTATTACATGTTATAAGATGGTGTTAAGATGAGAGAAATAGAGAGAAAAAGAGGAAAAAAATTATGTGATTGGATGTTATCTCCCGTTCCCGTTACCACAACCTAATAACACAACATCTAATAATACCAAGCGGGGGCGGTGTTCCATTGCTTTTTTAGGCGCTTTTAGCTAATAACGGGAGTGGGCATTGCCCACTCCTAGCAGTCTTAAGAACCATTGGATTGTAGAAAGGAATCGACAGGCATTATTAGATCCCAACCATGGTTCTAAAAAGCGTGTCATGGCGCGAGGCGTGGTATAGCCGTTACGAAAACGTCCAAGGCGGGTTTGTGAAGTGTGGCGCCCAAATAACGTGTCAAGGCGCGCTTTATCGTTTTATGGTGCGAGTTTTTTTTTCTTTTGTTTTTTTATCGGACCTAAAATAAATGAGTTTTTTTTTTTTTAATTTTTTTCAATTACATTTTAATATACCACTTCTAAAAACTTCATATATTTGAAAAAAATCAATAATTATATGGTTTATATCTTTTAATGTATATAATATAACCACACCTTGAAAAACGTCATTGCTCGCCAAGGTTTGTCATGACTTAACTTTTACCTTGCCGCCAAGCATCGTCTTACATTATTTGGAACCTTGATCTTAACCCATCCATGTGAGCTTTGTTACCTTCTATTCATGCAGTTTCCTAGTGATTTTTTTATGCCTCGATTGGTTGTAAGTCAAGCTTTATGATTTGTCATTAAGACATTTTTTTAAGAGATGCTCTATTTTGTTGTACATTGTGTTGTACAAGTTGTTTTTAAGACGTTAAGATGTATGTATTATAAGATAGTAAGATAAGATATATACGTGTGTGTGTATATATATATATATATATATATATATATATATATATATATATATATATATATATATATATATATATATATATATATAAAATAGAATACCCGTGCGATGCAGTGGCGGCTGTTAGTTTTTCTCGACGAATAATATCCTTTCGACAAATACTTTTTTGGCATTTAGTTTCGTTTCAGCATTTGTCTATCTGAAAACATGTCGTGTTTCAAAGAACACACAATTCATCAACAAATATCAAGTACTATTAAATATATCTATAAGGTATGCACACATTCATATTCTTTTTCGGGAAATTGTTTCCATTTATATTTATGTTATAATGTTTAGGGTTTTAGTTTGGGCGGTCATCACATATTGTTATACCAACGGTAAAAAGTTTATCTTTTTATTTTTGTGGTTAGTTTAAAATTAAATCAAACGAATAATAAAACAATTCTTTTAGTTTCAAATAAACTAATACGATATGATTCGAAAGGTATAAATAGTTTTCTTTCGTCAAATAGTTTATGGTTGACGGTCACAATTCTTTCAAGCTAAAATCACATTGTTGTTTTTGTTAAAAATAAAAGTATATTGTGGTTTTTTGTTAAATGTAAAAGCCCGTTGTTGTTTTTTATTTAAAATTAAAGTCGGTTACTTTTTTGGAAATATACAATTAAAAATTTGTTGTTTTTTGTTTAAAAATAAATATATGAAGTTGTTTTCCATTAAAATATAATATCTATTTTCGGTTAAAATTAAACAATTACGTTCTTTTCAAGTATTATAAAATACCTGTTTTCCTTTTCCCTCTTTGAGTTAAGATTGACAACAAAATAACCTGTAACACCCAAGGTTGGAATGCCAAGAAAAGAAAGAAAACCTCAATTTTAAGGGGAGACTCGGCGAGTCCAAGGAGGGACTCGGCGAGTCCGAGCGGGATCCAGGTCGAGGGGTAAGCGACCGACTCGGCGAGTCGAGCAAGGTGACTCGGCGAGTCTGTTCTGGGCAAGGAAAACCCTAAATCCGGGACTTGGAGCTTATTTAAACGCCTCAGTCTCTTCCCTAAGGCTCCTTTAGTGCCCCTTTCACGCAGAACAATAAACCCTAGCCGCTATAATCATTTTGGAGCAAGATCTAACCCTTGGTGAAGCTTTTGGAGCTTGAGAGAGAGGATAGTCATTGTGGAGCAAGAAGGGGCCTTGGATCCAGAGTTGGTGGAGTATTTCTGAGCATTTAAAGGTAATAAATCGTTACCTTTCCCTTTTGTTTAATAAATCAACCTTTGCTATGAGATTTGGAGCTTTTATGCCATGCTTAAGAACTATTTTGAGTTTGAAGCCAAGATCTGAAGTTGCTACTTCAGATCTGAGTGTATCTTGGCCTAGAAAATCACAAAGCATCTGTTTTTGGGTTGATAGTGAAGCCTCTTTGTCTTAAACCCTAATTTGGATTGTTTTAAGCTTAGATCTCTTGACCTACACGTAAAGTTTGCCACTTTACGTGAGAGATAGGCCATAGAAGTATGGATCTATGAGTTGGAAGCCGTGTTTGGCTCGAAAAGCCACTGCATGGATTAAGGACTGAATAGACTCGGTGAGTCCTTTGAGGGACTCGGCGACTAGTATGAAGATGGAGGCGAACTCGACGAGTTGGATGAACAACTCGGCGAGTCGGTTGAAGATTGCCTTGGACTCGGCGAGTCTGCTCTTGGACTCGGCGAGTCAAGTCGCGAACCCCCCCCCCCCCCCCCCAAACCCTTCGAGTCAAGGCTCAGTTTAGCGAGTTGAGTAGGGACTCAGTGAGTTGGACAGGTCAAAACTCGGAAATCAGTGAACTCGGCGAGTCAGTAGTCTGACTCGGCGAGTAGGGTCAACATGAAAGGTTGACTTTGGCCAGGACTTTGACTTTGTTCAGGGTTGAGTTAGTTGACTGTTAGAGGTCTATCAGGCTAAGTGCGGCTTTGTTATTGGTAGCTCGGAGAGTTAGAGGAGGAGCGGTTCAGGCGGTGGTTGGTTAGCAATCCGAGGGTTACCACCAGAATTCAGCAGTTCAGGTGAGTTTCCTTCCAGTAGGAACGGGTCTATGGCCATAATGTCGGCCCGTTCAGTTAGCAGTAGTTTCCCGGACTTCGATCCGATGCAGTAGTTAGTATGTTTGATGCCTTTGTGGCTCAGACAGTATTTAGGTGTTATGTGTTATGTGTTATGTGTTTCGGGCTACGGCCTGATGTAGTATGCAGTATATGTGTTCATGCTAGTTGATATGTTATGTTATGTTATGTTCAGTCAGTTTCCGGACTTCGGTCCGATGCAGGGGGCAAGGCCCCAGTTAGTCCGGACTTGGGTCCGATGCAGGGGACAAGGTCCCAATCAGTTAGTCCGGACTTCGGTTCGATGCAGGGGACAAGGTCCCAGTCAGTTTCCGGACTTCGGTTCGATGCACGGGGCAAGGCCCCAGTTAGTCCGGACCTCGGTCCGATGCAGTGGGCAAGGCCCAGTATGTGCTTTATATGTTATTGTATGGTATGTGGTAGTTTGGGGGAGCTCACTAAGCTTCGTTCTTACAGTTTCAGTTTTTGGTTTTAGGTACTCAGTTTTCAAAAGAGGAGCTCGGGAAGATTGCAGTGCACACACCATAGTCAGCTAGCCTGGGATGTTCTACTCTGATAATAAGTTGTAATTCGAATTAATGCTACCTAATTATGTTATGATTTATGTTACGGTTTTTATGAATATGGTTTTTAGTAATGTTTTAAAAAGAAAATTTTAGTTGTGATTTTTGGGATGTTACAAGTTGGTATCAGAGCCTTGGTTTGAGGGATTCGGATACACTTCGAATGCGTCTAAACTCAAACTAAGGAAATGGTAAAAGGTTTTCAAAAGAAATACATTTCGAAAGAAATTTTTTTTAGGAAAGAAAGAGTTTTTGGAAAAAGCAAAAAAGAAATTTTAGAAAGAAAATAACTTTAAAGAGAGAAATTGGTGTGGTGCATGCAATCATCGGAGCTCAAGTAAGTACCCCCAAATTACCCATGCAAGTTTATGTGATGACTATCAGTTTCAGTTTCAGTTTCAGTTCCAGTTTCAGTTTCAGTTTCAGTAGAACAACATGCTAGTATAGGACTAAGGATCTAGGAGGATGCCTTATGTGCCTGCTTTATGTGTTTCAGCTTTACAAGATTTGCATGCTAGTATTGAGTGGACAATAGTAGGATAGCCTGTTTAGGTTATACTTGATAGTATGAGCTTAGCATTGTATGTTAGTACAATATTTCGTTATGAGAATGGATTTGCTTTAGTAGTTTCCTGTATCCGAATGTTGCTTGCTTTGTGCTTTGTGGGACTCTGAGTGATGGGAGTTAACCATTAGGTGAATACGTCACATCACATGTGATCAGGGTTGAATAATCTCAGAGTGTTGGATTTAGCCCTATTACGCAGCTCTTGTTTGAGTCTAACCGTTGTAGGGAAGAGTCTTTTACTCGAAGGATTATCTGAGCCCCATTACATGTGATGGTATTCAAGTGATGACTAATTAGTATTACAAGGAGGCCTTTAGCAGCTGAGGACTGGTTTGAATGGAGTCAGAGGTTTCCCTAGGGCAAGCCTAGGATGAGAGTGGCAGAGATCAGTAGTAGTAGAGTGACTCGGTGGAGTTGAGGTAACTCTTGAGGAAAGTACGGATAGATGTGGAAGGTAGTATGGGCCCGTACTACTGAAAGCAGAGGATCCGTACTCGATTTAAGAGGGGCCGAAACAAAACCAGGGAACTAGTTGAGTGTGTGAGAGATCCCTCAGCAGCGGTGTGTATATTGATCAGCAGTGTGTTATATTTTTCAGCATGGTGACTTTGCGCGAGATACCAGTTAGCAATTCAGGTACCAAGGAGGGATCTGGCTCGGGCTCTGGAGCCGGGCAGCTTGACGATCAGATGAAGGAGTTTGTTTCCGTAGAGATTATGCGCATCAGTATCGATCAGACTCCAGTGATTTTTGGTTCAGTTAAAGAGGCCATTATGGAACTTATGGACCGTCATCTTGAGGCCTTGAGGGCCAAGGTGGTTTCAGGGCAGATTGGGGCTCGTCTAGAGCCCGATTCTTATGAGGTTCAGGGAGATCCCATTTCCAGCTTTCGCCATCAAGGGACAAGAGTGAGTCAGGCACCCTGTCGTCAAGAGAGACCTCTGCATGATTGGATAGTTGAGGAGGTTTCGCGAGCCATTCGCGAGGGGTTGCCCGACATGGTCGTGAGGATTATTGATAGGTTGACTACGAAGCTCCATGATCAGACAGTAGTTGTTCAGATGATGGATGGGGTTGATAGGGTATCAGGAGCGAGAGCTGGGCAGGGAGTCGGAAAGGAAGAGGAAAACAGATGGGTCACAGGTAGCCACAGGTTCGGGCAAGAGGCACAAAGGGTCGGATTGGAGATCGAGGTATTATCAGAGTCGCAGTCGATGCGGGAAGTGTGGTAGGTCGCACTTGGGTGCGTGCAGGAGTGGTAGTGGTGGTGATTTGGGCTGCTTCAGATGCGGCCAAATGGGTCATTTCAGCAGGGATTGTACTACTACCATCGCCCAGGGGCTTGACCCGATATGTTTCCATTGCGGTCAGAGAGGTCACAAAAAGGCCCACTATCCAGGTGTGTATGCAGCAGAGCAGGTGATAGCTCATGCGTCTATGTCTTCGAGTACCACCAACGGTTGTCGGGGCCGGGCTAGGGCGCCCACGGCTCGAAGTAGATTGTACCGGTTGATTGCAGCTAGGGTCCGGGCAGCGTCGGGTGTTAGAGGTATGTATCTTTTGCCTTCTTGTCAATTATTATTCATGATATTATTGTTATGTTGCTGCAGTGATATTTATAAGCGTATGTTTTAGGGTATCATATTACCTATTTGTGATCGAGTTTTATGCCATCTACATACCTTGGATTTTTTTTGGTTAGTAGTCAAGGGATGGGTTTTATCGAAAAGGTTACTTAGGGTGCAGTAAGTGTAGCATGCCTTGGAGGGACTCGGTATGTCTCGCTAGTTCGGAGCCGTATAAGTTTTAGAAATGGAGTGGTTAGATCCCTAGCTATAGTAAGCGTGGGATTCCTCAGCAGATTAATTATGGAATGGTAGCAAGGATTGGGATTTCTATTCATTGAGCAGCAAGGTGTGGGCAGGATCGAAGTGGGGGAGAACCCTCTGAGTATGCGAGGCCAAGAGCACGTTGACCCGGAATGAGTGCACAATCCTTGAAAAGAGAGGATAGTATCATAGCAATGGGTGGATCAAGGAGTTCAGAATTGAGAGTTTGGGGAACTTCTCAGCAGTTAGTTCATGTATTTGATATGGTTAGTAGCTGTTTGGGAATCCAGGTTGGAGGACCGCCGATAGGACTCTATTGAGTCGGAAGAAGGATCTTGAGAAAGGTTAACAAGAGATGTTCTCGTGTCAGTAGTCAGTGGTGGAGACAGCATGTAGGGTTGTGTGGATTCAGGAGTTGGAAGTTTTGGAAACTTCCCAATGTTAGTTTCATGTTCTGGATTAGTAGGCGGTTGGTGTGGGGTCCAAGTCGAAGAATTTCTCGACGGAACGTTAATTTCTTCAAGGATATAATAGGTCGAGGTAAATGAAGCATCCGATGATTGAGGGCTGGTTTGAGAAGTCAGGATGAGGGATTGCTAGCAGAACTAGGGATAGACAGGAAGTCCTCGGATTAGTGTTGGGTAAGCAGTCAGATAGTAGTAGTAGTGATGTAAGTCTGCGAGGGTAGCCATAGCGTTCACTAGCAGTCAGATAGTAGTAGTAGTGTTGTAAGTCTGCGGGGGTAGCCGTAGCGTTCTCTAGCAGCCATACAGTATTTGGGTGTTGTAAGTCTACTGGTGTAGCCGTAGCATTCACCAGGTTAGTAGTCAGAATGATCGCATTGTTTTGGACGCAAAAGGGGAGGGGGGAAGCAGTAGTACCCATCAGTTTGTGTGCAGTAGAGAGCATATAGAAATCCACAGGTTGGATTTCGAATTCTCCAAGTTTAGTCATAGTTGAGCCAACCATGCGACAGATGGATCGTCAACACAGTCATGAGATCAGGGAAGCAGTGAACCTATAGATTCATGTATGTTAAGGGCTACCATTAGCCTGGGAGCCATCATTATAGTCTTGGATTTGTTGACGTTTGGACCCGGTCGGTTAGATCGGGAGGTCGTTAGGACCATAATAACAGGATGACTAGTGGAAACTAGTTCCAAAGAAAGGTTTCGTTCAGGCAATTCAGTGTTTCAGGCAGTTCAGTGTTTCAGGCAATTCAGTGTTTCAGACAGATCAGTGTTTCAGGCAGTCCAGTGTTTCAGGCAGTCCAGTGTTTCAGGCAGTTCAGTGTTTCAGGCAGTCCAGTGTTTCAGGCAGTTTAGTGTTTCAATTAGTTCGGTGTTCCAGGTAGTTCAGTGATTCAGATGTTTGCAGTATTTTTGGACAATATTAATTTTGTGTCGGACTGCAAGTTCAGCCTTATTAGTTGGACCTGGGTGGTCTCAGTTCATCCGAAAGCCAGATTTGGAATAGCAGAACTTTCAGTCAGTAACAGTGCGAGTATGCAGCGTATGGTAGGTTTCAGTCTGTTGTTCGTGGGGTGCGCGACACCAAATGGTAGTAGACCCATACTGGGAGTAGCGGGAGTAATAGATTTGGTGGAGACAGGGTCTTCACAGTGTCGGAAGAGGTAGGTAGTTATGGAGCATCGCCTTGGGAAGGCAAGGAAATCGTGCAAGGAAAGAAGGGGTGAACCCCTACGGGGTCAGTGCAGTATTTGGAAAGTATCAGAAAGATTGTCGGTTGAGTGCCTTGCGTTTCTAGAATGTTCAGGGTCAGGATGGACCCAAGATTATTATCGGTAAGGATTGTCATTGGTCTGAATGACTGAGCGAAGGCCAACGAAGGTGGGCAGCTGGTGTTAGAATGAGCGGTGGGGTATTGGAGGTAGATCGCAGTCGGTATCGTAGCAAACTTCGAGAACGAAGTTTAGTTCAAGTGGGGGAGAGTTGTAACACCCAAGGTTGGAAATCCAAGAAAAGAAAGAAAACCTCAATTTTAAGGGGAGACTCGGCGAGTCCGAGCGGGATCCGGGTCGAGGGGTAAGCGACCGACTCGGCAAGTCGAGCAAGGTGACTCGGCGAGTCTGGTCTGGGCAAGGAAAACCCTAAATCCGGGACTTGGAGCTTATTTAAACACCTCATTCTCTTCCATAAGGCTCCTTTAGTTCCCCTTTCACTCAGAACAATAAACCTTAGCCACTATAATCGTTTTGGAGCAAGATCTAACCCTTGGTGAAGCTTTTGGAGCTTGAGAGAGAGGATAGTCATTATGGAGCAAGAAGGGGGCCTTGGATCCAGAGTTGGTGGAGTATTTCTGAGCATTTAAAGGTAATAAATCGTTACCTTTCCTCTTTTGTTTGATAAATCAACCTTGACTATGAGATTTGGAGCTTTTATGCCATGCTTAAGAACTATTTTGAGTTTGAAGCCAAGATCTGAAGTTGCTACTTCAGATCTGAGTGTATCTTGGCCTAGAAAATCACAAAGCATCTGTTTTTGGGTTGATAGTGAAGGCTCTTTGTCTTAAACCCTAGTTTGGATTGTTTTATGCTTAGATCTTTTGACTTACACGTAAAGTTTGCTACTTTACGTGAGAGATAGGCCCTAGAAGTATGGATCTATGAGTTGGAAGACTTGTTTGGCTCGAAAAGCCACTACATGGATTAAGGACTGAATAGACTCGGTGAGTCCTTTGAGGGACTCAGCGAGTAGTATGAAGATGGAGGCGAACTCGACGAGTTGGATGAACAACTCGGCGAGTCGGTTGAAGTTTGCCTTGGACTCGGCGAGTCAAGTCGCGACCCCCCCCCCCCCAAAACCCTTCGAGTCAAGGCTCAGTTTAGCAAGTTGAGTGGGGACTCAGTGAGTTGGACAGGTCAGAACTCGGAAATTAGTGAACTCGGCGAGTCAGTAGTCTGACTCGGCGAGTAGGGTCAACATGAAAGGTTGACTTTGGCCAGGACTTTGACTTTGTTCAGAGTTGAGTTAGTTGACTGTTAGAGGTCTATCAGGCTAAGTGCGGCATTGTTATTGGTAGCTCGGAGAGTTAGAGGAGCAGCGGTTCAGGCGGTGGTTGGTTAGCAATCCGAGGGTTACCACCAGAATTCAGCAGTTCAGGTGAGTTTCCTTCCGGTAGGAACGGGTCTATGGCCATAATGCTGGCCCGTTCAGTTAGCAGTAGTTTCTCGGACTTCGGTCCGATGCAGTAGTTAGTATGTTTGATGCCTTCGTGGCTCAGACAGGATTTAGGTGTTATGTGTTATGTGTTATGTGTTACGGGCTACGGCCCGATGTAGTATGCAGTATATGTGTTCATGCTAGTTGATATGTTATGTTATGTTATGTTATGTTCAGTCAGTTTCCGGACTTCGGTCCGATGCAGGGGGCAAGGCCCCAGTTAGTCCGGACTTCGGTCCGATGCAGGGGACAAGGTCCCAGTCAGTTAGTCCGGACTTCGGTTCGATGTAGGGGACAAGGTCCCAGTCAGTTTCCGGACTTCGGTCCGATGCAGGGGGCAAGGCCCCAGTTAGTCCGGACCTCGGTCCGATGCAGTGGGCAAGGCCCAGTATGTGCTTTATATGTTATTGTATGGTATGTGGTAGTTTGGGGGAGCTCACTAAGCTTCGTGCTTACAGTTTCAGTTTTTGGTTTCAGGTACTCAGTTTTCAAAAGAGGAGCTCGGGAAGATTGCAGTGCACACACCATAGTCAGCTAGCCTGGGATGTTCTACTCTGATAATAAGTTGTAATTCGAATTAATGCTACGAAATTATGTTATGATTTATGTTACGGTTTTTATGAATATGGTTTTTAGTAATGTTTTAAAAAGAAAATTTTAGTTGTGAGTTTTGGGATGTTACATAACCCAGTTTCTTCAATTCTTTTACTAAAAATGCAAACACCTTTCGATAGACCTTTTTCAAAAACAAAACATTCATTAGTAAACTAACTGAACCAACGGATTATCATTTAATGATTATAAATCAAACCCTTATTCCCAAATTCGTTCAACTCTTAATTAAAAAAAAGTTAAGTATTTCATTCCAAATCAAAATTATAAAGTACCAAGTTATCCTTTCTAATTTAATATATTTTTACTGGTTTCAGGTACTCAGTTTTCAAAAGAGGAGCTCGGGAAGATTGCAGTGCACGCACCATAGTCAGCTAGCCTGGGATGTTCTACTCTGATAATAAGTTGTAATTCGAATTAATGCTACGAAATTATGTTATGATTTATGTTACGGTTTTTATGAATATGGTTTTTAGTAATGTTTTAAAAAGAAAATTTTAGTTGTGATTTTTGGGATGTTACATAACCCAATTTCATCAATTCTTTTACTAAAAATGCAAACACTTTTCGATAGACCTTTTTCAAAAACAAAACATTCATTAGTAAACTAACTGAACAAACGGATTATCATTTCATGATTATAAATCAAACCCTTATTCCCAAATTCGTTCAACTCTTTATTAAAAAAAAGTTAAGTATTTCATTCCAAATCAAAATTATAAAGTACCAAGTTATCCTTTCTAATTTAATATATTTAAAACTTTAATATGTTGATAGGTTTAGTTTTTATATAGAAATAAAATTACAGAAAAATATTCCTATAGAAACATCCAATATGTTTTTAAAAAAATTACAAAGATGACTCATGCCTAATAAAAAAATTTACAGATTACCACTGTAACACCCTAATAATTTGAATCTAATATATATAAAAACGTTAGATATATTTTATAAGATAAAATAGAAAATGTTTTAAACAAATATATTTTCAAGGATTTTTGTTTAACACAATGTTAAATCATTTCTAAACAAATACATTTTTAACCAAACAACAAATAAAACATAGCATGGTCTCAAGTTCGGTGGTACAATGGCACTATGACCCATTGCTGTCATTTTTTTCTTGATTACCAAGTTAAAAGACTTTTTACAATCTAAAGTCTTATGATGTGAGAAATGTACAAAATCATATGAGATTGCTTCATTTTTGTTAATACCCGAGAAGTTAAAGCAAAAATGTACCACATACTATAGACCCTACACCCATAAAACTCCCCTAGCTATTATGCACATACATTTCATAGTATTCAAATCTTTTATATTTATTTCAACTAAAATCCTTCTATCTTCTATTTCTTTAACATATGTATTGAAATATAACATTAAAAAACTTTAAATAGTAGCGATATTTTTCAAATAGGGGTTGTCTGACTCATCAAAATCCGAACACGCAGTTAAACAAATTTTTTTATAAAATGTTAACAACCAACAGTTTATATGTAGTGACAAAGAACATGGTTTGACATGCGGAATTAAAACTTACACAATTGAACATGGTGATTTGGGTGTTTAAGAGATATATTGAATGTATATGGTGTTTACAAAAAGGATCTAGATCTAGACTATATAATTAACACACACTTACACACTCACTTTTACATCTCACAAGCACCCAAATCACCATGTTCAATTGTGTAAGCTTTAATTCCGCATGTCAAACCATGTTCTTTGTCACTACAATTGGTATCAGAGCGGGTCTTCAAGATCAAGGTGATTTTTGAAGAACGATTCTCGGTTTGGCAATTTTTGTCACAATTTGATCAATTTTGGTGAGTCTCTCTATGATCTCTCGTAATTTTTGATTCGTGCTTTGCGTTCTTGATTATTGATCGTTTGATTCGTTGGATCTAAATTTTTTTAAAAAAAACCCATTGATGATCCAATAATTTTTTTTTAAGATCAAAGCCAACCAAAAACAGAATCAGTTACTGTTCATTTAATTCTTTCTAAGCCCAATTCACACATATGGATATTTCATCTTAGCCCAAATTCGTGAATCAAGTACTGTTACCGATTCTTATTCAATTCTTTCTTCTATCAACGTTATCTTCTCATTAAATATCATCGATGTTAAACTTTCTCATAAAATCAAAATTGAAACTGGATATTATTTGATTACTGGAAGATGACCTTAGATTTGATCACAAAATCGGATTTGATTACAGTCTGGGGTCGAATTGATCTATTATTGTTCACATCGGAATCGACTTTGGTTAAGTCGATTGATTATTGGATTCTAAATCTTTGATTGGATGATATGTTTGAGTCGAATGGTTCTTGTTTGAGTCGACTTCAAATTTTGAGTCTAAATCCAAAGCATCTTGGATTTGATTTCTATGGAGTATTGGGATTGAACGCATCTGATTAGAATTCAATACGTTTGATGATACTTCGTTGATTTTGATTTTGTTTTGTATGATTGAAGTCGATTTCGAGTATGTGTGATGTTTCTTATTCGTAATCTGAAAGTATATTTTGGAATCTGGGATTTGAAGTCAAAGTTTGATTTATTGGAATCGAACTCAATTTGAATGATAACAGAAGATTTCAAAACTTTATATTCGATTTGATGAATTGATGAAGGCTTGATAAAAGAATCGATGTTTTGAAGTCTGGGACAGGCCGATCTTAGTTGGTTGATTATTGATTTTGAATTTGAAATTGATAATCGATTTGGATAGAAGAGTTGGAATCGATGGCCAGTTTGTGATGACGACTCGCTGTTGATGAAAGATTGCGAAAGTTTGAATCTGGATTTTGGTTTTGATAAGACGATTTGGTTTTGATTTTGGATTCACAATCGATGGATGATGATAGAATGAACGAAAAATGATCGACTATGTTTTGTTGTGAATGAATGATTGAAGACTTCGCATGATTGGAGTCGATGATTTGTTAAAGCAAACTGTTAATTTTGATTTAAGGGGTTGAGTCGATGATCTGTATGATGTATGTGTGTTCGTTCGCGTCCAAAGGAAATCAATTTGGGAGTCAAGAACGGTTCGCATATGAGATCAAAGTTGAGTTCGCATTTGGGTTTCAAACATGAGTTCGCGTTTGAATCTCAGTATCAATTTCGCATTTGGTTAGATGGATTAAAATGCGAAGGTGATTAATGCGAAGGGATGCGAAGAGTGTAAGAATGAATATGTGAAGCATGTGAAAGCTTTTACAGTAAAATGCGAATTGGGGAAGAAAGCCAAGAGTTTCGCATTTGGTCCCTGCTCTTTTCAAGAAATAACACAAGTAGCCCAACTTCGCAAGTTTGAAGAACATGCAGAAATTGTCAAAACGAGTACCTGTAGTTTCGCATTTTTGACAGTTTATACCCAACTTCGCAAATGGGGTCATAAAATGCTGAAATTGCATTTGGGTTTCAAACATGAGTTCGCGTTTGAATCTCAGTATCAATTTCGCATTTGGTTAGATGGATTAAAATGCGAAGGTGATTAATGCGAAGGGATGCGAAGAGTGTAAGAATGAATATGTGAAGCATGTGAAAGCTTTTACAGTAAAATGCGAATTAGGGAAGAAAGCCAAGAGTTTCGCATTTGGTCCCTGCTCTTTTCAAGAAATAACACAAGTAGCCCAACTTCGCAAGTTTGAAGAACATGCAGAAATTGTCAAAACGAGTACCTGTAGTTTCGCATTTTTGACAGTTTATACCCAACTTCGCAAATGGGGTCATAAAATGCTGAAATTGCAGAATTTTCAAATCTGGTCCCTGCAGTTTGTGCGAATTTACACATTTTATCCAGTTTCGCAAATAGGGGTGTGTTTCGCATATTTGACTGTTTTTGGCGCAACAGGTCACTGCAGAATTTTGAAATTGACAATTTCTACCCATTTTTGAGAAATTTTGTCAAAGGCGATCCGTGAACGGCAATAAAAATTGATTATTTTTTGGGTTTTCCGGATTGAAGCACAAAGTTTATGCCACATGTTAAGGGGGAGTTTTAACATGAAAAATTCTGAATAGAGCACGTTCTTTTTCCTTTGGTGTTGTATAATCAAATTTCGATTATAAAAAGGGGCAGAAGTTTTATATGGAAATTCGAACTTGAATTTTTCATATTACGCGGATTTGAAGACCGAAGTGATCTTGGAATTTTGAACCTACGAGTTGATGCAACTGGAAGTTCGGAAGTGATGTATTTGAAATGGGTTTGGAATTATTGAAGATTTTTGGGGTGTGTTTTTATGCGCAACTTTTGGGTGATTATTTGGAATTAATCATTTGTTGCTGCTCGGATTGTATGGTCTCACATCCTAGAGCCCAAATTGAAGAGTCATGGAAGAATTGAAGATTGAAGTTAGTTTCGACATGTGTCACCTTTGAGGCTCGAACCGCGTAGTGCTTGATTTTGGAAGATTTGAAGTGGGTCATTCATTCCTAACTTTGAGGGGGAGAATGTTGGGGTGCAAAGTTATTCATTCATGATTTTGTAAATGTTTGACTTTTGTAAAACCCACTTGCATGTGTTGCTTTAGCCTTTAGACCCATTTGTTAGTTAGAGTGAGAGAGTGAGATGTAAACACCTCTATAAATAGTGGGTTCATACCACTTGTAGAGGTGTGCTTGAGAGATGTAAAAGTGAGTGTGTAAGTGTGTGTTAATTATGTAGTCTAGATCTAGATCCTTTTTGTAAACACCATATACATTCAATATATCTCTTAAACACCCAAATCACCATGTTTAATTGTTTAAGCTTTAATTCCGCATGTCAAACCATGTTCTTTGTAACTACATTATATCCAAAAAGTAAGATGCAATCAATGTCTCTAAAAATCTCAAAAACCATTGGCCAAAGATCAAAAATAAATTATTCAATCCATAACTAAAATTTTGTATACAAAATATGAACTACAAAAGTTATTTTGGGGATTTTTACCGTACACACTTTTTCTTCTTTGGTCGTCTCATTTGTCAAAAATTTAAATTTTTCTCAAATCCTCGGTTTGAGTTCAATTACGCCCGAAGGTGTACCCGAATCCCTCAAACCTAGGCTCTGATACCAACTTGTAATGTCATAAAATTTCCAACCAAAAATTTTCGTTTTTACAACCATCAAAACATGAGTAGTAAGTTTAAATTCCAAAGTAACAATGTAGTCACAACCGATTACATAACAAAAGATAAAATAGTTTTCCCCGAGTGTGTGTACGGTCACGCTGGCACCTTCCCACGGTCCTCACTCGTACCTGAAACACATAATACAACAACTGTAAGCATAAAGTTTAGTGAGTTCCCAAAATACAACATACGCACATACGCCTTTCCAGGCCTTGACCTTCCGGTCCATGTGTCTCAGGGGACTTCCGTCCCGACTGGGTAAACCTTCCGGTCCTACCCACGTCCACCCTTACAGTCCATATGACCACGCCTTCCGGCCCATATCAAACATATCATACATGACACATATAGCAAATAACTTAACACACATAAGGCATATATTTCATATCAGATTCGACCTTCCGGTCACATAGTCAAAACCCTTCCGGGTACAGTATAGTGAGAAGACTCACCTCGTATGCCTCGCTAAGTCGCTAATCGTGAATCCTAGAATCACTCGGGCTCGAACCCTCGAGCTGCAATCCTCCTATAATATTACAAATCGATAATTATTACTTGTACCACTAAGGTGGACCATCCATATCAAGTCAACACAGGTTGACTTGGTCAGCAGTCTTTAGGCAATTTGGACCAGACTCGACGAGTCCACAGTAGCGACTCAGCGAGTCTACGCGTTTTTACCAACTCTCAAGAATTTTCCCTTTGACTCGTCGAGTACTCCCCCGACTCGACGAGCTCCACCTGGACCTGAATCACAGGGCCACCGCGACTCAACTCGCCGAGTCGAAGGTCGACTCGGCGAGTCCCAACCTGACTCGGTCCACCTGTCAAAACCTTTCCAACTCTCTGCGACTCACTGAGTCGCCCACAACTTGGTCCGGACTACACACAGGATGGTCTCAAGGACAATCTTCAAGCGACTCGTCGAGTCTGTTCTTCAGACTCGGCGAGTCCATGCCATGCACCAGCTAAAACTGGCTTTTGCGGTCAGATCCGTTCCATACATACATAGATCTGGCCTTCCCAAGCTTATTTGTCACGTAAAGACTCAGTCTTGGTTGCCATGCAATGCATACAAGGCTTATTTTGAAGAAACAACCACTTATTTGGCAAGTTTAGCTTCTAACACAAAAGAATGGACATAAAGCTTGTCATGAGGGGTCTCCTGGACCTGCTTAAGTCCAGATCTAGGTTCCATGTCTCCATGGGACCTCTCATACTTCTTATTCAAGCCAAGAAATGCAAGAAGAAACCCTAGATTTGGCCCATCAATACAAAACACGAAGATTGGCTCAGAAAATTACCTCAAGAAGACCCCCTTGATGAAATAGCAACAGATCTAAGCTCCCCAACACCTCAAGCTTGCTCCTCTCCCTCCTTTCCTTGCAATATCACACAAGATGATGAACAAAAGGCCTTCAAACACACTCACAAGGGCTTACAGACGTATGGAGGCTCTTAGGGTTCAAGGTGGCCGCATATGAGGGCCATAAGGTCCTTTAAATAGGGCTTAGGACCGGGAAATCAGGGTTTCATCAAACAACGCGGACTCGCCGAGTCCATCCCTTGGACTCGCTGAGTCCGGATGCGAACCCCCACTCAAAAACGCGACCCGACTCGGCGAGTCGACTACCAACTCGCCGAGTCCCCTCACAGAATGATAAAAATATATGAAATGGAGATACCTAGGGATTCGGGCTGTTACAAAAAAAAACCCTTCGAGTCAAGGCTCAGTTTAGCAAGTTGAGTTGGGACTCAGTGAGTTGGACAGGTCAGAACTCGGAAATCAGTGAACTCGGCGAGTCAGTAGTCTGACTCGGCGAGTAGGGTCAACATGAAAGGTTGACTTTGGCCAGGACTTTGACTTTGTTCAGAGTTGAGTTAGTTGACTGTTAGAGGTCTATCAGGCTAAGTGCGGCTTTGTTATTGGTAGCTAGGAGAGTTAGAGGAGCAGCGGTTCAGGCGGTGGTTGGTTAGCAGTCCGAGGGTTACCACCAGAATTCAGCAGTTCAGGTGAGTTTCCTTCCAGTAGGAACGGGTCTATGGCCATAATGCCGGCCCGTTCAGTTAGCAGTAGTTTCCCGGACTTCGGTCCGATGCAGTAGTTAGTATGTTTGATGCCTTCGTGGCTCAGACAGGATTTAGGTGTTATGTGTTATGTGTTATGTGTTCCGGGCTACTGCCCGATGTAGTATGCAGTATATGTGTTCATGCTAGTTGATATGTTATGTTATGTTATGTTCAGTCAGTTTTCAGACTTCGGTCCGATGCAGGGCAAGGCCCCAGTTAGTCCAGACTTCGGTCTGATGCAGGGGACAAGGTCCCAGTCAGTTAGTCCGGACTTCGGTTCGATGCAGGGGACAAGGTCCCAGTCAGTTTCCGGACTTCGGTCCGATGCAGGGGGCAAGGCCACAGTTAGTCCGGACCTCGGTCCGATGCAGTGGGCAAGGCCCAGTATGTGCTTTATATGTTATTGTATGGTATGTGGTAGTTTGGGGGAGCTCACTAAGCTTCGTGCTTACAGTTTCAGTTTTTGGTTTCAGGTACTCAGTTTTCAAAAGAGGAGCTCGGGAAGATTGCAGTGCACACACCATAGTCAGCTAGCCTGGGATGTTCTACTCTGATAATAAGTTGTAATTCGAATTAATGCTACGAAATTATGTTATGATTTATGTTACGGTTTTTATGAATATGGTTTTTAGTAATGTTTTAAAAAGAAAATTTTAGTTGTGAGTTTTGGGATGTTACATAACCCAATTTCTTCAATTCTTTTACTAAAAATGCAAACACCTTTCGATAGACCTTTTTCAAAAACAAAACATTCATTAGTAAACTAACTGAACCAACGGATTATCATTTCATGATTATAAATCAAACCCATATTCCCAAATTCGTTCAACTCTTTATTAAAAAAAAGTTAAGTATTTCATTCCAAATCAAAATTATAAAGTACCAAGTTATCCTTTCTAATTTAATATATTTTTACTGGTTTCAGGTACTCAGTTTTCAAAAGAGGAGTTCGGGAAGATTGCAGTGCACACACCATAGTCAGCTAGCCTGGGATGTTCTACTCTGATAATAAGTTGTAATTCGAATTAATGCTACGAAATTATGTTATGATTTATGTTACGGTTTTTATGAATATGGTTTTTAGTAATGTTTTAAAAAGAAAATTTTAGTTGTGATTTTTGGGATGTTACATAACCCAATTTCATCAATTCTTTTACTAAAAATGCAAACACTTTTCGATAGACCTTTTTCAAAAACAAAACATTCATTAGTAAACTAACTGAACAAACGGATTATCATTTCATGATTATAAATCAAACCCTTATTCCCAAATTCGTTCAACTCTTTATTAAAAAAAAGTTAAGTATTTCATTCCAAATCAAAATTATAAAGTACCAAGTTATCCTTTCTAATTTAATATATTTAAAACTTTAATATGTTTTTTGGATAACTTTATGACTTCTTAATTTATAATTTTTTATAATTTTTAGTAATTACTATATGAAATGGATTTACCATATATCTTCAATTTTGAGCCCAATTAATAAAAGAACTTCATTGTTGAGATATTATGTATAACTAATCTGTCAATGTACAAATAATGTGTCAATTTGAAGTAATCCAAAATAGGTTATTTTGGATTCATTGAGAAATTTTTTTTTTTTGTTTGAAATTTATGAAATCAGATAGGTTTAGTTTTTATATAGAAATAAAATTACAGAAAAATATTCCTATAGAAACATCCAATATGTTTTTAAAAAAATTACAAAGATGACTCATGCCTAATAAAAAAATTTACAGATTACCACTGTAACACCCTAATAATTTGAATCTAATATATATAAAAACGTTAGATATATTTTATAAGATAAAATAGAAAATGTTTTAAACAAATATATTTTCAAGGATTTTTGTTTAACACAATGTTAAATCATTTCTAAACAAATACATTTTTAACCAAACAACAAATAAAACATAGCATGGTCTCAAGTTCGGTGGTACAATGGCACTATGACCCATTGCTGTCATTTTTTTCTTGATTACCAAGTTAAAAGACTTTTTACAATCTAAAGTCTTATGATGTGAGAAATGTACAAAATCATATGAGATTGCTTCATTTTTGTTAATACCCGAGAAGTTAAAGCAAAAATGTACCACATACTATAGACCCTACACCCATAAAACTCCCCTAGCTATTATGCACATACATTTCATAGTATTCAAATCTTTTATATTTATTTCAACTAAAATCCTTCTATCTTCTATTTCTTTAACATATGTATTGAAATATAACATTAAAAAACTTTAAATAGTAGCGATATTTTTCAAATAGGGGTTGTCTGACTCATCAAAATCCGAACACGCAGTTAAACAAATTTTTTTATAAAATGTTAACAACCAACAGTTTATATGTAGTGACAAAGAACATGGTTTGACATGCGGAATTAAAACTTACACAATTGAACATGGTGATTTGGGTGTTTAAGAGATATATTGAATGTATATGGTGTTTACAAAAAGGATCTAGATCTAGACTATATAATTAACACACACTTACACACTCACTTTTACATCTCACAAGCACCCAAATCACCATGTTCAATTGTGTAAGCTTTAATTCCGCACGTCAAACCATGTTCTTTGTCACTACAATTGGTATCAGAGCGGGTCTTCAAGATCAAGGTGATTTTTGAAGAACGATTCTCGGTTTGGCAATTTTTGTCACAATTTGATCAATTTTGGTGAGTCTCTCTATGATCTCTCGTAATTTTTGATTCGTGCTTTGCGTTCTTGATTATTGATCGTTTGATTCGTTGGATCTAAATTTTTTTAAAAAAAACCCATTGATGATCCAATAATTTTTTTTTAAGATCAAAGCCAACCAAAAACAGAATCAGTTACTGTTCATTTAATTCTTTCTAAGCCCAATTCACACATATGGATATTTCATCTTAGCCCAAATTCGTGAATCAAGTACTGTTACCGATTCTTATTCAATTCTTTCTTCTATCAACGTTATCTTCTCATTAAATATCATCGATGTTAAACTTTCTCATAAAATCAAAATTGAAACTGGATATTATTTGATTACTGGAAGATGACCTTAGATTTGATCACAAAATCGGATTTGATTACAGTCTGGGGTCGAATTGATCTATTATTGTTCACATCGGAATCGACTTTGGTTAAGTCGATTGATTATTGGATTCTAAATCTTTGATTGGATGATATGTTTGAGTCGAATGGTTCTTGTTTGAGTCGACTTCAAATTTTGAGTCTAAATCCAAAGCATCTTGGATTTGATTTCTATGGAGTATTGGGATTGAACGCATCTGATTAGAATTCAATACGTTTGATGATACTTCGTTGATTTTGATTTTGTTTTGTATGATTGAAGTCGATTTCGAGTATGTGTGATGTTTCTTATTCGTAATCTGAAAGTATATTTTGGAATCTGGGATTTGAAGTCAAAGTTTGATTTATTGGAATCGAACTCAATTTGAATGATAACAGAAGATTTCAAAACTTTATATTCGATTTGATGAATTGATGAAGGCTTGATAAAAGAATCGATGTTTTGAAGTCTGGGACAGGCCGATCTTAGTTGGTTGATTATTGATTTTGAATTTGAAATTGATAATCGATTTGGATAGAAGAGTTGGAATCGATGGCCAGTTTGTGATGACGACTCGCTGTTGATGAAAGATTGCGAAAGTTTGAATCTGAATTTTGGTTTTGATAAGACGATTTGGTTTTGATTTTGGATTCACAATCGATGGGTGATGATAGAATGAACGAAAAATGATCGACTATGTTTTGTTGTGAATGAATGATTGAAGACTTCGCATGATTGGAGTCGATGATTTGTTAAAGCAAACTGTTAATTTTGATTTAAAGGGGTTGAGTCGATGATCTGTATGTTGTATGTGTGTTCGTTCGCGTCCAAAGGAAATCAATTTGGGAGTCAAGAACGGTTCGCATATGAGATCAAAGTTGAGTTCGCATTTGGGTTTCAAACATGAGTTCGCGTTTGAATCTCAGTATCAAATTCGCATTTGGTTAGATGGATTAAAATGCGAAGGTGATTAATGCGAAGGGATGCGAAGAGTGTAAGAATGAATATGTGAAGCATGTGAAAGCTTTTACAGTAAAATGCGAATTGGGGAAGAAAGCCAAGAGTTTCGCATTTGGTCCCTGCTCTTTTCAAGAAATAACACAAGTAGCCCAACTTCGCAAGTTTGAAGAACATGCAGAAATTGTCAAAACGAGTACCTGTAGTTTCGCATTTTTGACAGTTTATACCCAACTTCGCAAATGGGGTCATAAAATGCTGAAATTGCATTTGGGTTTCAAACATGAGTTCGCGTTTGAATCTCAGTATCAATTTCGCATTTGGTTAGATTTATTAAAATGCGAATGTGATTAATGCGAAGGGATGCGAAGAGTGTAAGAATGAATATGTGAAGCATGTGAAAGCTTTTACAGTAAAATGCGAATTGGGGAAGAAAGCCAAGAGTTTCGCATTTGGTCCCTGCTCTTTTCAAGAAATAACACAAGTAGCCCAACTTCGCAAGTTTGAAGAACATGCAGAAATTGTCAAAACGAGTACCTGTAGTTTCGCATTTTTGACAGTTTATACCCAACTTCGCAAATGGGGTCATAAAATGCTGAAATTGCAGAATTTTCAAATCTGGTCCCTGCAGTTTGTGCGAATTTACACATTTTACCCAGTTTCGCAAATGGGGGTGTGTTTCGCATATTTGACTGTTTTTGGCGCAATGGGTCACTGCAGAATTTTGAAATTGACAATTTCTACCCATTTTTGAGAAATTTTGTCAAAGGCGATCCGTGAACGGCAATAAAAATTGATTATTTTTTGGGTTTTCCGGATTGAAGCACAAAGTTTATGCCACATGTTAAGGGGGAGTTTTAACATGAAAAATTCTGAATAGAGCACGTTCTTTTTCCTTTGGTGTTGTATAATCAAATTTCGATTATAAAAAGGGGCAGAAGTTTTATATGGAAATTCGAACTTGAATTTTTCATATTACGCGGATTTGAAGACCGAAGTGATCTTGGAATTTTGAACCTACGAGTTGATGCAACTGGAAGTTCGGAAGTGATGTATTTGAAATGGGTTTGGAATTATTGAAGATTTTTGGGGTGTGTTTTTATGCGCAACTTTTGGGTGATTATTTGGAATTAATCATTTGTTGCTGCTCGGATTGTATGGTCTCACATCCTAGAGCCCAAATTGAAGAGTCATGGAAGAATTGAAGATTGAAGTTAGTTTCGACATGTGTCACCTTTGAGGCTCGAACCGCGTAGTGCTTGATTTTGGAAGATTTGAAGTGGGTCATTCATTCCTAACTTTGAGGGGGAGAATGTTGGGGTGCAAAGTTATTCATTCATGATTTTGTAAATGTTTGACTTTTGTAAAACCCACTTGCATGTGGTGCTTTAGCCTTTAGACCCATTTGTTAGTTAGAGTGAGAGAGTGAGATGTAAACACCTCTATAAATAGTGGGTTCATACCACTTGTAGAGGTGTGCTTGAGAGATGTAAAAGTGAGTGTGTAAGTGTGTGTTAATTATGTAGTCTAGATCTAGATCCTTTTTGTAAACACCATATACATTCAATATATCTCTTAAACACCCAAATCACCATGTTTAATTGTTTAAGCTTTAATTCCGCATGTCAAACCATGTTCTTTGTAACTACATTATATCCAAAAAGTAAGATGCAATCAATGTCTCTAAAAATCTCAAAAACCATTGGCCAAAGATCAAAAATAAATTATTCAATCCATAACTAAAATTTTGTATACAAAATATGAACTACAAAAGTTATTTTGGGGATTTTTACCGTACACACTTTTTCTTCTTTGGTCGTCTCATTTGTCAAAAATTTAAATTTTTCTCAAATCCTCGGTTTGAGTTCAATTACGCCCGAAGGTGTACCCGAATCCCTCAAACCTAGGCTCTGATACCAACTTGTAATGTCATAAAATTTCCAACCAAAAATTTTCGTTTTTACAACCATCAAAACATGAGTAGTAAGTTTAAATTCCAAAGTAACAATGTAGTCACAACCGATTACATAACAAAAGATAAAATAGTTTTCCCCGAGTGTGTGTACGGTCACGCTGGCACCTTCCCACGGTCCTCACTCGTACCTGAAACACATAATACAACAACTGTAAGCATAAAGTTTAGTGAGTTCCCAAAATACAACATACGCACATACGCCTTTCCAGGCCTTGACCTTCCGGTCCATGTGTCTCAGGGGACTTCCGTCCCGACTGGGTAAACCTTCCGGTCCTACCCACGTCCACCCTTACAGTCCATATGACCACGCCTTCCGGCCCATATCAAACATATCATACATGACACATATAGCAAATAACTTAACACACATAAGGCATATATTTCATATCAGATTCGACCTTCCGGTCACATAGTCAAAACCCTTCCGGGTACAGTATTGTGAGAAGACTCACCTCGTATGCCTCGCTAAGTCGCTAATCGTGAATCCTAGAATCACTCGGGCTCGAACCCTCGAGCTGCAATCCTCCTATAATATTACAAATCGATAATTATTACTTGTACCACTAAGGTGGACCATCCATATCAAGTCAACACAGGTTGACTTGGTCAGCAGTCTTTAGGCAATTTGGACCAGACTCAACGAGTCCACAGTAGCGACTCAGCGAGTCTACGCGTTTTTACCAACTCTCAAGAATTTTCCCTTTGACTCGTCGAGTACTCCCCCGACTCGACGAGCTCCACCTGGGCCTGAATCACAGGGCCACCGCGACTCAACTCGCCGAGTCGAAGGTCGACTCGGCGAGTCCCAACCTGACTCGGTCCACCTGTCAAAACCTTTCCAACTCTCTGCGACTCACTGAGTCGCCCACAACTCGGTCCGGACTACACACAGGATGGTCTCAAGGACAATCTTCAAGCGACTCGTCGAGTCTGTTCTTCAGACTCGGCGAGTCCATGCCATGCACCAGCTAAAACTGGCTTTTGCGGTCAGATCCGTTCCATACATACATAGATCTGGCCTTCCCAAGCTTATTTGTCACGTAAAGACTCAGTCTTGGTTGCCATGCAATGCATACAAGGCTTATTTTGAAGAAACAACCACTTATTTGGCAAGTTTAGCTTCTAACACAAAAGAATGGACATAAAGCTTGTCATGAGGGGTCTCCTGGACCTGCTTAAGTCCAGATCTAGGTTCCATGTCTCCATGGGACCTCTCATACTTCTTATTCAAGCCAAGAAATGCAAGAAGAAACCCTAGATTTGGCCCATCAATACAAAACACGAAGATTGGCTCAGAAAATTACCTCAAGAAGACCCCCTTGATGAAATAGCAACAGATCTAAGCTCCCCAACACCTCAAGCTTGCTCCTCTCCCTCCTTTCCTTGCAATATCACACAAGATGATGAACAAAAGGCCTTCAAACACACTCACAAGGGCTTACAGACGTATGGAGGCTCTTAGGGTTCAAGGTGGCCGCATATGAGGGCCATAAGGTCCTTTAAATAGGGCTTAGGACCGGGAAATCAGGGTTTCATCAAACAACGCGGACTCGCCGAGTCCATCCCTTGGACTCGCTGAGTCCGGATGCGAACCCCCACTCAAAAACGCGACCCGACTCGGCGAGTCGACTACCAACTCGCCGAGTCCCCTCACAGAATGATAAAAATATATGAAATGGAGATACCTAGGGATTCGGGCTGTTACAAAAAAAAACCCTTCGAGTCAAGGCTCAGTTTAGCAAGTTGAGTGGGGACTCAGTGAGTTGGACAGGTCAGAACTCGGAAATCAGTGAACTCGGCGAGTCAGTAGTCTGACTCGGCGAGTAGGGTCAACATGAAAGGTTGACTTTGGCCAGGACTTTGACTTTGTTCAGAGTTGAGTTAGTTGACTGTTAGAGGTCTATCAGGCTAAGTGCGGCTTTGTTATTGGTAGCTAGGAGAGTTAGAGGAGCAGCGGTTCAGGCGGTGGTTGGTTAGCAGTCCGAGGGTTACCACCAGAATTCAGCAGTTCAGGTGAGTTTCCTTCCAGTAGGAACGGGTCTATGGCCATAATGCCGGCCCGTTCAGTTAGCAGTAGTTTCCCGGACTTCGGTCCGATGCAGTAGTTAGTATGTTTGATGCCTTCGTGGCTCAGACAGGATTTAGGTGTTATGTGTTATGTGTTATGTGTTCCGGGCTACTGCCCGATGTAGTATGCAGTATATGTGTTCATGCTAGTTGATATGTTATGTTATGTTATGTTCAGTCAGTTTTCAGACTTCGGTCCGATGCAGGGCAAGGCCCCAGTTAGTCCAGACTTCGGTCTGATGCAGGGGACAAGGTCCCAGTCAGTTAGTCCGGACTTCGGTTCGATGCAGGGGACAAGGTCCCAGTCAGTTTCCGGACTTCGGTCCGATGCAGGGGGCAAGGCCACAGTTAGTCCGGACCTCGGTCCGATGCAGTGGGCAAGGCCCAGTATGTGCTTTATATGTTATTGTATGGTATGTGGTAGTTTGGGGGAGCTCACTAAGCTTCGTGCTTACAGTTTCAGTTTTTGGTTTCAGGTACTCAGTTTTCAAAAGAGGAGCTCGGGAAGATTGCAGTGCACACACCATAGTCAGCTAGCCTGGGATGTTCTACTCTGATAATAAGTTGTAATTCGAATTAATGCTACGAAATTATGTTATGATTTATGTTACGGTTTTTATGAATATGGTTTTTAGTAATGTTTTAAAAAGAAAATTTTAGTTGTGAGTTTTGGGATGTTACATAACCCAATTTCTTCAATTCTTTTACTAAAAATGCAAACACCTTTCGATAGACCTTTTTCAAAAACAAAACATTCATTAGTAAACTAACTGAACCAACGGATTATCATTTCATGATTATAAATCAAACCCATATTCCCAAATTCGTTCAACTCTTTATTAAAAAAAAGTTAAGTATTTCATTCCAAATCAAAATTATAAAGTACCAAGTTATCCTTTCTAATTTAATATATTTTTACTGGTTTCAGGTACTCAGTTTTCAAAAGAGGAGTTCGGGAAGATTGCAGTGCACACACCATAGTCAGCTAGCCTGGGATGTTCTACTCTGATAATAAGTTGTAATTCGAATTAATGCTACGAAATTATGTTATGATTTATGTTACGGTTTTTATGAATATGGTTTTTAGTAATGTTTTAAAAAGAAAATTTTAGTTGTGATTTTTGGGATGTTACATAACCCAATTTCATCAATTCTTTTACTAAAAATGCAAACACTTTTCGATAGACCTTTTTCAAAAACAAAACATTCATTAGTAAACTAACTGAACAAACGGATTATCATTTCATGATTATAAATCAAACCCTTATTCCCAAATTCGTTCAACTCTTTATTAAAAAAAAGTTAAGTATTTCATTCCAAATCAAAATTATAAAGTACCAAGTTATCCTTTCTAATTTAATATATTTAAAACTTTAATATGTTTTTTGGATAACTTTATGACTTCTTAATTTATAATTTTTTATAATTTTTAGTAATTACTATATGAAATGGATTTACCATATATCTTCAATTTTGAGCCCAATTAATAAAAGAACTTCATTGTTGAGATATTATGTATAACTAATCTATCAATGTACAAATAATGTGTCAATTTGAAGTAATCCAAAATAGGTTATTTTGGATTCATTGAGAAATTTTTTTTTTTTGTTTGAAATTTATGAAATCAGATAGGTTTAGTTTTTATATAGAAATAAAATTACAGAAAAATATTCCTATAGAAACATCCAATATGTTTTTAAAAAAATTACAAAGATGACTCATGCCTAATAAAAAAATTTACAGATTACCACTGTAACACCCTAATAATTTGAATCTAATATATATAAAAACGTTAGATATATTTTATAAGATAAAATAGAAAATGTTTTAAACAAATATATTTTCAAGGATTTTTGTTTAACACAATGTTAAATCATTTCTAAACAAATACATTTTTAACCAAACAACAAATAAAACATAGCATGGTCTCAAGTTCGGTGGTACAATGGCACTATGACCCATTGCTGTCATTTTTTTCTTGATTACCAAGTTAAAAGACTTTTTACAATCTAAAGTCTTATGATGTGAGAAATGTACAAAATCATATGAGATTGCTTCATTTTTGTTAATACCCGAGAAGTTAAAGCAAAAATGTACCACATACTATAGACCCTACACCCATAAAACTCCCCTAGCTATTATGCACATACATTTCATAGTATTCAAATCTTTTATATTTATTTCAACTAAAATCCTTCTATCTTCTATTTCTTTAACATATGTATTGAAATATAACATTAAAAAACTTTAAATAGTAGCGATATTTTTCAAATAGGGGTTGTCTGACTCATCAAAATCCGAACACGCAGTTAAACAAATTTTTTTATAAAATGTTAACAACCAACAGTTTATATGTAGTGACAAAGAACATGGTTTGACATGCGGAATTAAAACTTACACAATTGAACATGGTGATTTGGGTGTTTAAGAGATATATTGAATGTATATGGTGTTTACAAAAAGGATCTAGATCTAGACTATATAATTAACACACACTTACACACTCACTTTTACATCTCACAAGCACCCAAATCACCATGTTCAATTGTGTAAGCTTTAATTCCGCACGTCAAACCATGTTCTTTGTCACTACAATTGGTATCAGAGCGGGTCTTCAAGATCAAGGTGATTTTTGAAGAACGATTCTCGGTTTGGCAATTTTTGTCACAATTTGATCAATTTTGGTGAGTCTCTCTATGATCTCTCGTAATTTTTGATTCGTGCTTTGCGTTCTTGATTATTGATCGTTTGATTCGTTGGATCTAAATTTTTTTAAAAAAAACCCATTGATGATCCAATAATTTTTTTTTAAGATCAAAGCCAACCAAAAACAGAATCAGTTACTGTTCATTTAATTCTTTCTAAGCCCAATTCACACATATGGATATTTCATCTTAGCCCAAATTCGTGAATCAAGTACTGTTACCGATTCTTATTCAATTCTTTCTTCTATCAACGTTATCTTCTCATTAAATATCATCGATGTTAAACTTTCTCATAAAATCAAAATTGAAACTGGATATTATTTGATTACTGGAAGATGACCTTAGATTTGATCACAAAATCGGATTTGATTACAGTCTGGGGTCGAATTGATCTATTATTGTTCACATCGGAATCGACTTTGGTTAAGTCGATTGATTATTGGATTCTAAATCTTTGATTGGATGATATGTTTGAGTCGAATGGTTCTTGTTTGAGTCGACTTCAAATTTTGAGTCTAAATCCAAAGCATCTTGGATTTGATTTCTATGGAGTATTGGGATTGAACGCATCTGATTAGAATTCAATACGTTTGATGATACTTCGTTGATTTTGATTTTGTTTTGTATGATTGAAGTCGATTTCGAGTATGTGTGATGTTTCTTATTCGTAATCTGAAAGTATATTTTGGAATCTGGGATTTGAAGTCAAAGTTTGATTTATTGGAATCGAACTCAATTTGAATGATAACAGAAGATTTCAAAACTTTATATTCGATTTGATGAATTGATGAAGGCTTGATAAAAGAATCGATGTTTTGAAGTCTGGGACAGGCCGATCTTAGTTGGTTGATTATTGATTTTGAATTTGAAATTGATAATCGATTTGGATAGAAGAGTTGGAATCGATGGCCAGTTTGTGATGACGACTCGCTGTTGATGAAAGATTGCGAAAGTTTGAATCTGAATTTTGGTTTTGATAAGACGATTTGGTTTTGATTTTGGATTCACAATCGATGGGTGATGATAGAATGAACGAAAAATGATCGACTATGTTTTGTTGTGAATGAATGATTGAAGACTTCGCATGATTGGAGTCGATGATTTGTTAAAGCAAACTGTTAATTTTGATTTAAAGGGGTTGAGTCGATGATCTGTATGTTGTATGTGTGTTCGTTCGCGTCCAAAGGAAATCAATTTGGGAGTCAAGAACGGTTCGCATATGAGATCAAAGTTGAGTTCGCATTTGGGTTTCAAACATGAGTTCGCGTTTGAATCTCAGTATCAAATTCGCATTTGGTTAGATGGATTAAAATGCGAAGGTGATTAATGCGAAGGGATGCGAAGAGTGTAAGAATGAATATGTGAAGCATGTGAAAGCTTTTACAGTAAAATGCGAATTGGGGAAGAAAGCCAAGAGTTTCGCATTTGGTCCCTGCTCTTTTCAAGAAATAACACAAGTAGCCCAACTTCGCAAGTTTGAAGAACATGCAGAAATTGTCAAAACGAGTACCTGTAGTTTCGCATTTTTGACAGTTTATACCCAACTTCGCAAATGGGGTCATAAAATGCTGAAATTGCATTTGGGTTTCAAACATGAGTTCGCGTTTGAATCTCAGTATCAATTTCGCATTTGGTTAGATTTATTAAAATGCGAATGTGATTAATGCGAAGGGATGCGAAGAGTGTAAGAATGAATATGTGAAGCATGTGAAAGCTTTTACAGTAAAATGCGAATTGGGGAAGAAAGCCAAGAGTTTCGCATTTGGTCCCTGCTCTTTTCAAGAAATAACACAAGTAGCCCAACTTCGCAAGTTTGAAGAACATGCAGAAATTGTCAAAACGAGTACCTGTAGTTTCGCATTTTTGACAGTTTATACCCAACTTCGCAAATGGGGTCATAAAATGCTGAAATTGCAGAATTTTCAAATCTGGTCCCTGCAGTTTGTGCGAATTTACACATTTTACCCAGTTTCGCAAATGGGGGTGTGTTTCGCATATTTGACTGTTTTTGGCGCAACGGGTCACTGCAGAATTTTGAAATTGACAATTTCTACCCATTTTTGAGAAATTTTGTCAAAGGCGATCCGTGAACGGCAATAAAAATTGATTATTTTTTGGGTTTTCCGGATTGAAGCACAAAGTTTATGCCACATGTTAAGGGGGAGTTTTAACATGAAAAATTCTGAATAGAGCACGTTCTTTTTCCTTTGGTGTTGTATAATCAAATTTCGATTATAAAAAGGGGCAGAAGTTTTATATGGAAATTCGAACTTGAATTTTTCATATTACGCGGATTTGAAGACCGAAGTGATCTTGGAATTTTGAACCTACGAGTTGATGCAACTGGAAGTTCGGAAGTGATGTATTTGAAATGGGTTTGGAATTATTGAAGATTTTTGGGGTGTGTTTTTATGCGCAACTTTTGGGTGATTATTTGGAATTAATCATTTGTTGCTGCTCGGATTGTATGGTCTCACATCCTAGAGCCCAAATTGAAGAGTCATGGAAGAATTGAAGATTGAAGTTAGTTTCGACATGTGTCACCTTTGAGGCTCGAACCGCGTAGTGCTTGATTTTGGAAGATTTGAAGTGGGTCATTCATTCCTAACTTTGAGGGGGAGAATGTTGGGGTGCAAAGTTATTCATTCATGATTTTGTAAATGTTTGACTTTTGTAAAACCCACTTGCATGTGGTGCTTTAGCCTTTAGACCCATTTGTTAGTTAGAGTGAGAGAGTGAGATGTAAACACCTCTATAAATAGTGGGTTCATACCACTTGTAGAGGTGTGCTTGAGAGATGTAAAAGTGAGTGTGTAAGTGTGTGTTAATTATGTAGTCTAGATCTAGATCCTTTTTGTAAACACCATATACATTCAATATATCTCTTAAACACCCAAATCACCATGTTTAATTGTTTAAGCTTTAATTCCGCATGTCAAACCATGTTCTTTGTAACTACATTATATCCAAAAAGTAAGATGCAATCAATGTCTCTAAAAATCTCAAAAACCATTGGCCAAAGATCAAAAATAAATTATTCAATCCATAACTAAAATTTTGTATACAAAATATGAACTACAAAAGTTATTTTGGGGATTTTTACCGTACACACTTTTTCTTCTTTGGTCGTCTCATTTGTCAAAAATTTAAATTTTTCTCAAATCCTCGGTTTGAGTTCAATTACGCCCGAAGGTGTACCCGAATCCCTCAAACCTAGGCTCTGATACCAACTTGTAATGTCATAAAATTTCCAACCAAAAATTTTCGTTTTTACAACCATCAAAACATGAGTAGTAAGTTTAAATTCCAAAGTAACAATGTAGTCACAACCGATTACATAACAAAAGATAAAATAGTTTTCCCCGAGTGTGTGTACGGTCACGCTGGCACCTTCCCACGGTCCTCACTCGTACCTGAAACACATAATACAACAACTGTAAGCATAAAGTTTAGTGAGTTCCCAAAATACAACATACGCACATACGCCTTTCCAGGCCTTGACCTTCCGGTCCATGTGTCTCAGGGGACTTCCGTCCCGACTGGGTAAACCTTCCGGTCCTACCCACGTCCACCCTTACAGTCCATATGACCACGCCTTCCGGCCCATATCAAACATATCATACATGACACATATAGCAAATAACTTAACACACATAAGGCATATATTTCATATCAGATTCGACCTTCCGGTCACATAGTCAAAACCCTTCCGGGTACAGTATTGTGAGAAGACTCACCTCGTATGCCTCGCTAAGTCGCTAATCGTGAATCCTAGAATCACTCGGGCTCGAACCCTCGAGCTGCAATCCTCCTATAATATTACAAATCGATAATTATTACTTGTACCACTAAGGTGGACCATCCATATCAAGTCAACACAGGTTGACTTGGTCAGCAGTCTTTAGGCAATTTGGACCAGACTCAACGAGTCCACAGTAGCGACTCAGCGAGTCTACGCGTTTTTACCAACTCTCAAGAATTTTCCCTTTGACTCGTCGAGTACTCCCCCGACTCGACGAGCTCCACCTGGGCCTGAATCACAGGGCCACCGCGACTCAACTCGCCGAGTCGAAGGTCGACTCGGCGAGTCCCAACCTGACTCGGTCCACCTGTCAAAACCTTTCCAACTCTCTGCGACTCACTGAGTCGCCCACAACTCGGTCCGGACTACACACAGGATGGTCTCAAGGACAATCTTCAAGCGACTCGTCGAGTCTGTTCTTCAGACTCGGCGAGTCCATGCCATGCACCAGCTAAAACTGGCTTTTGCGGTCAGATCCGTTCCATACATACATAGATCTGGCCTTCCCAAGCTTATTTGTCACGTAAAGACTCAGTCTTGGTTGCCATGCAATGCATACAAGGCTTATTTTGAAGAAACAACCACTTATTTGGCAAGTTTAGCTTCTAACACAAAAGAATGGACATAAAGCTTGTCATGAGGGGTCTCCTGGACCTGCTTAAGTCCAGATCTAGGTTCCATGTCTCCATGGGACCTCTCATACTTCTTATTCAAGCCAAGAAATGCAAGAAGAAACCCTAGATTTGGCCCATCAATACAAAACACGAAGATTGGCTCAGAAAATTACCTCAAGAAGACCCCCTTGATGAAATAGCAACAGATCTAAGCTCCCCAACACCTCAAGCTTGCTCCTCTCCCTCCTTTCCTTGCAATATCACACAAGATGATGAACAAAAGGCCTTCAAACACACTCACAAGGGCTTACAGACGTATGGAGGCTCTTAGGGTTCAAGGTGGCCGCATATGAGGGCCATAAGGTCCTTTAAATAGGGCTTAGGACCGGGAAATCAGGGTTTCATCAAACAACGCGGACTCGCCGAGTCCATCCCTTGGACTCGCTGAGTCCGGATGCGAACCCCCACTCAAAAACGCGACCCGACTCGGCGAGTCGACTACCAACTCGCCGAGTCCCCTCACAGAATGATAAAAATATATGAAATGGAGATACCTAGGGATTCGGGCTGTTACAAAAAAAAACCCTTCGAGTCAAGGCTCAGTTTAGCAAGTTGAGTGGGGACTCAGTGAGTTGGACAGGTCAGAACTCGGAAATCAGTGAACTCGGCGAGTCAGTAGTCTGACTCGGCGAGTAGGGTCAACATGAAAGGTTGACTTTGGCCAGGACTTTGACTTTGTTCAGAGTTGAGTTAGTTGACTGTTAGAGGTCTATCAGGCTAAGTGCGGCTTTGTTATTGGTAGCTAGGAGAGTTAGAGGAGCAGCGGTTCAGGCGGTGGTTGGTTAGCAGTCCGAGGGTTACCACCAGAATTCAGCAGTTCAGGTGAGTTTCCTTCCAGTAGGAACGGGTCTATGGCCATAATGCCGGCCCGTTCAGTTAGCAGTAGTTTCCCGGACTTCGGTCCGATGCAGTAGTTAGTATGTTTGATGCCTTCGTGGCTCAGACAGGATTTAGGTGTTATGTGTTATGTGTTATGTGTTCCGGGCTACTGCCCGATGTAGTATGCAGTATATGTGTTCATGCTAGTTGATATGTTATGTTATGTTATGTTCAGTCAGTTTTCAGACTTCGGTCCGATGCAGGGCAAGGCCCCAGTTAGTCCAGACTTCGGTCTGATGCAGGGGACAAGGTCCCAGTCAGTTAGTCCGGACTTCGGTTCGATGCAGGGGACAAGGTCCCAGTCAGTTTCCGGACTTCGGTCCGATGCAGGGGGCAAGGCCACAGTTAGTCCGGACCTCGGTCCGATGCAGTGGGCAAGGCCCAGTATGTGCTTTATATGTTATTGTATGGTATGTGGTAGTTTGGGGGAGCTCACTAAGCTTCGTGCTTACAGTTTCAGTTTTTTGTTTCAGGTACTCAGTTTTCAAAAGAGGAGCTCGGGAAGATTGCAGTGCACACACCATAGTCAGCTAGCCTGGGATGTTCTACTCTGATAATAAGTTGTAATTCGAATTAATGCTACGAAATTATGTTATGATTTATGTTACGGTTTTTATGAATATGGTTTTTAGTAATGTTTTAAAAAGAAAATTTTAGTTGTGAGTTTTGGGATGTTACATAACCCAATTTCTTCAATTCTTTTACTAAAAATGCAAACACCTTTCGATAGACCTTTTTCAAAAACAAAACATTCATTAGTAAACTAACTGAACCAACGGATTATCATTTCATGATTATAAATCAAACCCATATTCCCAAATTCGTTCAACTCTTTATTAAAAAAAAGTTAAGTATTTCATTCCAAATCAAAATTATAAAGTACCAAGTTATCCTTTCTAATTTAATATATTTTTACTGGTTTCAGGTACTCAGTTTTCAAAAGAGGAGTTCGGGAAGATTGCAGTGCACACACCATAGTCAGCTAGCCTGGGATGTTCTACTCTGATAATAAGTTGTAATTCGAATTAATGCTACGAAATTATGTTATGATTTATGTTACGGTTTTTATGAATATGGTTTTTAGTAATGTTTTAAAAAGAAAATTTTAGTTGTGATTTTTGGGATGTTACATAACCCAATTTCATCAATTCTTTTACTAAAAATGCAAACACTTTTCGATAGACCTTTTTCAAAAACAAAACATTCATTAGTAAACTAACTGAACAAACGGATTATCATTTCATGATTATAAATCAAACCCTTATTCCCAAATTCGTTCAACTCTTTATTAAAAAAAAGTTAAGTATTTCATTCCAAATCAAAATTATAAAGTACCAAGTTATCCTTTCTAATTTAATATATTTAAAACTTTAATATGTTTTTTGGATAACTTTATGACTTCTTAATTTATAATTTTTTATAATTTTTAGTAATTACTATATGAAATGGATTTACCATATATCTTCAATTTTGAGCCCAATTAATAAAAGAACTTCATTGTTGAGATATTATGTATAACTAATCTGTCAATGTACAAATAATGTGTCAATTTGAAGTAATCCAAAATAGGTTATTTTGGATTCATTGAGAAATTTTTTTTTTTGTTTGAAATTTATGAAATCAGATAGGTTTAGTTTTTATATAGAAATAAAATTACAGAAAAATATTCCTATAGAAACATCCAATATGTTTTTAAAAAAATTACAAAGATGACTCATGCCTAATAAAAAAATTTACAGATTACCACTGTAACACCCTAATAATTTGAATCTAATATATATAAAAACGTTAGATATATTTTATAAGATAAAATAGAAAATGTTTTAAACAAATATATTTTCAAGGATTTTTGTTTAACACAATGTTAAATCATTTCTAAACAAATACATTTTTAACCAAACAACAAATAAAACATAGCATGGTCTCAAGTTCGGTGGTACAATGGCACTATGACCCATTGCTGTCATTTTTTTCTTGATTACCAAGTTAAAAGACTTTTTACAATCTAAAGTCTTATGATGTGAGAAATGTACAAAATCATATGAGATTGCTTCATTTTTGTTAATACCCGAGAAGTTAAAGCAAAAATGTACCACATACTATAGACCCTACACCCATAAAACTCCCCTAGCTATTATGCACATACATTTCATAGTATTCAAATCTTTTATATTTATTTCAACTAAAATCCTTCTATCTTCTATTTCTTTAACATATGTATTGAAATATAACATTAAAAAACTTTAAATAGTAGCGATATTTTTCAAATAGGGGTTGTCTGACTCATCAAAATCCGAACACGCAGTTAAACAAATTTTTTTATAAAATGTTAACAACCAACAGTTTATATGTAGTGACAAAGAACATGGTTTGACATGCGGAATTAAAACTTACACAATTGAACATGGTGATTTGGGTGTTTAAGAGATATATTGAATGTATATGGTGTTTACAAAAAGGATCTAGATCTAGACTATATAATTAACACACACTTACACACTCACTTTTACATCTCACAAGCACCCAAATCACCATGTTCAATTGTGTAAGCTTTAATTCCGCACGTCAAACCATGTTCTTTGTCACTACAATTGGTATCAGAGCGGGTCTTCAAGATCAAGGTGATTTTTGAAGAACGATTCTCGGTTTGGCAATTTTTGTCACAATTTGATCAATTTTGGTGAGTCTCTCTATGATCTCTCGTAATTTTTGATTCGTGCTTTGCGTTCTTGATTATTGATCGTTTGATTCGTTGGATCTAAATTTTTTTAAAAAAAACCCATTGATGATCCAATAATTTTTTTTTAAGATCAAAGCCAACCAAAAACAGAATCAGTTACTGTTCATTTAATTCTTTCTAAGCCCAATTCACACATATGGATATTTCATCTTAGCCCAAATTCGTGAATCAAGTACTGTTACCGATTCTTATTCAATTCTTTCTTCTATCAACGTTATCTTCTCATTAAATATCATCGATGTTAAACTTTCTCATAAAATCAAAATTGAAACTGGATATTATTTGATTACTGGAAGATGACCTTAGATTTGATCACAAAATCGGATTTGATTACAGTCTGGGGTCGAATTGATCTATTATTGTTCACATCGGAATCGACTTTGGTTAAGTCGATTGATTATTGGATTCTAAATCTTTGATTGGATGATATGTTTGAGTCGAATGGTTCTTGTTTGAGTCGACTTCAAATTTTGAGTCTAAATCCAAAGCATCTTGGATTTGATTTCTATGGAGTATTGGGATTGAACGCATCTGATTAGAATTCAATACGTTTGATGATACTTCGTTGATTTTGATTTTGTTTTGTATGATTGAAGTCGATTTCGAGTATGTGTGATGTTTCTTATTCGTAATCTGAAAGTATATTTTGGAATCTGGGATTTGAAGTCAAAGTTTGATTTATTGGAATCGAACTCAATTTGAATGATAACAGAAGATTTCAAAACTTTATATTCGATTTGATGAATTGATGAAGGCTTGATAAAAGAATCGATGTTTTGAAGTCTGGGACAGGCCGATCTTAGTTGGTTGATTATTGATTTTGAATTTGAAATTGATAATCGATTTGGATAGAAGAGTTGGAATCGATGGCCAGTTTGTGATGACGACTCGCTGTTGATGAAAGATTGCGAAAGTTTGAATCTGGATTTTGGTTTTGATAAGACGATTTGGTTTTGATTTTGGATTCACAATCGATGGGTGATGATAGAATGAACGAAAAATGATCGACTATGTTTTGTTGTGAATGAATGATTGAAGACTTCGCATGATTGGAGTCGATGATTTGTTAAAGCAAACTGTTAATTTTGATTTAAGGGGTTGAGTCGATGATCTGTATGTTGTATGTGTGTTCGTTCGCGTCCAAAGGAAATCAATTTGGGAGTCAAGAACGGTTCGCATATGAGATCAAAGTTGAGTTCGCATTTGGGTTTCAAACATGAGTTCGCGTTTGAATCTCAGTATCAATTTCGCATTTGGTTAGATGGATTAAAATGCGAAGGTGATTAATGCGAAGGGATGCGAAGAGTGTAAGAATGAATATGTGAAGCATGTGAAAGCTTTTACAGTAAAATGCGAATTGGGGAAGAAAGCCAAGAGTTTCGCATTTGGTCCCTGCTCTTTTCAAGAAATAACACAAGTAGCCCATCCTCGCAAGTTTGAAGAACATGCAGAAATTGTCAAAACGAGTACCTGTAGTTTCGCATTTTTGACAGTTTATACCCAACTTCGCAAATGGGGTCATAAAATGCTGAAATTGCATTTGGGTTTCAAACATGAGTTCGCGTTTGAATCTCAGTATCAATTTCGCATTTGGTTAGATTTATTAAAATGCGAATGTGATTAATGCGAAGGGATGCGAAGAGTGTAAGAATGAATATGTGAAGCATGTGAAAGCTTTTACAGTAAAATGCGAATTGGGGAAGAAAGCCAAGAGTTTCGCATTTGGTCCCTGCTCTTTTCAAGAAATAACACAAGTAGCCCAACTTCGCAAGTTTGAAGAACATGCAGAAATTGTCAAAACGAGTACCTGTAGTTTCGCATTTTTGACAGTTTATACCCAACTTCGCAAATGGGGTCATAAAATGCTGAAATTGCAGAATTTTCAAATCTGGTCCCTGCAGTTTGTGCGAATTTACACATTTTACCCAGTTTCGCAAATGGGGGTGTGTTTCGCATATTTGACTGTTTTTGGCGCAACGGGTCACTGCAGAATTTTGAAATTGACAATTTCTACCCATTTTTGAGAAATTTTGTCAAAGGCGATCCGTGAACGGCAATAAAAATTGATTATTTTTTGGGTTTTCCGGATTGAAGCACAAAGTTTATGCCACATGTTAAGGGGGAGTTTTAACATGAAAAATTCTGAATAGAGCACGTTCTTTTTCCTTTGGTGTTGTATAATCAAATTTCGATTATAAAAAGGGGCAGAAGTTTTATATGGAAATTCGAACTTGAATTTTTCATATTACGCGGATTTGAAGACCGAAGTGATCTTGGAATTTTGAACCTACGAGTTGATGCAACTGGAAGTTCGGAAGTGATGTATTTGAAATGGGTTTGGAATTATTGAAGATTTTTGGGGTGTGTTTTTATGCGCAACTTTTGGGTGATTATTTGGAATTAATCATTTGTTGCTGCTCGGATTGTATGGTCTCACATCCTAGAGCCCAAATTGAAGAGTCATGGAAGAATTGAAGATTGAAGTTAGTTTCGACATGTGTCACCTTTGAGGCTCGAACCGCGTAGTGCTTGATTTTGGAAGATTTGAAGTGGGTCATTCATTCCTAACTTTGAGGGGGAGAATGTTGGGGTGCAAAGTTATTCATTCATGATTTTGTAAATGTTTGACTTTTGTAAAACCCACTTGCATGTGGTGCTTTAGCCTTTAGACCCATTTGTTAGTTAGAGTGAGAGAGTGAGATGTAAACACCTCTATAAATAGTGGGTTCATACCACTTGTAGAGGTGTGCTTGAGAGATGTAAAAGTGAGTGTGTAAGTGTGTGTTAATTATGTAGTCTAGATCTAGATCCTTTTTGTAAACACCATATACATTCAATATATCTCTTAAACACCCAAATCACCATGTTTAATTGTTTAAGCTTTAATTCCGCATGTCAAACCATGTTCTTTGTAACTACATTATATCCAAAAAGTAAGATGCAATCAATGTCTCTAAAAATCTCAAAAACCATTGGCCAAAGATCAAAAATAAATTATTCAATCCATAACTAAAATTTTGTATACAAAATATGAACTACAAAAGTTATTTTGGGGATTTTTACCGTACACACTTTTTCTTCTTTGGTCGTCTCATTTGTCAAAAATTTAAATTTTTCTCAAATCCTCGGTTTGAGTTCAGTTACGCCCGAAGGTGTACCCGAATCCCTCAAACCTAGGTGTGACATCCCCAAAATCACGGCCAGAAAAGACCGGTTTTGTTTATACTTTATTTCAAAATCAGAGTTATCTTTTAATAAAAGGGTTGCGGAATTTGTCCCAAAACAATAATATGATAAAGATTTATCAAAAGCATTTCCATAGAAATGTATTTCATTAAAAGACTCGGGATGTCATGTTCGTACAGATCAAAAGTATAAACAGTACAATATAAGCCTTACTACATTATTTCATATCTACAGGCCTATATCCGTAATCCCTCGTCCAAAACATCACACCTATGCTCATGCGCCACTACCTGTAATGCATAAAACTGAGTGGGTCAGGCTTGGGAGCCTGGTGAGCACATAGGGTTTTCAACCCACAATAAATAAGTTTATTAATTTCATCAATCAACAATAACCCGATTACCCGTTCCCGTTATCCTCACTTTACGTCCCTAAACACCTATCATAAGGGACCTAGCCTAAGGATTATCATCGGGACGGACACTACTGCTAAGGGGATTCCTCAGCAATAAATGTCCTAATAGGCAACCATGTGGGGGATGGAGTACACCGGTGAACACATCGTTCACAACACCTACAGGTTGCGAGCCTGCTAGTGTTCCACTGGACTGTCTAGAAGAGTCCGTGGTCGTCATCTATACTCCGCTAGATGACTGGATCAACAACAACAACATCGAGGCCTCTCATCATTTTATCACACATCACCTATTACATCTACCCATGTTTTACCCCAACATTTTCGTAGATATAAAATACATATACAGTTTAAATCATTGAAAACATGTATAACAACGTTCATCTAGCATAGATAGCAAGTATTCAGATAATATGCACACATAGCACGTAATTTATATAAAATACTTCATATCTATGTGTAAGTTGAAGGTAACTATGCACTCACCGGAAAAGGTGGTGATTCCGAACTCAGACAGCACTTCGCTTCTTAAAAAGAATTTTTCTTCGACGAAACCTAGTATTATTACCACTAGAGTTTAGTTTATTATTCGTCGAGACTAATTAATAGTCTAGCTATTATTATTATTATATAAGCGTCAAAAAAAATACTTATATAACCCATAATAATAGCCCAAGTATTTATTATAAGTTCCTAATAACGTTACTATAATTAAATAAAAGTTATATTAAAAATAGCGTAGGCGTAGCTCACTTACAGCGGGTTTTATAGAAAACCGGGCTTTGCTTGGAGCAGCGTTCCTGAGCCGAAAAGCTCTTCTTCTCAGAGCCTTCGAGCACTCCGGGGCTTCCGCCTCGTGCTAGGGAGGTTCCCTAGGCTTTTCGGGGGATTTCGGGGCTAGAGAGAGGTTCTAGAGAGAGAGAGAGTAAAGAGAAGAAAGAATGGGAAAGGTGTGAAGAAAATGAGGGTGGGAGAGGTGGTATTTATAGGGTGAAATGTGGCTGAACTTGGTGCCACATGTCACCATCTGGTGGCAAGCCTTGGGGAGAAAGCAATGGCCAAGATTGTGCCACATCACCCATTTTCGCACAGCACACTTCCGACTTCTAAAATCCGTAACTTTCACATACGACCTCCTTTTTTGACGTTCTTTATATCCACGCGTAGGTAATAATAAGATCTACAACTTTCATTTTGACACCGTCAGCTAATTCTCGACCGATCTTAAATTTAACAGTACAAGGAGATTATACTGTTAAACGTCTGCGTAAAATTAATAACTTCTACATACGGACTCTGTTTTTGTCTGTCTTTTTACCGTTGATTTCCTATTAATGAGATCTTCAACTCTCATTTATGTTGCGTAAGCCAAAAACCGCTCGAACTAAAATTCGAGTTTCAGGCCGTGCACTGCTAAGCCGAATCTTAGAAAAATCATAACTTCTTCATACGAAGTCAGATTTGGGCATTCTTTTTATCGATGTTCTTAGTTTAACATATTCTACGACTTTTGTTTAGATTGCTAAGGCTAAAAAGTCTTCTATCGTAAATTCACTATTTACGTTTCCCGGTGTCGTGCCGGTTTTGTCGTAAAACTTCGGCGGGCCATAACTTCTTCTTTATAGCTCGGATTTCGGCATTCTTTATATGCACGGGAACCTTGAGACATATTCTACAACTTTATGTAGAGATATCGGGATTATCTCACACTTTAATTTTGACGCTCATTTTTATTCTTTATTAATTATACATTTATAATTAAATAATAAACACATAAACACACATAATTCACATAATACTCAAATATTTCATATTTATTACTTCAAAAAGAGTTACAATAGTTGACCTAGACTATTACATTGACAAAAATGCTTAGCCCTGAAAACCCGGGCGTTACAATTCTCACCCCCTTAGGATGATTCCGTCCCGGAATCATGCATCAGCAAACAGATGTGGATAGCGACTCATCATGTCATCCTCTGTTTCCCAAGTGAGATTCGGCCCATTCGAATGTTTCCATCGGACTAGCACCAAGTCGACCATCTTGCGTCGTAACTTCTTAGTCTTACGGTCAATAATTGCCTCAGGCTCTTCGATCAGCCTTTTATTCTCATCCATCCTTAATTCCGAGATTGGAATTATGTCGGGAACATCTCCCATGAATTTCCTCAAATAACACACATGGAAGGTGTTATGAATACCATTGAGTTCTTCGGGCAATTCCAGCTTGTAAGCTTGGTTCCCAATCCTCTGAAGAACTTTGAATGGTCCAATAAACCTTGGACTCAACTTTCCTCGTTTCCCAAATCGTATAAGTCCCTTCCACGGTGAGACTTTAAGTAAAACGGAATCCCCAACTTCGAAGGTTATCGGTCGTATTTTCTTGTCGGCATAGCTCTTCTGACGATCCTGAGCTGCTAACATTCTTTCCCTAATCACCTTCAATTTCTCAGCAGTCTCATGGACTATCTCGGAGCCCATAAACTGCTTCTCTCCGGCTTCAAGCCAACAAGACGGCGTACGACACTTCTGCCCATACAAGGCTTGATAAGGAGCCATCTTGATGCTCGAGTGAAAACTATTGTTGTAGGAAAATTCTACCAGAGGTAAGTGCTCGTCCCAATTCCCTTGGAATTCGAGGGTACATGCTCTCAGCATATCTTCCAACGTCTGAATCGTTCTTTCACTCTGACCATCAGTTTGCGGATGGTAAGCAGTACTCAAACACAACTTTGTACCCAACTCCTCTTGTAGACTCCTCCAAAACCTCGATGTGAAACGACTATCACGATCTGACACAATAGTAAGAGGGACACCGTGAAGTCTTACAATTTCCTTCACGTAAGCATTTGCGAGCTTATCCATAGACCACTTCTCGTTGGCTGCTATGAAGTGTGCACTCTTGGTGAAACGATCCACGACTACCCAAATCATGTCGTGACCATTCTTCGTTCTGGGCAGTTTAGTCACAAAATCCATGGTGATGTCTTCCCATTTACCCATGGGTACAGGTAAGGGTTCTAAACTCCCATACGGTTTTTGATGTTGTGCCTTAACCCTCGCACATGTTACGCACTCAGCCACATACTTCGCAACATTGAGCTTCATCGTCGGCCACCAGTAGTAGGGTTTTAGGTCCTTATACATTTTAGTGCTACCGGGATGAATCGAGTACATGGTCTTGTGTGCTTCTTCCATTAGAAGATCTCTTATTCCTCCCGTCTTAGGTACCCAAATTCGATCTTGGAATACATTCAGTCCTCGACTGTTCGTACCGAACACTAACGTTTTTCCCAAACGTTCTTCCGTTCGGTCATTCTTTTCTAAGGCTTCTTCTTGAGCTTTCCTGATACTTTCCACAATCATCGAGACGACTTCAATTCTTAACGCTCTTGGCCTTCTTCTTTCAAGATTGACTTTCCGACTGAGAGCATCAGCAACAATATTTGCTTTACCTGGGTGGTAAAGTATCTCACAGTCGTAGTCCTTGAGAAGTTCTAGCCAGCGTCGTTGCCTCATGTTCAACTCCTTCTGATTAAAGAGATACTGGAGACTCTTATGATCAGTGAAGAGCTTGCACTTCGTACCGTAGAGGTAATGCCTCCATATCTTTAAGGCGAATACTACCGCTGCCAACTCCAGATCATGAGTGGGGTAGTTCTTTTCGTGCTCTTTCAATTGTCGAGATGCGTATGCTATCACCTTTTCTCTTTGGGTCAGAACACAACCTAACCCGACTCCAGATGCATCACTATAAACTGCAAAATCTTCGACTCCATCGGGTAGAGAAAGTATCGGCGCTTCACATAACTTCTTCTTTAGCTTCTCGAACGCCTCATCGTGTTTCTCACTCCATGTATACGTAGCTCCTTTATGGGTCAAAGCTGTTAATGGAGCAGCTATCGAAGAAAAGCCTTGGATAAATCGTCGGTAATATCCGGCTAATCCTAGAAAGCTTCGAATCTCCGTGGGATTCTTCGGACGTTCCCACTTCATTACAGCCTCGATCTTGGCGGGATCAACCATTATTCCCTCTTGGTTAACAACATGACCCAAGAATTGGACTTCCCGTATCCAAAAGTCGCATTTGGAGAACTTTGCAAAAAGCTTCTCCTTCTTTAACACCTCCAACACTTCTCGTAGATGCTTGTCGTGCTCCTCCTGGCTTTTCGAGTATATGAGAATGTCGTCGATGAACACTATCACGGATTTATCGAGGAATGGTTTACAAACCCTGTTCATCAAATCCATGAATGCTGCGGGAGCATTGGTTAGTCCGAATGACATAACCAAGAACTCGTAGTGTCCATATCTTGTTCTGAATGCAGTCTTCTCAATATCCTGCTCTCTCACCTTCAGCTGATGATATCCTGACCTAAGATCGATCTTTGAGAAGTAGCTCGAACCTTGCAGCTGATCGAATAGATCATCAATCCTCGGTAATGGATACTTGTTCTTCACCGTTGCCTTATTCAACTCTCGGTAGTCTATGCACATCCTCATGCTTCCGTCCTTCTTCTTCACGAATAACACCGGAGCTCCCCAGGGTGATGAACTAGGTCGAATGAAACCGCTATCCAACAGCTCCTGAAGTTGCATCATGAGCTCCTTCATCTCCGTCGGTGCTAATCGGTAAGGTGCCTTTGCTATCGATGTTGTTCCTGGTAATAAGTCTATACGAAATTCTACTTGCCTATCAGGTGGTAATCCGGGAAGATCTTCGGGAAAGACTTCCGGATAATCGCACACAACCGGTATATTCTGCACCTCTTTCTTTTCCTTCTTAGCATCGATTACGAATGCCAAGTATGATGCACATCCTTTGGACAAACATTTTCTGGCTTTCATCAAGGAGATGATTCCAGAATTCACTCTGCGTTTGTCCCCGTACACCATAAATGATTCCTTTCTGGGTGGGTTTATCCTAACTATCTTCTTTCGGCATAATATCTCGGCATCGTTGGCGCTAAGCCAATCCATACCCAAAACGATGTCGAAACCGTTTAACTCTATGGGTAATAGTTCCTCATGGAATTCGTTTCCGTTTAGGTTAATGACGATGTTCCTAATACGATTACTAACAGGTACGAATTTGCCACTGGCAACTTCTACAATCAGGGCATTATCTAGTTTTTCTACAGGTAATGCTAATTTCGCACTAAATTTATGCGACACAAAGGAGTAGTTGGCTCCGGAATCAAACAGTATATTTGCAGGCAAACCATTTACAAGAAAGGTACCTGAAGCGACGTCTGCTGCCTCCTTTGCAGCCTCGAGCGTCATCTGGAAGGCTCTCGCCTTCGGCTTTGGTGGTATGTTGGGTCTTCCTGCCTCCTTCTTCTTCGGGCAGTCCTTCAAAATGTGCCCTTCTTCATTACACCCATAACAGGCCTTCTGGTTAAGAGTGCATTCGTTGGCATAGTGCCCAGGCTTTCTGCATTTGTAACAAGTGACCCCTCCATCACACTTCCCAGAGTGCTTCTTCTTGCACTTGTCACACCACTTTGCTTCTGATCCTCCTCCTCTCGAACTAGACTTCGAGAATCTACCTTTCTTACCGGACATCGAGGATCCGTCAAATTTCCGTTTCTCTCCCACTTCCGCTCTCTCCAGACCCTTTTCTCGTATCTGGGTCTCCACATTCTTAGCAGCCCAGATGGTAGCTTTCAGAGTGGTAGTTTGCTTGACCATTGGACCGAAGTCCGCTGGTAATCCGAGGGAAAATTTGTTAACCTTGGAGAGTTCAGTTGGGACGAGGTGAGGAACAAGCTTCATTTTCTCAGTAAAGCTTGCAGCGTATTCAGTAACGCTCATCCTCCCCTTCTTCAGACTCTGGAATTCGTTGTTGATCTCCAGAAGATCCTGCTCAGAGCAGTATTGCATCTTTAACTGTACCAGAAAATCCTCCCACGACATCTTGCTTGCTTCACCTTTGGGCATTGAATCAGCTAGTAGCTTCCACCAGCTTAGTACTCCAGATTTCAATAGAGGAACTGCAAGAGCAGTCTTCTGCCTATTGCTACACTCGCAACTCTCAAACATTGTCTCCATCTCAGAGATCCAGTTCATGACTTCCACCGGCGTCGGGCTTCCGGATAGACTCGGTGGCTTGGATGCCATGAAATCCTTGTATTTGCATCCACGTCCATCATTTCCTCCATCCTGGTGGTTTTGCCTAACTATCGGTGGGTTGGCTTGACCAATAGTCCCACTGTAGTTTCCTTCTTCAGTCTGCCCTTCGTTCAACTCGGGCTGTTCGAGCTGAATAGTCGCTTCCTCTCGATTTTGCTGGAGCAAACGCCTGGTTTCCTCCATTTGACGATCCAACATTGCCTGGATCATCGCTTGCACTCCGGCCATCGTTATTGGTCCGGCGGCGGCTTCCACAACTGGTATTTGCTCGATCACGGGGGGTTGGTGTCCGTTCCCATTTGCGTTTACGTTTCCGCTACGGGTCCTTACCATCTTGATCTATATACCGAATAAGGTGGATTTAGATCTTTATTTAGGAGAGACGTTTTAAATCATCCTTATCACTCCGAAACGTTTACATGCTAGTTCTAATATCGTAGTCGTACGTTTAGAATCCTAAACACATAAGGTTCCAGATCCGGTCGGCAACAGACCATAGATCCCGAACAAAATAACAGCATATCATGCATAAAACATTTAGCACATAAAAGCATTTTAGGCACAATTCCTAAAATAAGCTAGTGCTCACACCTCACAATCATCGCTTAGCATTCTAAGTTTAAGTCTAGAAATCCTACAAATTCCTAGTTCGCTTAAACTAATGCTCTGATACCAACTGTGACATCCCCAAAATCACGGCCAGAAAAGACCGGTTTTGTTTATACTTTATTTCAAAATCAGAGTTATCTTTTAATAAAAGGGTTGCGGAATTTGTCCCAAAACAATAATATGATAAAGATTTATCAAAAGCATTTCCATAGAAATGTATTTCATTAAAAGACTCGGGATGTCATGTTCGTACAGATCAAAAGTATAAACAGTACAATATAAGCCTTACTACATTATTTCATATCTACAGGCCTATATCCGTAATCCCTCGTCCAAAACATCACACCTATGCTCATGCGCCACTACCTGTAATGCATAAAACTGAGTGGGTCAGGCTTGGGAGCCTGGTGAGCACATAGGGTTTTCAACCCACAATAAATAAGTTTATTAATTTCATCAATCAACAATAACCCGATTACCCGTTCCCGTTATCCTCACTTTACGTCCCTAAACACCTATCATAAGGGACCTAGCCTAAGGATTATCATCGGGACGGACACTACTGCTAAGGGGATTCCTCAGCAATAAATGTCCTAATAGGCAACCATGTGGGGGATGGAGTACACCGGTGAACACATCGTTCACAACACCTACAGGTTGCGAGCCTGCTAGTGTTCCACTGGACTGTCTAGAAGAGTCCGTGGTCGTCATCTATACTCCGCTAGATGACTGGATCAACAACAACAACATCGAGGCCTCTCATCATTTTATCACACATCACCTATTACATCTACCCATGTTTTACCCCAACATTTTCGTAGATATAAAATACATATACAGTTTAAATCATTGAAAACATGTATAACAACGTTCATCTAGCATAGATAGCAAGTATTCAGATAATATGCACACATAGCACGTAATTTATATAAAATACTTCATATCTATGTGTAAGTTGAAGGTAACTATGCACTCACCGGAAAAGGTGGTGATTCCGAACTCAGACAGCACTTCGCTTCTTAAAAAGAATTTTTCTTCGACGAAACCTAGTATTATTACCACTAGAGTTTAGTTTATTATTCGTCGAGACTAATTAATAGTCTAGCTATTATTATTATTATATAAGCGTCAAAAAAAATACTTATATAACCCATAATAATAGCCCAAGTATTTATTATAAGTTCCTAATAACGTTACTATAATTAAATAAAAGTTATATTAAAAATAGCGTAGGCGTAGCTCACTTACAGCGGGTTTTATAGAAAACCGGGCTTTGCTTGGAGCAGCGTTCCTGAGCCGAAAAGCTCTTCTTCTCAGAGCCTTCGAGCACTCCGGGGCTTCCGCCTCGTGCTAGGGAGGTTCCCTAGGCTTTTCGGGGGATTTCGGGGCTAGAGAGAGGTTCTAGAGAGAGAGAGAGTAAAGAGAAGAAAGAATGGGAAAGGTGTGAAGAAAATGAGGGTGGGAGAGGTGGTATTTATAGGGTGAAATGTGGCTGAACTTGGTGCCACATGTCACCATCTGGTGGCAAGCCTTGGGGAGAAAGCAATGGCCAAGATTGTGCCACATCACCCATTTTCGCACAGCACACTTCCGACTTCTAAAATCCGTAACTTTCACATACGACCTCCTTTTTTGACGTTCTTTATATCCACGCGTAGGTAATAATAAGATCTACAACTTTCATTTTGACACCGTCAGCTAATTCTCGACCGATCTTAAATTTAACAGTACAAGGAGATTATACTGTTAAACGTCTGCGTAAAATTAATAACTTCTACATACGGACTCTGTTTTTGTCTGTCTTTTTACCGTTGATTTCCTATTAATGAGATCTTCAACTCTCATTTATGTTGCGTAAGCCAAAAACCGCTCGAACTAAAATTCGAGTTTCAGGCCGTGCACTGCTAAGCCGAATCTTAGAAAAATCATAACTTCTTCATACGAAGTCAGATTTGGGCATTCTTTTTATCGATGTTCTTAGTTTAACATATTCTACGACTTTTGTTTAGATTGCTAAGGCTAAAAAGTCTTCTATCGTAAATTCACTATTTACGTTTCCCGGTGTCGTGCCGGTTTTGTCGTAAAACTTCGGCGGGCCATAACTTCTTCTTTATAGCTCGGATTTCGGCATTCTTTATATGCACGGGAACCTTGAGACATATTCTACAACTTTATGTAGAGATATCGGGATTATCTCACACTTTAATTTTGACGCTCATTTTTATTCTTTATTAATTATACATTTATAATTAAATAATAAACACATAAACACACATAATTCACATAATACTCAAATATTTCATATTTATTACTTCAAAAAGAGTTACAATAGTTGACCTAGACTATTACATTGACAAAAATGCTTAGCCTTGAAAACCCGGGCGTTACACTAGGCTCTGATACCAACTTGTAATGTCATAAAATTTCCAACCAAAAATTTTCGTTTTTACAACCATCAAAACATGAGTAGTAAGTTTAAATTACAAAGTAACAATGTAGTCACAACCGATTACATAACAAAAGATAAAATAGTTTTCCCCGAGTGTGTGTACGGTCACGCTGGCACCTTCCCACGGTCCTCACTCGTACCTGAAACACATAATACAACAACTGTAAGCATAAAGTTTAGTGAGTTCCCAAAATACAACATACGCACATACGCCTTTCCAGGCCTTGACCTTCCGGTCCATGTGTCTCAGGGGACTTCCGTCCCGACTGGGTAAACTTTCCGGTCCTACCCACGTCCACCCTTACAGTCCATATGACCACGCCTTCCGGCCCATATCAAACATATCATACATGACACATATAGCAAATAACTTAACACACATAAGGCATATATTTCATATCAGATTCGACCTTCCGGTCACATAGTCAAAACCCTTCCGGGTACAGTATAGTGAGAAGACTCACCTCGTATGCCTCGCTAAGTCGCTAATCGTGAATCCTAGAATCACTCGGGCTCGAACCCTCGAGCTGCAATCCTCCTATAATATTACAAATCGATAATTATTACTTGTACCACTAAGGTGGACCATCCATATCAAGTCAACACAAGTTGACTTGGTCAGCAGTCTTTAGGCAATTTGGACCAGACTCGACGAGTCCACAGTAGCGACTCAGCGAGTCTACGCGTTTTTACCAACTCTCAAGAATTTTCCCTTTGACTCGTCGAGTACTCCCCCGACTCGACGAGCTCCACCTGGGCCTGAATCACAGGGCCACCGCGACTCAACTCGCCGAGTCGAAGGTCGACTCGGCGAGTCCCAACCTGACTCGGTCCACCTGTCAAAACCTTTCCAACTCTCTGCGACTCACTGAGTCGCCCACAACTCGGTCCGGACTACACACAGGATGGTCTCAAGGACAATCTTCAAGCGACTCGTCGAGTCTGTTCTTCAGACTCGGCGAGTCCATGCCATGCACCAGCTAAAACTGGCTTTTGCGGTCAGATCCGTTCCATACATACATAGATCTGGCCTTCCCAAGCTTATTTGTCACGTAAAGACTCAGTCTTGGTTGCCATGCAATGCATACAAGGCTTATTTTGAAGAAACAACCACTTATTTGGCAAGTTTAGCTTCTAACACAAAAGAATGGACATAAAGCTTGTCATGAGGGGTCTCCTGGACCTGCTTAAGTCCAGATCTAGGTTCCATGTCTCCATGGGACCTCTCATACTTCTTATTCAAGCCAAGAAATGCAAGAAGAAACCCTAGATTTGGCCCATCAATACAAAACACGAAGATTGGCTCAGAAAATTACCTCAAGAAGACCCCCTTGATGAAATAGCAACAGATCTAAGCTCCCCAACACCTCAAGCTTGCTCCTCTCCCTCCTTTCCTTGCAATATCACACAAGATGATGAACAAAAGGCCTTCAAACACACTCACAAGGGCTTACAGACGTATGGAGGCTCTTAGGGTTCAAGGTGGCCTCATATGAGGGCCATAAGGTCCTTTAAATAGGGCTTAGGACCGGGAAATCAGGGTTTCATCAAACAACGCGGACTCGCCGAGTCCATCCCTTGGACTCGCTGAGTCCGGATGCGAACCCCCACTCAAAAACGCGACCCGACTCGGCGAGTCGACTACCAACTCGTCGAGTCCCCTCACAGAATGATAAAAATATATGAAATGGAGATACCTAGGGATTCGGGCTGTTACAAAAAAAAACCCTTCGAGTCAAGGCTCAGTTTAGCAAGTTGAGTGGGGACTCAGTGAGTTGGACAGGTCAGAACTCGGAAATCAGTGAACTCGGCGAGTCAGTAGTCTGACTCGGCGAGTAGGGTCAACATGAAAGGTTGACTTTGGCCAGGACTTTGACTTTGTTCAGAGTTGAGTTAGTTGACTGTTAGAGGTCTATCAGGCTAAGTGCGGCTTTGTTATTGGTAGCTAGGAGAGTTAGAGGAGCAGCAGTTCAGGCGGTGGTTGGTTAGCAGTCCGAGGGTTACCACCAGAATTCAGCAGTTCAGGTGAGTTTCCTTCCAGTAGGAACGGGTCTATGGCCATAATGCCGGCCCGTTCAGTTAGCAGTAGTTTCCCGGACTTCGGTCCGATGCAGTAGTTAGTATGTTTGATGCCTTCGTGGCTCAGACAGGATTTAGGTGTTATGTGTTATGTGTTATGTGTTCCGGGCTACTGCCCGATGTAGTATGCAGTATATGTGTTCATGCTAGTTGATATGTTATGTTATGTTATGTTCAGTCAGTTTTCAGACTTCGGTCCGATGCAGGGCAAGGCCCCAGTTAGTCCAGACTTCGGTCTGATGCAGGGGACAAGGTCCCAGTCAGTTAGTCCGGACTTCGGTTCGATGCAGGGGACAAGGTCCCAGTCAGTTTCCGGACTTCGGTCCGATGCAGGTGGCAAGGCCACAGTTAGTCCGGACCTCGGTCCGATGCAGTGGGCAAGGCCCAGTATGTGCTTTATATGTTATTGTATGGTATGTGGTAGTTTGGGGGAGCTCACTAAGCTTCGTGCTTACAGTTTCAGTTTTTGGTTTCAGGTACTCAGTTTTCAGAAGAGGAGCTCGGGAAGATTGCAGTGCACACACCATAGTCAGCTAGCCTGGGATGTTCTACTCTGATAATAAGTTGTAATTCGAATTAATGCTACGAAATTATGTTATGATTTATGTTACGGTTTTTATGAATATGGTTTTTAGTAATGTTTTAAAAAGAAAATTTTAGTTGTGAGTTTTGGGATGTTACATAACCCAATTTCTTCAATTCTTTTACTAAAAATGCAAACACCTTTCGATAGACCTTTTTCAAAAACAAAACATTCATTAGTAAACTAACTGAACCAACGGATTATCATTTCATGATTATAAATCAAACCCATATTCCCAAATTCGTTCAACTCTTTATTAAAAAAAAGTTAAGTATTTCATTCCAAATCAAAATTATAAAGTACCAAGTTATCCTTTCTAATTTAATATATTTTTACTGGTTTCAGGTACTCAGTTTTCAAAAGAGGAGTTCGGGAAGATTGCAGTGCACACACCATAGTCAGCTAGCCTGGGATGTTCTACTCTGATAATAAGTTGTAATTCGAATTAATGCTACGAAATTATGTTATGATTTATGTTACGGTTTTTATGAATATGGTTTTTAGTAATGTTTTAAAAAGAAAATTTTAGTTGTGATTTTTGGGATGTTACATAACCCAATTTCATCAATTCTTTTACTAAAAATGCAAACACTTTTCGATAGACCTTTTTCAAAAACAAAACATTCATTAGTAAACTAACTGAACAAACGGATTATCATTTCATGATTATAAATCAAACCCTTATTCCCAAATTCGTTCAACTCTTTATTAAAAAAAAGTTAAGTATTTCATTCCAAATCAAAATTATAAAGTACCAAGTTATCCTTTCTAATTTAATATATTTAAAACTTTAATATGTTTTTTGGATAACTTTATGACTTCTTAATTTATAATTTTTTATAATTTTTAGTAATTACTATATGAAATGGATTTACCATATATCTTCAATTTTGAGCCCAATTAATAAAAGAACTTCATTGTTGAGATATTATGTATAACTAATCTGTCAATGTACAAATAATGTGTCAATTTGAAGTAATCCAAAATAGGTTATTTTGGATTCATTGAGAAATTTTTTTTTTGTTTGAAATTTATGAAATCAGATAGGTTTAGTTTTTATATAGAAATAAAATTACAGAAAAATATTCCTATAGAAACATCCAATATGTTTTTAAAAAAATTACAAAGATGACTCATGCCTAATAAAAAAATTTACAGATTACCACTGTAACACCCTAATAATTTGAATCTAATATATATAAAAACGTTAGATATATTTTATAAGATAAAATAGAAAATGTTTTAAACAAATATATTTTCAAGGATTTTTGTTTAACACAATGTTAAATCATTTCTAAACAAATACATTTTTAACCAAACAACAAATAAAACATAGCATGGTCTCAAGTTCGGTGGTACAATGGCACTATGACCCATTGCTGTCATTTTTTTCTTGATTACCAAGTTAAAAGACTTTTTACAATCTAAAGTCTTATGATGTGAGAAATGTACAAAATCATATGAGATTGCTTCATTTTTGTTAATACCCGAGAAGTTAAAGCAAAAATGTACCACATACTATAGACCCTACACCCATAAAACTCCCCTAGCTATTATGCACATACATTTCATAGTATTCAAATCTTTTATATTTATTTCAACTAAAATCCTTCTATCTTCTATTTCTTTAACATATGTATTGAAATATAACATTAAAAAACTTTAAATAGTAGCGATATTTTTCAAATAGGGGTTGTCTGACTCATCAAAATCCGAACACGCAGTTAAACAAATTTTTTTATAAAATGTTAACAACCAACAGTTTATATGTAGTGACAAAGAACATGGTTTGACATGCGGAATTAAAACTTACACAATTGAACATGGTGATTTGGGTGTTTAAGAGATATATTGAATGTATATGGTGTTTACAAAAAGGATCTAGATCTAGACTATATAATTAACACACACTTACACACTCACTTTTACATCTCACAAGCACCCAAATCACCATGTTCAATTGTGTAAGCTTTAATTCCGCACGTCAAACCATGTTCTTTGTCACTACAATTGGTATCAGAGCGGGTCTTCAAGATCAAGGTGATTTTTGAAGAACGATTCTCGGTTTGGCAATTTTTGTCACAATTTGATCAATTTTGGTGAGTCTCTCTATGATCTCTCGTAATTTTTGATTCGTGCTTTGCGTTCTTGATTATTGATCGTTTGATTCGTTGGATCTAAATTTTTTTAAAAAAAACCCATTGATGATCCAATAATTTTTTTTTAAGATCAAAGCCAACCAAAAACAGAATCAGTTACTGTTCATTTAATTCTTTCTAAGCCCAATTCACACATATGGATATTTCATCTTAGCCCAAATTCGTGAATCAAGTACTGTTACCGATTCTTATTCAATTCTTTCTTCTATCAACGTTATCTTCTCATTAAATATCATCGATGTTAAACTTTCTCATAAAATCAAAATTGAAACTGGATATTATTTGATTACTGGAAGATGACCTTAGATTTGATCACAAAATCGGATTTGATTACAGTCTGGGGTCGAATTGATCTATTATTGTTCACATCGGAATCGACTTTGGTTAAGTCGATTGATTATTGGATTCTAAATCTTTGATTGGATGATATGTTTGAGTCGAATGGTTCTTGTTTGAGTCGACTTCAAATTTTGAGTCTAAATCCAAAGCATCTTGGATTTGATTTCTATGGAGTATTGGGATTGAACGCATCTGATTAGAATTCAATACGTTTGATGATACTTCGTTGATTTTGATTTTGTTTTGTATGATTGAAGTCGATTTCGAGTATGTGTGATGTTTCTTATTCGTAATCTGAAAGTATATTTTGGAATCTGGGATTTGAAGTCAAAGTTTGATTTATTGGAATCGAACTCAATTTGAATGATAACAGAAGATTTCAAAACTTTATATTCGATTTGATGAATTGATGAAGGCTTGATAAAAGAATCGATGTTTTGAAGTCTGGGACAGGCCGATCTTAGTTGGTTGATTATTGATTTTGAATTTGAAATTGATAATCGATTTGGATAGAAGAGTTGGAATCGATGGCCAGTTTGTGATGACGACTCGCTGTTGATGAAAGATTGCGAAAGTTTGAATCTGGATTTTGGTTTTGATAAGACGATTTGGTTTTGATTTTGGATTCACAATCGATGGGTGATGATAGAATGAACGAAAAATGATCGACTATGTTTTGTTGTGAATGAATGATTGAAGACTTCGCATGATTGGAGTCGATGATTTGTTAAAGCAAACTGTTAATTTTGATTTAAGGGGTTGAGTCGATGATCTGTATGTTGTATGTGTGTTCGTTCGCGTCCAAAGGAAATCAATTTGGGAGTCAAGAACGGTTCGCATATGAGATCAAAGTTGAGTTCGCATTTGGGTTTCAAACATGAGTTCGCGTTTGAATCTCAGTATCAATTTCGCATTTGGTTAGATGGATTAAAATGCGAAGGTGATTAATGCGAAGGGATGCGAAGAGTGTAAGAATGAATATGTGAAGCATGTGAAAGCTTTTACAGTAAAATGCGAATTGGGGAAGAAAGCCAAGAGTTTCGCATTTGGTCCCTGCTCTTTTCAAGAAATAACACAAGTAGCCCATCCTCGCAAGTTTGAAGAACATGCAGAAATTGTCAAAACGAGTACCTGTAGTTTCGCATTTTTGACAGTTTATACCCAACTTCGCAAATGGGGTCATAAAATGCTGAAATTGCATTTGGGTTTCAAACATGAGTTCGCGTTTGAATCTCAGTATCAATTTCGCATTTGGTTAGATTTATTAAAATGCGAATGTGATTAATGCGAAGGGATGCGAAGAGTGTAAGAATGAATATGTGAAGCATGTGAAAGCTTTTACAGTAAAATGCGAATTGGGGAAGAAAGCCAAGAGTTTCGCATTTGGTCCCTGCTCTTTTCAAGAAATAACACAAGTAGCCCAACTTCGCAAGTTTGAAGAACATGCAGAAATTGTCAAAACGAGTACCTGTAGTTTCGCATTTTTGACAGTTTATACCCAACTTCGCAAATGGGGTCATAAAATGCTGAAATTGCAGAATTTTCAAATCTGGTCCCTGCAGTTTGTGCGAATTTACACATTTTACCCAGTTTCGCAAATGGGGGTGTGTTTCGCATATTTGACTGTTTTTGGCGCAACGGGTCACTGCAGAATTTTGAAATTGACAATTTCTACCCATTTTTGAGAAATTTTGTCAAAGGCGATCCGTGAACGGCAATAAAAATTGATTATTTTTTGGGTTTTCCGGATTGAAGCACAAAGTTTATGCCACATGTTAAGGGGGAGTTTTAACATGAAAAATTCTGAATAGAGCACGTTCTTTTTCCTTTGGTGTTGTATAATCAAATTTCGATTATAAAAAGGGGCAGAAGTTTTATATGGAAATTCGAACTTGAATTTTTCATATTACGCGGATTTGAAGACCGAAGTGATCTTGGAATTTTGAACCTACGAGTTGATGCAACTGGAAGTTCGGAAGTGATGTATTTGAAATGGGTTTGGAATTATTGAAGATTTTTGGGGTGTGTTTTTATGCGCAACTTTTGGGTGATTATTTGGAATTAATCATTTGTTGCTGCTCGGATTGTATGGTCTCACATCCTAGAGCCCAAATTGAAGAGTCATGGAAGAATTGAAGATTGAAGTTAGTTTCGACATGTGTCACCTTTGAGGCTCGAACCGCGTAGTGCTTGATTTTGGAAGATTTGAAGTGGGTCATTCATTCCTAACTTTGAGGGGGAGAATGTTGGGGTGCAAAGTTATTCATTCATGATTTTGTAAATGTTTGACTTTTGTAAAACCCACTTGCATGTGGTGCTTTAGCCTTTAGACCCATTTGTTAGTTAGAGTGAGAGAGTGAGATGTAAACACCTCTATAAATAGTGGGTTCATACCACTTGTAGAGGTGTGCTTGAGAGATGTAAAAGTGAGTGTGTAAGTTTGTGTTAATTATGTAGTCTAGATCTAGATCCTTTTTGTAAACACCATATACATTCAATATATCTCTTAAACACCCAAATCACCATGTTTAATTGTTTAAGCTTTAATTCCGCATGTCAAACCATGTTCTTTGTAACTACATTATATCCAAAAAGTAAGATGCAATCAATGTCTCTAAAAATCTCAAAAACCATTGGCCAAAGATCAAAAATAAATTATTCAATCCATAACTAAAATTTTGTATACAAAATATGAACTACAAAAGTTATTTTGGGGATTTTTACCGTACACACTTTTTCTTCTTTGGTCGTCTCATTTGTCAAAAATTTAAATTTTTCTCAAATCCTCGGTTTGAGTTCAGTTACGCCCGAAGGTGTACCCGAATCCCTCAAACCTAGGCTCTGATACCAACTTGTAATGTCATAAAATTTCCAACCAAAATTTTTTGTTTTTACAACCATCAAAACATGAGTAGTAAGTTTAAATTCCAAAGTAACAATGTAGTCACAACCGATTACATAACAAAAGATAAAATAGTTTTCCCCGAGTGTGTGTACGGTCACGCTGGCACCTTCCCACGGTCCTCACTCGTACCTGAAACACATAATACAACAACTGTAAGCATAAAGTTTAGTGAGTTCCCAAAATACAACATACGCACATACGCCTTTCCAGGCCTTGACCTTCCGGTCCATGTGTCTCAGGGGACTTCCGTCCCGACTGGGTAAACCTTCCGGTCCTACCCACGTCCACCCTTACAGTCCATATGACCACGCCTTCCGGCCCATATCAAACATATCATACATGACACATATAGCAAATAACTTAACACACATAAGGCATATATTTCATATCAGATTCGACCTTCCGGTCACATAGTCAAAACCCTTCCGGGTACAGTATAGTGAGAAGACTCACCTCGTATGCCTCGCTAAGTCGCTAATCGTGAATCCTAGAATCACTCGGGCTCGAACCCTCGAGCTGCAATCCTCCTATAATATTACAAATCGATAATTATTACTTGTACCACTAAGGTGGACCATCCATATCAAGTCAACACAGGTTGACTTGGTCAGCAGTCTTTAGGCAATTTGGACCAGACTCGACGAGTCCACAGTAGCGACTCGGCGAGTCTACGCGTTTTTACTAACTCTCAAGAATTTTCCCTTTGACTCGTCGAGTACTCCCCCGACTCGACGAGCTCCACCTGGGCCTGAATCACAGGGCCACCGCGACTCAACTCGCCGAGTCGAAGGTCGACTCGGCGAGTCCCAACCTGACTCGGTCCACCTGTCAAAACCTTTCCAACTCTCTGCGACTCACTGAGTCGCCCACAACTCGGTCCGGACTACACACAGGATGGTCTCAAGGACAATCTTCAAGCGACTCGTCGAGTCTGTTCTTCAGACTCGGTGAGTCCATGCCATGCACCAGCTAAAACTGGCTTTTGCGGTCAGATTCGTTCCATACATACATAGATCTGGCCTTCCCAAGCTTATTTGTCACGTAAAGTCTCAGTCTTGGATGCCATGCAATGCATACAAGGCTTATTTTGAAGAAACAACCACTTATTTGGCAAGTTTAGCTTCTAACTCAAAAGAATGGACATAAAGCTTGTCATGAGGGGTCTCCTGGAGCTGCTTAAGTCCAGATCTAGGTTCCATGTCTCCATGGGACCTCTCATACTTCTTATTCAAGCCAAGAAATGCAAGAAGAAACCCTAGATTTGGCCCATCAATACAAAACACGAAGATTGGCTCAGAAAATTACCTCAAGAAGACCCCCTTGATGAAATAGCAACAGATCTAAGCTCCCCAACACCTCAAGCTTGCTCCTCTCCCTCCTTTCCTTGCAATATCACACAAGATGATGAACAAAAGGCCTTCAAACACACTCACAAGGGCTTACAGACGTATGGAGGCTCTTAGGGTTCAAGGTGGCCGCATATGAGGGCCATAAGGTCCTTTAAATAGGGCTTAGGACCGGGAAATCAGGGTTTCATCAAACAACGCGGACTCGCCGAGTCCATCCCTTGGACTCGCTGAGTCCGGATGCGAACCCCCACTCAAAAACACGACCCGACTCGGCGAGTCGACTACCAACTCGCCGAGTCCCCTCACAGAATGATAAAAATATATGAAATGGAGATACCTAGGGATTCGGGATGTTACAAAAAAAAACCCTTCGAGTCAAGGCTCAGTTTAGCAAGTTGAGTGGGGACTCAATGAGTTGGACAGGTCAGAACTCGGAAATCAGTGAACTCGGCGAGTCAGTAGTCTGACTCGGCGAGTAGGGTCAACATGAAAGGTTGACTTTGGCCAGGACTTTGACTTTGTTCAGAGTTGAGTTAGTTGACTGTTAGAGGTCTATCAGGCTAAGTGCGGCTTTGTTATTGGTAGCTAGGAGAGTTAGAGGAGCAGCGGTTCAGGCGGTGGTTGGTTAGCAGTCCGAGGGTTACCACCAGAATTCAGCAGTTCAGGTGAGTTTCCTTCCAGTAGGAACGGGTCTATGGCCATAATGCCGGCCCGTTCAGTTAGCAGTAGTTTCCCGGACTTCGGTCCGATGCAGTAGTTAGTATGTTTGATGCCTTCGTGGCTCAGACAGGATTTAGGTGTTATGTGTTATGTGTTATGTGTTCCGGGCTACTGCCCGATGTAGTATGCAGTATATGTGTTCATGCTAGTTGATATGTTATGTTATGTTATGTTCAGTCAGTTTTCAGACTTCGGTCCGATGCAGGGCAAGGCCCCAGTTAGTCCAGACTTCGGTCTGATGCAGGGGACAAGGTCCCAGTCAGTTAGTCCGGACTTCGGTTCGATGCAGGGGACAAGGTCCCAGTCAGTTTCCGGACTTCGGTCCGATGCAGGGGGTAAGGCCACAGTTAGTCCGGACCTCGGTCCGATGCAGTGGGCAAGGCCCAGTATGTGCTTTATATGTTATTGTATGGTATGTGGTAGTTTGGGGGAGCTCACTAAGCTTCGTGCTTACAGTTTCAGTTTTTGGTTTCAGGTACTCAGTTTTCAAAAGAGGAGCTCGGGAAGATTGCAGTGCACACACCATAGTCAGCTAGCCTGGGATGTTCTACTCTGATAATAAGTTGTAATTCGAATTAATGCTACGAAATTATGTTATGATTTATGTTACGGTTTTTATGAATATGGTTTTTAGTAATGTTTTAAAAAGAAAATTTTAGTTGTGAGTTTTGGGATGTTACATAACCCAATTTCTTCAATTCTTTTACTAAAAATGCAAACACCTTTCGATAGACCTTTTTCAAAAACAAAACATTCATTAGTAAACTAACTGAACCAACGGATTATCATTTCATGATTATAAATCAAACCCATATTCCCAAATTCGTTCAACTCTTTATTAAAAAAAAGTTAAGTATTTCATTCCAAATCAAAATTATAAAGTACCAAGTTATCCTTTCTAATTTAATATATTTTTACTGGTTTCAGGTACTCAGTTTTCAAAAGAGGAGTTCGGGAAGATTGCAGTGCACACACCATAGTCAGCTAGCCTGGGATGTTCTACTCTGATAATAAGTTGTAATTCGAATTAATGCTACGAAATTATGTTATGATTTATGTTACGGTTTTTATGAATATGGTTTTTAGTAATGTTTTAAAAAGAAAATTTTAGTTGTGATTTTTGGGATGTTACATAACCCAATTTCATCAATTCTTTTACTAAAAATGCAAACACTTTTCGATAGACCTTTTTCAAAAACAAAACATTCATTAGTAAACTAACTGAACAAACGGATTATCATTTCATGATTATAAATCAAACCCTTATTCCCAAATTCGTTCAACTCTTTATTAAAAAAAAGTTAAGTATTTCATTCCAAATCAAAATTATAAAGTACCAAGTTATCCTTTCTAATTTAATATATTTAAAACTTTAATATGTTTTTTGGATAACTTTATGACTTCTTAATTTATAATTTTTTATAATTTTTAGTAATTACTATATGAAATGGATTTACCATATATCTTCAATTTTGAGCCCAATTAATAAAAGAACTTCATTGTTGAGATATTATGTATAACTAATCTGTCAATGTACAAATAATGTGTCAATTTGAAGTAATCCAAAATAGGTTATTTTGGATTCATTGAGAAATTTTTTTTTTTGTTTGAAATTTATGAAATCAGATAGGTTTAGTTTTTATATAGAAATAAAATTACAGAAAAATATTCCTATAGAAACATCCAATATGTTTTTAAAAAAATTACAAAGATGACTCATGCCTAATAAAAAAATTTACAGATTACCACTGTAACACCCTAATAATTTGAATCTAATATATATAAAAACGTTAGATATATTTTATAAGATAAAATAGAAAATGTTTTAAACAAATATATTTTCAAGGATTTTTGTTTAACACAATGTTAAATCATTTCTAAACAAATACATTTTTAACCAAACAACAAATAAAACATAGCATGGTCTCAAGTTCGGTGGTACAATGGCACTATGACCCATTGCTGTCATTTTTTTCTTGATTACCAAGTTAAAAGACTTTTTACAATCTAAAGTCTTATGATGTGAGAAATGTACAAAATCATATGAGATTGCTTCATTTTTGTTAATACCCGAGAAGTTAAAGCAAAAATGTACCACATACTATAGACCCTACACCCATAAAACTCCCCTAGCTATTATGCACATACATTTCATAGTATTCAAATCTTTTATATTTATTTCAACTAAAATCCTTCTATCTTCTATTTCTTTAACATATGTATTGAAATATAACATTAAAAAACTTTAAATAGTAGCGATATTTTTCAAATAGGGGTTGTCTGACTCATCAAAATCCGAACACGCAGTTAAACAAATTTTTTTATAAAATGTTAACAACCAACAGTTTATATGTAGTGACAAAGAACATGGTTTGACATGCGGAATTAAAACTTACACAATTGAACATGGTGATTTGGGTGTTTAAGAGATATATTGAATGTATATGGTGTTTACAAAAAGGATCTAGATCTAGACTATATAATTAACACACACTTACACACTCACTTTTACATCTCACAAGCACCCAAATCACCATGTTCAATTGTGTAAGCTTTAATTCCGCACGTCAAACCATGTTCTTTGTCACTACAATTGGTATCAGAGCGGGTCTTCAAGATCAAGGTGATTTTTGAAGAACGATTCTCGGTTTGGCAATTTTTGTCACAATTTGATCAATTTTGGTGAGTCTCTCTATGATCTCTCGTAATTTTTGATTCGTGCTTTGCGTTCTTGATTATTGATCGTTTGATTCGTTGGATCTAAATTTTTTTAAAAAAAACCCATTGATGATCCAATAATTTTTTTTTAAGATCAAAGCCAACCAAAAACAGAATCAGTTACTGTTCATTTAATTCTTTCTAAGCCCAATTCACACATATGGATATTTCATCTTAGCCCAAATTCGTGAATCAAGTACTGTTACCGATTCTTATTCAATTCTTTCTTCTATCAACGTTATCTTCTCATTAAATATCATCGATGTTAAACTTTCTCATAAAATCAAAATTGAAACTGGATATTATTTGATTACTGGAAGATGACCTTAGATTTGATCACAAAATCGGATTTGATTACAGTCTGGGGTCGAATTGATCTATTATTGTTCACATCGGAATCGACTTTGGTTAAGTCGATTGATTATTGGATTCTAAATCTTTGATTGGATGATATGTTTGAGTCGAATGGTTCTTGTTTGAGTCGACTTCAAATTTTGAGTCTAAATCCAAAGCATCTTGGATTTGATTTCTATGGAGTATTGGGATTGAACGCATCTGATTAGAATTCAATACGTTTGATGATACTTCGTTGATTTTGATTTTGTTTTGTATGATTGAAGTCGATTTCGAGTATGTGTGATGTTTCTTATTCGTAATCTGAAAGTATATTTTGGAATCTGGGATTTGAAGTCAAAGTTTGATTTATTGGAATCGAACTCAATTTGAATGATAACAGAAGATTTCAAAACTTTATATTCGATTTGATGAATTGATGAAGGCTTGATAAAAGAATCGATGTTTTGAAGTCTGGGACAGGCCGATCTTAGTTGGTTGATTATTGATTTTGAATTTGAAATTGATAATCGATTTGGATAGAAGAGTTGGAATCGATGGCCAGTTTGTGATGACGACTCGCTGTTGATGAAAGATTGCGAAAGTTTGAATCTGGATTTTGGTTTTGATAAGACGATTTGGTTTTGATTTTGGATTCACAATCGATGGATGATGATAGAATGAACGAAAAATGATCGACTATGTTTTGTTGTGAATGAATGATTGAAGACTTCGCATGATTGGAGTCGATGATTTGTTAAAGCAAACTGTTAATTTTGATTTAAGGGGTTGAGTCGATGATCTGTATGTTGTATGTGTGTTCGTTCGCGTCCAAAGGAAATCAATTTGGGAGTCAAGAACGGTTCGCATATGAGATCAAAGTTGAGTTCGCATTTGGGTTTCAAACATGAGTTCGCGTTTGAATCTCAGTATCAATTTCGCATTTGGTTAGATTTATTAAAATGCGAATGTGATTAATGCGAAGGGATGCGAAGAGTGTAAGAATGAATATGTGAAGCATGTGAAAGCTTTTACAGTAAAATGCGAATTGGGGAAGAAAGCCAAGAGTTTCGCATTTGGTCCCTGCTCTTTTCAAGAAATAACACAAGTAGCCCAACTTCGCAAGTTTGAAGAACATGCAGAAATTGTCAAAACGAGTACCTGTAGTTTCGCATTTTTGACAGTTTATACCCAACTTCGCAAATGGGGTCATAAAATGCTGAAATTGCAGAATTTTCAAATCTGGTCCCTGCAGTTTGTGCGAATTTACACATTTTACCCAGTTTCGCAAATGGGGGTGTGTTTCGCATATTTGACTGTTTTTGGCGCAACGGGTCACTGCAGAATTTTGAAATTGACAATTTCTACCCATTTTTGAGAAATTTTGTCAAAGGCGATCCGTGAACGGCAATAAAAATTGATTATTTTTTGGGTTTTCCGGATTGAAGCACAAAGTTTATGCCACATGTTAAGGGGGAGTTTTAACATGAAAAATTCTGAATAGAGCACGTTCTTTTTCCTTTGGTGTTGTATAATCAAATTTCGATTATAAAAAGGGGCAGAAGTTTTATATGGAAATTCGAACTTGAATTTTTCATATTACGCGGATTTGAAGACCGAAGTGATCTTGGAATTTTGAACCTACGAGTTGATGCAACTGGAAGTTCGGAAGTGATGTATTTGAAATGGGTTTGGAATTATTGAAGATTTTTGGGGTGTGTTTTTATGCGCAACTTTTGGGTGATTATTTGGAATTAATCATTTGTTGCTGCTCGGATTGTATGGTCTCACATCCTAGAGCCCAAATTGAAGAGTCATGGAAGAATTGAAGATTGAAGTTAGTTTCGACATGTGTCACCTTTGAGGCTCGAACCGCGTAGTGCTTGATTTTGGAAGATTTGAAGTGGGTCATTCATTCCTAACTTTGAGGGGGAGAATGTTGGGGTGCAAAGTTATTCATTCATGATTTTGTAAATGTTTGACTTTTGTAAAACCCACTTGCATGTGGTGCTTTAGCCTTTAGACCCATTTGTTAGTTAGAGTGAGAGAGTGAGATGTAAACACCTCTATAAATAGTGGGTTCATACCACTTGTAGAGGTGTGCTTGAGAGATGTAAAAGTGAGTGTGTAAGTTTGTGTTAATTATGTAGTCTAGATCTAGATCCTTTTTGTAAACACCATATACATTCAATATATCTCTTAAACACCCAAATCACCATGTTTAATTGTTTAAGCTTTAATTCCGCATGTCAAACCATGTTCTTTGTAACTACATTATATCCAAAAAGTAAGATGCAATCAATGTCTCTAAAAATCTCAAAAACCATTGGCCAAAGATCAAAAATAAATTATTCAATCCATAACTAAAATTTTGTATACAAAATATGAACTACAAAAGTTATTTTGGGGATTTTTACCGTACACACTTTTTCTTCTTTGGTCGTCTCATTTGTCAAAAATTTAAATTTTTCTCAAATCCTCGGTTTGAGTTCAGTTACGCCCGAAGGTGTACCCGAATCCCTCAAACCTAGGCTCTGATACCAACTTGTAATGTCATAAAATTTCCAACCAAAATTTTTTGTTTTTACAACCATCAAAACATGAGTAGTAAGTTTAAATTCCAAAGTAACAATGTAGTCACAACCGATTACATAACAAAAGATAAAATAGTTTTCCCCGAGTGTGTGTACGGTCACGCTGGCACCTTCCCACGGTCCTCACTCGTACCTGAAACACATAATACAACAACTGTAAGCATAAAGTTTAGTGAGTTCCCAAAATACAACATACGCACATACGCCTTTCCAGGCCTTGACCTTCCGGTCCATGTGTCTCAGGGGACTTCCGTCCCGACTGGGTAAACCTTCCGGTCCTACCCACGTCCACCCTTACAGTCCATATGACCACGCCTTCCGGCCCATATCAAACATATCATACATGACACATATAGCAAATAACTTAACACACATAAGGCATATATTTCATATCAGATTCGACCTTCCGGTCACATAGTCAAAACCCTTCCGGGTACAGTATAGTGAGAAGACTCACCTCGTATGCCTCGCTAAGTCGCTAATCGTGAATCCTAGAATCACTCGGGCTCGAACCCTCGAGCTGCAATCCTCCTATAATATTACAAATCGATAATTATTACTTGTACCACTAAGGTGGACCATCCATATCAAGTCAACACAGGTTGACTTGGTCAGCAGTCTTTAGGCAATTTGGACCAGACTCGACGAGTCCACAGTAGCGACTCGGCGAGTCTACGCGTTTTTACTAACTCTCAAGAATTTTCCCTTTGACTCGTCGAGTACTCCCCCGACTCGACGAGCTCCACCTGGGCCTGAATCACAGGGCCACCGCGACTCAACTCGCCGAGTCGAAGGTCGACTCGGCGAGTCCCAACCTGACTCGGTCCACCTGTCAAAACCTTTCCAACTCTCTGCGACTCACTGAGTCGCCCACAACTCGGTCCGGACTACACACAGGATGGTCTCAAGGACAATCTTCAAGCGACTCGTCGAGTCTGTTCTTCAGACTCGGTGAGTCCATGCCATGCACCAGCTAAAACTGGCTTTTGCGGTCAGATTCGTTCCATACATACATAGATCTGGCCTTCCCAAGCTTATTTGTCACGTAAAGTCTCAGTCTTGGATGCCATGCAATGCATACAAGGCTTATTTTGAAGAAACAACCACTTATTTGGCAAGTTTAGCTTCTAACTCAAAAGAATGGACATAAAGCTTGTCATGAGGGGTCTCCTGGAGCTGCTTAAGTCCAGATCTAGGTTCCATGTCTCCATGGGACCTCTCATACTTCTTATTCAAGCCAAGAAATGCAAGAAGAAACCCTAGATTTGGCCCATCAATACAAAACACGAAGATTGGCTCAGAAAATTACCTCAAGAAGACCCCCTTGATGAAATAGCAACAGATCTAAGCTCCCCAACACCTCAAGCTTGCTCCTCTCCCTCCTTTCCTTGCAATATCACACAAGATGATGAACAAAAGGCCTTCAAACACACTCACAAGGGCTTACAGACGTATGGAGGCTCTTAGGGTTCAAGGTGGCCGCATATGAGGGCCATAAGGTCCTTTAAATAGGGCTTAGGACCGGGAAATCAGGGTTTCATCAAACAACGCGGACTCGCCGAGTCCATCCCTTGGACTCGCTGAGTCCGGATGCGAACCCCCACTCAAAAACGCGACCCGACTCGGCGAGTCGACTACCAACTCGCCGAGTCCCCTCACAGAATGATAAAAATATATGAAATGGAGATACCTAGGGATTCGGGATGTTACAAAAAAAAACCCTTCGAGTCAAGGCTCAGTTTAGCAAGTTGAGTGGGGACTCAATGAGTTGGACAGGTCAGAACTCGGAAATCAGTGAACTCGGCGAGTCAGTAGTCTGACTCGGCGAGTAGGGTCAACATGAAAGGTTGACTTTGGCCAGGACTTTGACTTTGTTCAGAGTTGAGTTAGTTGACTGTTAGAGGTCTATCAGGCTAAGTGCGGCTTTGTTATTGGTAGCTAGGAGAGTTAGAGGAGCAGCGGTTCAGGCGGTGGTTGGTTAGCAGTCCGAGGGTTACCACCAGAATTCAGCAGTTCAGGTGAGTTTCCTTCCAGTAGGAACGGGTCTATGGCCATAATGCCGGCCCGTTCAGTTAGCAGTAGTTTCCCGGACTTCGGTCCGATGCAGTAGTTAGTATGTTTGATGCCTTCGTGGCTCAGACAGGATTTAGGTGTTATGTGTTATGTGTTATGTGTTCCGGGCTACTGCCCGATGTAGTATGCAGTATATGTGTTCATGCTAGTTGATATGTTATGTTATGTTATGTTCAGTCAGTTTTCAGACTTCGGTCCGATGCAGGGCAAGGCCCCAGTTAGTCCAGACTTCGGTCTGATGCAGGGGACAAGGTCCCAGTCAGTTAGTCCGGACTTCGGTTCGATGCAGGGGACAAGGTCCCAGTCAGTTTCCGGACTTCGGTCCGATGCAGGGGGTAAGGCCACAGTTAGTCCGGACCTCGGTCCGATGCAGTGGGCAAGGCCCAGTATGTGCTTTATATGTTATTGTATGGTATGTGGTAGTTTGGGGGAGCTCACTAAGCTTCGTGCTTACAGTTTCAGTTTTTGGTTTCAGGTACTCAGTTTTCAAAAGAGGAGCTCGGGAAGATTGCAGTGCACACACCATAGTCAGCTAGCCTGGGATGTTCTACTCTGATAATAAGTTGTAATTCGAATTAATGCTACGAAATTATGTTATGATTTATGTTACGGTTTTTATGAATATGGTTTTTAGTAATGTTTTAAAAAGAAAATTTTAGTTGTGAGTTTTGGGATGTTACATAACCCAATTTCTTCAATTCTTTTACTAAAAATGCAAACACCTTTCGATAGACCTTTTTCAAAAACAAAACATTCATTAGTAAACTAACTGAACCAACGGATTATCATTTCATGATTATAAATCAAACCCATATTCCCAAATTCGTTCAACTCTTTATTAAAAAAAAGTTAAGTATTTCATTCCAAATCAAAATTATAAAGTACCAAGTTATCCTTTCTAATTTAATATATTTTTACTGGTTTCAGGTACTCAGTTTTCAAAAGAGGAGTTCGGGAAGATTGCAGTGCACACACCATAGTCAGCTAGCCTGGGATGTTCTACTCTGATAATAAGTTGTAATTCGAATTAATGCTACGAAATTATGTTATGATTTATGTTACGGTTTTTATGAATATGGTTTTTAGTAATGTTTTAAAAAGAAAATTTTAGTTGTGATTTTTGGGATGTTACATAACCCAATTTCATCAATTCTTTTACTAAAAATGCAAACACTTTTCGATAGACCTTTTTCAAAAACAAAACATTCATTAGTAAACTAACTGAACAAACGGATTATCATTTCATGATTATAAATCAAACCCTTATTCCCAAATTCGTTCAACTCTTTATTAAAAAAAAGTTAAGTATTTCATTCCAAATCAAAATTATAAAGTACCAAGTTATCCTTTCTAATTTAATATATTTAAAACTTTAATATGTTTTTTGGATAACTTTATGACTTCTTAATTTATAATTTTTTATAATTTTTAGTAATTACTATATGAAATGGATTTACCATATATCTTCAATTTTGAGCCCAATTAATAAAAGAACTTCATTGTTGAGATATTATGTATAACTAATCTGTCAATGTACAAATAATGTGTCAATTTGAAGTAATCCAAAATAGGTTATTTTGGATTCATTGAGAAATTTTTTTTTTTTGTTTGAAATTTATGAAATCAGATAGGTTTAGTTTTTATATAGAAATAAAATTACAGAAAAATATTCCTATAGAAACATCCAATATGTTTTTAAAAAAATTACAAAGATGACTCATGCCTAATAAAAAAATTTACAGATTACCACTGTAACACCCTAATAATTTGAATCTAATATATATAAAAACGTTAGATATATTTTATAAGATAAAATAGAAAATGTTTTAAACAAATATATTTTCAAGGATTTTTGTTTAACACAATGTTAAATCATTTCTAAACAAATACATTTTTAACCAAACAACAAATAAAACATAGCATGGTCTCAAGTTCGGTGGTACAATGGCACTATGACCCATTGCTGTCATTTTTTTCTTGATTACCAAGTTAAAAGACTTTTTACAATCTAAAGTCTTATGATGTGAGAAATGTACAAAATCATATGAGATTGCTTCATTTTTGTTAATACCCGAGAAGTTAAAGCAAAAATGTACCACATACTATAGACCCTACACCCATAAAACTCCCCTAGCTATTATGCACATACATTTCATAGTATTCAAATCTTTTATATTTATTTCAACTAAAATCCTTCTATCTTCTATTTCTTTAACATATGTATTGAAATATAACATTAAAAAACTTTAAATAGTAGCGATATTTTTCAAATAGGGGTTGTCTGACTCATCAAAATCCGAACACGCAGTTAAACAAATTTTTTTATAAAATGTTAACAACCAACAGTTTATATGTAGTGACAAAGAACATGGTTTGACATGCGGAATTAAAACTTACACAATTGAACATGGTGATTTGGGTGTTTAAGAGATATATTGAATGTATATGGTGTTTACAAAAAGGATCTAGATCTAGACTATATAATTAACACACACTTACACACTCACTTTTACATCTCACAAGCACCCAAATCACCATGTTCAATTGTGTAAGCTTTAATTCCGCACGTCAAACCATGTTCTTTGTCACTACAATTGGTATCAGAGCGGGTCTTCAAGATCAAGGTGATTTTTGAAGAACGATTCTCGGTTTGGCAATTTTTGTCACAATTTGATCAATTTTGGTGAGTCTCTCTATGATCTCTCGTAATTTTTGATTCGTGCTTTGCGTTCTTGATTATTGATCGTTTGATTCGTTGGATCTAAATTTTTTTAAAAAAAACCCATTGATGATCCAATAATTTTTTTTTAAGATCAAAGCCAACCAAAAACAGAATCAGTTACTGTTCATTTAATTCTTTCTAAGCCCAATTCACACATATGGATATTTCATCTTAGCCCAAATTCGTGAATCAAGTACTGTTACCGATTCTTATTCAATTCTTTCTTCTATCAACGTTATCTTCTCATTAAATATCATCGATGTTAAACTTTCTCATAAAATCAAAATCGAAACTGGATATTATTTGATTACTGGAAGATGACCTTAGATTTGATCACAAAATCGGATTTGATTACAGTCTGGGGTCGAATTGATCTATTATTGTTCACATCGGAATCGACTTTGGTTAAGTCGATTGATTATTGGATTCTAAATCTTTGATTGGATGATATGTTTGAGTCGAATGGTTCTTGTTTGAGTCGACTTCAAATTTTGAGTCTAAATCCAAAGCATCTTGGATTTGATTTCTATGGAGTATTGGGATTGAACGCATCTGATTAGAATTCAATACGTTTGATGATACTTCGTTGATTTTGATTTTGTTTTGTATGATTGAAGTCGATTTCGAGTATGTGTGATGTTTCTTATTCGTAATCTGAAAGTATATTTTGGAATCTGGGATTTGAAGTCAAAGTTTGATTTATTGGAATCGAACTCAATTTGAATGATAACAGAAGATTTCAAAACTTTATATTCGATTTGATGAATTGATGAAGGCTTGATAAAAGAATCGATGTTTTGAAGTCTGGGACAGGCCGATCTTAGTTGGTTGATTATTGATTTTGAATTTGAAATTGATAATCGATTTGGATAGAAGAGTTGGAATCGATGGCCAGTTTGTGATGACGACTCGCTGTTGATGAAAGATTGCGAAAGTTTGAATCTGAATTTTGGTTTTGATAAGACGATTTGGTTTTGATTTTGGATTCACAATCGATGGGTGATGATAGAATGAACGAAAAATGATCGACTATGTTTTGTTGTGAATGAATGATTGAAGACTTCGCATGATTGGAGTCGATGATTTGTTAAAGCAAACTGTTAATTTTGATTTAAAGGGGTTGAGTCGATGATCTGTATGTTGTATGTGTGTTCGTTCGCGTCCAAAGGAAATCAATTTGGGAGTCAAGAACGGTTCGCATATGAGATCAAAGTTGAGTTCGCATTTGGGTTTCAAACATGAGTTCGCGTTTGAATCTCAGTATCAATTTCGCATTTGGTTAGATTTATTAAAATGCGAATGTGATTAATGCGAAGGGATGCGAAGAGTGTAAGAATGAATATGTGAAGCATGTGAAAGCTTTTACAGTAAAATGCGAATTGGGGAAGAAAGCCAAGAGTTTCGCATTTGGTCCCTGCTCTTTTCAAGAAATAACACAAGTAGCCCAACTTCGCAAGTTTGAAGAACATGCAGAAATTGTCAAAACGAGTACCTGTAGTTTCGCATTTTTGACAGTTTATACCCAACTTCGCAAATGGGGTCATAAAATGCTGAAATTGCAGAATTTTCAAATCTGGTCCCTGCAGTTTGTGCGAATTTACACATTTTACCCAGTTTCGCAAATGGGGGTGTGTTTCGCATATTTGACTGTTTTTGGCGCAACGGGTCACTGCAGAATTTTGAAATTGACAATTTCTACCCATTTTTGAGAAATTTTGTCAAAGGCGATCCGTGAACGGCAATAAAAATTGATTATTTTTTGGGTTTTCCGGATTGAAGCACAAAGTTTATGCCACATGTTAAGGGGGAGTTTTAACATGAAAAATTCTGAATAGAGCACGTTCTTTTTCCTTTGGTGTTGTATAATCAAATTTCGATTATAAAAAGGGGCAGAAGTTTTATATGGAAATTCGAACTTGAATTTTTCATATTACGCGGATTTGAAGACCGAAGTGATCTTGGAATTTTGAACCTACGAGTTGATGCAACTGGAAGTTCGGAAGTGATGTATTTGAAATGGGTTTGGAATTATTGAAGATTTTTGGGGTGTGTTTTTATGCGCAACTTTTGGGTGATTATTTGGAATTAATCATTTGTTGCTGCTCGGATTGTATGGTCTCACATCCTAGAGCCCAAATTGAAGAGTCATGGAAGAATTGAAGATTGAAGTTAGTTTCGACATGTGTCACCTTTGAGGCTCGAACCGCGTAGTGCTTGATTTTGGAAGATTTGAAGTGGGTCATTCATTCCTAACTTTGAGGGGGAGAATGTTGGGGTGCAAAGTTATTCATTCATGATTTTGTAAATGTTTGACTTTTGTAAAACCCACTTGCATGTGGTGCTTTAGCCTTTAGACCCATTTGTTAGTTAGAGTGAGAGAGTGAGATGTAAACACCTCTATAAATAGTGGGTTCATACCACTTGTAGAGGTGTGCTTGAGAGATGTAAAAGTGAGTGTGTAAGTGTGTGTTAATTATGTAGTCTAGATCTAGATCCTTTTTGTAAACACCATATACATTCAATATATCTCTTAAACACCCAAATCACCATGTTTAATTGTTTAAGCTTTAATTCCGCATGTCAAACCATGTTCTTTGTAACTACATTATATCCAAAAAGTAAGATGCAATCAATGTCTCTAAAAATCTCAAAAACCATTGGCCAAAGATCAAAAATAAATTATTCAATCCATAACTAAAATTTTGTATACAAAATATGAACTACAAAAGTTATTTTGGGGATTTTTACCGTACACACTTTTCTTCTTTGGTCGTCTCATTTGTCAAATATTTAAATTTTTCTCAAATCCTCGGTTTGAGTTCAGTTACGCCCGAAGGTGTACCCGAATCCCTCAAACCTAGGCTCTGATACCAACTTGTAATGTCATAAAATTTCCATCCAAAAATTTTCGTTTTTACAACCATCAAAACATGAGTAGTAAGTTTAAATTCCAAAGTAACAATGTAGTCACAACCGATTACATAACAAAAGATAAAATAGTTTTCCCCGAGTGTGTGTACGGTCACGCTGGCGCCTTCCCACGGTCCTCACTCGTACCTGAAACACATAATACAACAACTGTAAGCATAAAGTTTAGTGAGTTCCCAAAATACAACATACGCACATACGCCTTTCCAGGCCTTGACCTTCCGGTCCATGTGTCTTAGGGGACTTCCGTCCCGACTGGGTAAACCTTCCGGTCCTACCCACGTCCACCCTTACAGTCCATATGACCACGCCTTCCGGCCCATATCAAACATATCATACATGACACATATAGCAAATAACTTAACACACATAAGGCATATATTTCATATCAGATTCGACCTTCCGGTCACATAGTCAAAACCCTTCCGGGTACAGTATAGTGAGAAGACTCACCTCGTATGCCTCGCTAAGTCGCTAATCGTGAATCCTAGAATCACTCGGGCTCGAACCCTCGAGCTGCAATCCTCCTATAATATTACAAATCGATAATTATTACTTGTACCACTAAGGTGGACCATCCATATCAAGTCAACACAGGTTGACTTGGTCAGCAGTCTTTAGGCAATTTGGACCAGACTCGACGAGTCCACAGTAGCGACTCAGCGAGTCTACGCGTTTTTACCAACTCTCAAGAATTTTCCCTTTGACTCGTCGAGTACTCCCCCGACTCGACGAGCTCCACCTGGGCCTGAATCACAGGGCCACCGCGACTCAACTCGCCGAGTCGAAGGTCGACTCGGCGAGTCCCAACCTGACTCGGTCCACCTGTCAAAACCTTTCCAACTCTCTGCGACTCACTGAGTCGCCCACAACTCGGTCCGGACTACACACAGGATGGTCTCAAGGACAATCTTCAAGCGACTCGTCGAGTCTGTTCTTCAGACTCGGCGAGTCCATGCCATGCACCAGCTAAAACTGGCTTTTGCGGTCAGATCCGTTCCATACATACATAGATCTGGCCTTCCCAAGCTTATTTGTCACGTAAAGACTCAGTCTTGGTTGCCATGCAATGCATACAAGGCTTATTTTGAAGAAACAACCACTTATTTGGCAAGTTTAGCTTCTAACACAAAAGAATGGACATAAAGCTTGTCATGAGGGGTCTCCTGGACCTGCTTAAGTCCAGATCTAGGTTCCATGTCTCCATGGGACCTCTCATACTTCTTATTCAAGCCAAGAAATGCAAGAAGAAACCCTAGATTTGGCCCATCAATACAAAACACGAAGATTGGCTCAGAAAATTACCTCAAGAAGACCCCCTTGATGAAATAGCAACAGATCTAAGCTCCCCAACACCTCAAGCTTGCTCCTCTCCCTCCTTTCCTTGCAATATCACACAAGATGATGAACAAAAGGCCTTCAAACATACTCACAAGGGCTTACAGACGTATGGAGGCTCTTAGGGTTCAAGGTGGCCGCATATGAGGGCCATAAGGTCCTTTAAATAGGGCTTAGGACCGGGAAATCAGGGTTTCATCAAACAACGCAGACTCGCCGAGTCCGGATGCGAACCCCTGCTCAAAAACGCGACCCGACTCGGCGAGTCGACTACCAACTCGCCAAGTCCCCTCACAGAATGATAAAAATATATGAAATGGAGATACCTGGGGATTCGGGCTGTTACAAATCTCCCCCACTAGAATAAGACTTCGCCCTCGAAGTCCCGTTTAGGCAAAAAGCTCCGGATGCTGCTCCCGCATCTCCTGTTCCGGCTCCCAGGTCATCTCTGATCCCTTCCGATGCTGCCACTGAACCAATACCAGGGGTACCTCCTTGTTTCTCAAAACCTTGATCTTCCGATCTTTGATGGCCACAGGTCTTTCAGCATAATTCAGACTTGCATCCACCTGAATATCCCCGAACGGAACCACCGCTGATTCGTCGGCTATACATTTCCGCAGTTGCGACACATGGAAAGTATCGTGAATCTGTCCCAACTCTGCTGGCAAGTCTAAACGGTAAGCTACCCGACCCACCCTTGCGATCACACGGAAAGGACCAATATACCGGGGCCCCAACTTGCCCCTCCTCCTGAACCGAATCACTCCTTTCCAAGGAGAGACCTTCAGAAGCACGAGATCACCAACTTGAAACTCAAGCTCGGACCGTCGCCTGTTTGCATAACTCTTCTGCCGGCTCTGAGCGGTCAACAACCTTTGCCTGACCATCTGAATTTGCTCAGTCATCTGAAGCACGATCTCCGTGCTACCCATAACCTGTTGTCCCACCTCACCCCAACAGATGGGGGTGTGACACCTCCGCCCATACAACAGTTCAAAGGGCGGCATACCAATGCTCGAATGATGGCTGTTGTTATACGAGAACTCTGCTAAAGGCAGATAGGTGTCCCAGCTCCCTCCGAAGCCCAACACACATGCCCGAAGCATGTCCTCGAGTGTCTGAATTGTCCGTTCACTCTGGCCGTCTGTCTGAGGATGATATGCCGTACTGAAATGTAACTTAGTACCCAACTCTTCATGGAATTTCTTCCAGAACCTGGAAGTGAAACGCACGTCGCGGTCCGAAATAATCGAGATCGGCACCCCGTGCCGAGATACTACTTCCCTCACATATATCTCAGCCAACTTCTCCGCAGAAGAGCTCTCACTAATAGCTAGAAAATGAGCGCTCTTTGTCAGCCGATCCACAATTACCCAAATCTCATCGACTCCTCTCGCCGTTCGCGGTAACTTGGTGATAAAATCCATAGAGATTTGTTCCCACTTCCATTCGGGAATCTCTAGCGGTTGCAGCTTACCGTGCGGTCGCTGGTGTTCGGCCTTGACCTGCCTACAAGTCAAGCACCTCTCGACGAACCAAGCGACATCCCTTTTCATACATGGCCACCAGTACTCCTTCTTGAGATCCAAATACATTTTCGTAGCACCAGGATGAATCGAGAATTTCGATCGATGTGCTTCCTCCATCAAAATAGTGCGCGCACCGCCCACAAACGGCACCCAAATCCGTCCCTGACAAGTCATAAGCCCTCGACCATCCGTAACAAATCCTAATACCTGACCTACCACCCGTTCCTTCTTCTGGTGTTCCGGCTTTGCGGCCTCCATCTGAGCCCCTCGAATAATGTCCAGAATCGGGGTCAAAACCGTCAACCTCATACAAATATCTCGGATAGGGGCGTTATCCGCCCTACGGCTCAATGCGTCGGCTACCACATTAGCCTTGCCCGGGTGGTACAGGCTCTCACAATCGTAGTCCTTCACCACATCCAACCACCTCCTCTGCCGCATATTCAGATTTGGCTGATCCATCAAGTATTTCAAGCTCTTATGGTCCGTGTAAATCGTACACCGAACCCCGTACAAATAGTGTCGCCAGATCTTGAGGGCAAACACCACCGCCCCTAATTCCAGGTCGTGCGTGGGATATCTCGACTCATGAGGCTTCAACTGCCTCGAAGCGTACGCCATCACATGACCCCTCTGCATAAGTACCGCCCCCAAACCCGATATAGAGGCATCACAATATACCACAAAATCCTCCATCCCTTCCGGGAGTGCAAGCACCGGAGCCTCGCACAATTTCTGACGAAGCGTCTCAAATGAGGACTGCTGCTCCGGTCCCCATGAAAACGCAACACCCTTCCGGGTCATCCTAGTAAGTGGCACAGCGATCTTGGAGAAATCCTTGATAAATCTGCGGTAATATCCAGCCAAACCAAGAAAACTCCTGATCTCGGTGGGCGATCTCGGCACCTCCCACCTCAACACCGCCTTAATCTTGGCCGGGTCGACCAATATCCCCTTCTGGTTCACAAGATGCCCGATGAATTGGACCTCTGGTAACCAGAAATCACACTTGGAGAACTTGGCATACAGTCTCTCTGATCTCAAAACCCGAAGAATCTCCCGCAAATGTTCCTCATGCTAGTCCCTAGTCCTCGAATACACCAAAATATCATCGATGAATACGATCACCGAACGATCCAGCATCGGTCGGCACACCCTGTTCATGAGATCCATGAATGCGGCCGGGGCATTGGTGAGCCCAAAAGGCATCACCACGAACTCATAATGTCCATAACGAGTCCTGAAGGCAGTCTTTTGGATATCCTCCTCGCGAACCCTCATTTGATGATATCCCGACCTCAAGTCAATCTTGGAAAACCAAGATGCCCCCTGCAACTGATCGAATAGATCGTCGATCCTAGGTAACGGGTATCGGTTCTTAATCGTCAACTTGTTTAACTCCCGATAATCGATACACATCCGATGTGAACCATCCTTCTTCTTGACGAACAAAATCGGCGCTCCCCAAGGCGAACTACTCGGTCGAATGAATCCCTTCCCCAACAGCTCCTGAAGCTGCGAGGATAATTCCTGCATTTCCGGTGGAGCGAGACGGTAAGGCGCCTTGGCGATGGGCGCCGCTCCCGGAACCAAATCGATACGAAACTCCACTTGCCTCTCCGGAGGCACACCTGGTAACTCCTCGGGGAACACATCCGCAAACTCGCATACAACCGGAACGTCATCAATCGAATTGGGCCTCTCCGCGGTCGCACGAGTATCCATCACATAGGCTATGAATCCATCACAGCCCTGCTGTAGACTCTGCCTTGCACTGGCCGCTGAACAAAACGCCGACCCATACCGGGTCCCTTTGCCATAAACCGTGAGCACTCCCCCACTAGGGTCTCGAATCATCACCAGCTGTCTCTCGCAGTCAATGACTGCTCCAAACTTACTCAACCAATCCATGCCCACGATAATGCAAACATCCCCCATAGCTATATGGACCAAGTCTATAGGAAACTCGACCCCAAAAATATCGAGCATGCATCCTCGAATCACCTCGATAGCGTATACCGCTCTCTCGTTTGCTATAGCAACTCGCAGGGGACGACTCATCGTCTCCCGATCGATATCGATGTGCTGGCTAAAAGCCAACGAAACAAAGGACCGACTCGCACCTGAGTCGAATAATACCAAAGCAGGCACATGATTCACAAGAAAAGTACCTACGCAGATAGCAATATAAGCATAATATCTCAGCATAAATGTAAATTCATGAAAGAATACATACCGGCCACTACATCAGGTGTCGCGCGGACCTCCTCCGCAGTCAACTGGAAAGCTCTCCCACGAGCCTTCGGGGCCTCGGTCTTCACTGACCGAACCTCAGGTACCCTGGCAGCAGGCAAAGATCCTTGGCGAAGCTGGGGGCACTTGGCCTTCCGATGGCCAGTCTGGTTGCAATGGAAGCAAACCATAAATCCCTTGGGGCAATCCCTCGCAATGTGCCCCTCCTTGCCACACTTGTAGCAAGCACCCGATCGACATGCCCCCTCGTGACCCTTGCTGCACTTCCCACAAGTGCGGCTCTTCTGTCCTCCGGATCTCAAATCATCGGACCTGGTCCGCTTGGCTGCCGGCTGCGACTGAGCCGGCCGCCGATCCGCCCGTTGAGACTCGACCTCCTCCCTGGCCTGGGTCTCCAACTCGATCTCCCGCTTCCTGGCATTCGCCTGAAGCTCAGCAAAAGTCTGATATGACGAGTTCGATACGAACTCCCGGATGTCTCTCCTCAGCACTCCCAAATACCGGCTCATCCGAGCCTGCTCCGTGGACACCTGCTCGGGGCAGAACATCGCCCGCTCGTGAAACTTCCGCGTGATCACTGTAACCGAATCGTTACCCTGCTTGATGGTCAAGAACTCCTGAACCAATCGTTCCCTCTCTACCGGGGGAACATACTCGTCTCTGAACATAGCCGTAAATCTCTCCCAAGTCATGGCTGAAACCTCGGCAAGAGTGAAGTTCGCCGTCACGAACTTCCACCAATCCTTTGCTCCCAGGCGGAGCTGGTTCAAGGCGAACCGCACCCTCAGATGCTCCGGACATGAACAAGTATAGAAGCATCCCTCAATATCAGCAATCCACCTCATCGCAGCAATCGGATCCTGCGCCCCGTCAAACTCTGGTGGTTTCGTGTTGCTGAACTCCCGGAACAGCAACGAGTCACCCCCCTGTGGTCTGGCAGCAGCCACAGCTGTGGTAGCTGCAGCGGCGGCAGCCTCAGACAACGCGGTGTACCGCTCATCAAATGTCTCTATCAGCGTGGTCTTAATAGACCCAAACATCTCCGGAATCTCGGCCCGGATCGCTGCAGCTACCTCCTCATGAATCATCTGACGAAGCTCCTCGTCAGTCACTCTAGTCGTGCCAGGTCTGTGTCGAGGTCCAACCATGATGTCTCTGAAATACAACATAAAAATATCAGAGACTCTATCGGGCAATATCGCTCTCGATAACGCAGTCCTACTCAGTCTCCGATACTCAGGGGTTCTTACTTGGGCTGCCTATTGACCCGGCGTCCTTGGTAGTACGGGCCCAATACTACCAATTACACTGCGTCGGTATTCACCCCAAGTCCTCCTCCCCGAATCCCGAATCCTGAGCACTCTATTCTTATCATCCTCTAGTTACTCACTCGCTCTCGAGCACCTCATATAAGCAAGTTTCTCTAGACTAAGGCATCACAAGATCAGGCCACTCTAGTCCTAATATGTATACCTAGTCTACTAGCATGCGTATCATATCATATCATGTATCGTAACACATATAATAGGAGTATTTTGGGGATTTTTACCGTTCGGGCGTTGGCTAACCATACACACTTTTTCTTCTTTGGTCGTCTCATTTGTCAAAAATTTAAATTTTTCTCAAATCCTTGGTTTGAGTTCAGTTACGCCCGAAGGTGTACCCGAATCCCTCAAACCTAGGCTCTGATACCAACTTGTAACGTCATAAAATTTCCAACCAAAAATTTTCGTTTTTACAACCATCAAAACATGAGTAGTAAGTTAAAATTCCAAAGTAACAATGTAGTCACAACCGATTACATAACAAAAGATAAAATAGTTTTCCCCGAGTGTGTGTACGGTCACGCTGGCGCCTTCCCACGGTCCTCACTCGTACCTGAAACACATAATACAACAACTGTAAGCATAAAGCTTAGTGAGTTCCCAAAATACAACATACGCACATACGCCTTTCCAGGCCTTGACCTTCCGGTCCATGTGTCTCAGGGGACTTCCATCCCGACTGGGTAAACCTTCCGGTCCTACCCACGTCCACCCTTACAGTCCATATGACCACGCCTTCCGGCCCATATCAAACATATCATACATGACACATATAGCAAATAACTTAACACACATAAGGCATATATTTCATATCAGATTCGACCTTCCGGTCACATAGTCAAAACCCTTCCGGGTACAGTATAGTGAGAAGACTCACCTCGTATGCCTCGCTAAGTCGCTAATCGTGAATCCTAGAATCACTCGGGCTCGAACCCTCAAGCTGCAATCCTCCTATAATATTACAAATCTATAATTATTACTTGTACCACTAAGGTGGACCATCCATATCAAGTCAACACAGGTTGACTTGGTCAGCAGTCTTTAGGTAATTTGGACCAGACTCGACGAGTCCACAGTAGCGACTCGGCGAGTCTACGCGTTTTTACCAACTCTCAAGAATTTTCCCTTTGCCTCGTCGAGTACTCCCCCGACTCGACGAGCTCCACCTGGGCCTGAATCACAGGGCCACCGCGACTCAACTCGCCGAGTCGAAGGTCGACTCGGCGAGTCCCAACCTGACTCGGTCCACCTGTCAAAACCTTTCCAACTCTCTGCGACTCACTGAGTCGCCCACAACTCGGTCCGGACTACACACAGGATGGTCTCAAGGACAATCTTCAAGCGACTCGTCGAGTCTGTTCTTCAGACTCGGCGAGTCCATGCCATGCACTAGCTAAAACTGGCTTTTGCGGTCAGATCCGTTCCATACATACATAGATCTGGCCTTCCCAAGCTTATTTGTCACGTAAAGTCTCAGTCTTGGATGCCATGCAATGCATACAAGGCTTATTTTGAAGAAACAACCACTTATTTGGCAAGTTTAGCTTCTAACTCAAAAGAATGGACATAAAGCTTGTCATGAGGGGTCTCCTGAAGCTGCTTAAGTCCAGATCTAGGTTCCATGTCTCCATGGGACCTCTCATACTTCTTATTCAAGCCAAGAAATGCAAGAAGAAACCCTAGATTTGGCCCATCAATACAAAACACGAAGATTGGCTCAGAAAATTACCTCAAGAAGACCCCCTTGATGAAATAGCAACAGATCTAAGCTCCCCAACACCTCAAGCTTGCTCCTCTCCCTCCTTTCCTTGCAATATCACACAAGATGATGAACAAAAGGCCTTCAAACACACTCACAAGGGCTTACAGACGTATGGAGGCTCTTAGGGTTCAAGGTGGCCGCATATGAGGGCCATAAGGTCCTTTAAATAGGGCTTAGGACCGGGAAATCAGGGTTTCATCAAAAAACGCGGACTCGCCGAGTCCATCCCTTGGACTCGCTGAGTCCGGATGCGAACCCCCGCTCAAAAACGCGACCCGACTCGGCGAGTCGACTACCAACTCGCCGAGTCCCCTCACAGAATGATAAAAATATATGAAATGGAGATACCTAGGGATTCGGACTGTTACAAAAAAAAACCCTTCGAGTCAAGGCTCAGTTTAGCAAGTTGAGTGGGGACTCAGTGAGTTGGACAGGTCAGAACTCGGAAATCAGTGAACTCGGCGAGTCAGTAGTCTGACTCGGCGAGTAGGGTCAACATGAAAGGTTGACTTTGGCCAGGACTTTGACTTTGTTCAGAGTTGAGTTAGTTGACTGTTAGAGGTCTATCAGGCTAAGTGCGGCTTTGTTATTGGTAGCTAGGAGAGTTAGAGGAGCAGCGGTTCAGGCGGTGGTTGGTTAGCAGTCCGAGGGTTACCACCAGAATTCAGCAGTTCAGGTGAGTTTCCTTCCAGTAGGAACGGGTCTATGGCCATAATGCCGGCCCGTTCAGTTAGCAGTAGTTTCCCGGACTTCGGTCCGATGCAGTAGTTAGTATGTTTGATGCCTTCGTGGCTCAGACAGGATTTAGGTGTTATGTGTTATGTGTTATGTGTTCCGGGCTACTGCCCGATGTAGTATGCAGTATATGTGTTCATGCTAGTTGATATGTTATGTTATGTTATGTTCAGTCAGTTTTCAGACTTCGGTCCGATGCAGGGCAAGGCCCCAGTTAGTCCAGACTTCGGTCTGATGCAGGGGACAAGGTCCCAGTCAGTTAGTCCGGACTTCGGTTCGATGTAGGGGACAAGGTCCCAGTCAGTTTCCGGACTTTGGTCCGATGCAGGGGGCAAGGCCACAGTTAGTCCGGACCTCGGTCCGATGCAGTGGGCAAGGCCCAGTATGTGCTTTATATGTTATTGTATGGTATGTGGTAGTTTGGGGGAGCTCACTAAGCTTCATGCTTACAGTTTCAGTTTTTGGTTTCAGGTACTCAGTTTTCAAAAGAGGAGCTCGGGAAGATTGCAGTGCACACACCATAGTCAGCTAGCCTGGGATGTTCTACTCTGATAATAAGTTGTAATTCGAATTAATGCTACGAAATTATGTTATGATTTATGTTACGGTTTTTATGAATATGGTTTTTAGTAATGTTTTAAAAAGAAAATTTTAGTTGTGAGTTTTGGGATGTTACATAACCCAATTTCTTCAATTCTTTTACTAAAAATGCAAACACCTTTCGATAGACCTTTTTCAAAAACAAAACATTCATTAGTAAACTAACTGAACCAACGGATTATCATTTCATGATTATAAATCAAACCCATATTCCCAAATTCGTTCAACTCTTTATTAAAAAAAAGTTAAGTATTTCATTCCAAATCAAAATTATAAAGTACCAAGTTATCCTTTCTAATTTAATATATTTTTACTGGTTTCAGGTACTCAGTTTTCAAAAGAGGAGTTCGGGAAGATTGCAGTGCACACACCATAGTCAGCTAGCCTGGGATGTTCTACTCTGATAATAAGTTGTAATTCGAATTAATGCTACGAAATTATGTTATGATTTATGTTACGGTTTTTATGAATATGGTTTTTAGTAATGTTTTAAAAAGAAAATTTTAGTTGTGATTTTTGGGATGTTACATAACCCAATTTCATCAATTCTTTTACTAAAAATGCAAACACTTTTCGATAGACCTTTTTCAAAAACAAAACATTCATTAGTAAACTAACTGAACAAACGGATTATCATTTCATGATTATAAATCAAACCCTTATTCCCAAATTCGTTCAACTCTTTATTAAAAAAAAGTTAAGTATTTCATTCCAAATCAAAATTATAAAGTACCAAGTTATCCTTTCTAATTTAATATATTTAAAACTTTAATATGTTTTTTGGATAACTTTATGACTTCTTAATTTATAATTTTTTATAATTTTTAGTAATTACTATATGAAATGGATTTACCATATATCTTCAATTTTGAGCCCAATTAATAAAAGAACTTCATTGTTGAGATATTATGTATAACTAATCTGTCAATGTACAAATAATGTGTCAATTTGAAGTAATCCAAAATAGGTTATTTTGGATTCATTGAGAAAATTTTTTTTTTTGTTTGAAATTTATGAAATCAGATAGGTTTAGTTTTTATATAGAAATAAAATTACAGAAAAATATTCCTATAGAAACATCCAATATGTTTTTAAAAAAATTACAAAGATGACTCATGCCTAATAAAAAAATTTACAGATTACCACTGTAACACCCTAATAATTTGAATCTAATATATATAAAAACGTTAGATATATTTTATAAGATAAAATAGAAAATGTTTTAAACAAATATATTTTCAAGGATTTTTGTTTAACACAATGTTAAATCATTTCTAAACAAATACATTTTTAACCAAACAACAAATAAAACATAGCATGGTCTCAAGTTCGGTGGTACAATGGCACTATGACCCATTGCTGTCATTTTTTTCTTGATTACCAAGTTAAAAGACTTTTTACAATCTAAAGTCTTATGATGTGAGAAATGTACAAAATCATATGAGATTGCTTCATTTTTGTTAATACCCGAGAAGTTAAAGCAAAAATGTACCACATACTATAGACCCTACACCCATAAAACTCCCCTAGCTATTATGCACATACATTTCATAGTATTCAAATCTTTTATATTTATTTCAACTAAAATCCTTCTATCTTCTATTTCTTTAACATATGTATTGAAATATAACATTAAAAAACTTTAAATAGTAGCGATATTTTTCAAATAGGGGTTGTCTGACTCATCAAAATCCGAACACGCAGTTAAACAAATTTTTTTATAAAATGTTAACAACCAACAGTTTATATGTAGTGACAAAGAACATGGTTTGACATGCGGAATTAAAACTTACACAATTGAACATGGTGATTTGGGTGTTTAAGAGATATATTGAATGTATATGGTGTTTACAAAAAGGATCTAGATCTAGACTATATAATTAACACACACTTACACACTCACTTTTACATCTCACAAGCACCCAAATCACCATGTTCAATTGTGTAAGCTTTAATTCCGCATGTCAAACCATGTTCTTTGTCACTACAATTGGTATCAGAGCGGGTCTTCAAGATCAAGGTGATTTTTGAAGAACGATTCTCGGTTTGGCAATTTTTGTCACAATTTGATCAATTTTGGTGAGTCTCTATGATCTCTCGTAATTTTTGATTCGTGCTTTGCGTTCTTGATTATTGATCGTTTGATTCGTTGGATCTAAATTTTTTTAAAAAAAACCCATTGATGATCCAATAATTTTTTTTTAAGATCAAAGCCAACCAAAAACAGAATCAGTTACTGTTCATTTAATTCTTTCTAAGCCCAATTCACACATATGGATATTTCATCTTAGCCCAAATTCGTGAATCAAGTACTGTTACCGATTCTTATTCAATTCTTTCTTCTATCAACGTTATCTTCTCATTAAATATCATCGATGTTAAACTTTCTCATAAAATCAAAATTGAAACTGGATATTATTTGATTACTGGAAGATGACCTTAGATTTGATCACAAAATCGGATTTGATTACAGTCTGGGGTCGAATTGATCTATTATTGTTCACATCGGAATCGACTTTGGTTAAGTCGATTGATTATTGGATTCTAAATCTTTGATTGGATGATATGTTTGAGTCGAATGGTTCTTGTTTGAGTCGACTTCAAATTTTGAGTCTAAATCCAAAGCATCTTGGATTTGATTTCTATGGAGTATTGGGATTGAACGCATCTGATTAGAATTCAATACGTTTGATGATACTTCGTTGATTTTGATTTTGTTTTGTATGATTGAAGTCGATTTCGAGTATGTGTGATGTTTCTTATTCGTAATCTGAAAGTATATTTTGGAATCTGGGATTTGAAGTCAAAGTTTGATTTATTGGAATCGAACTCAATTTGAATGATAACAGAAGATTTCAAAACTTTATATTCGATTTGATGAATTGATGAAGGCTTGATAAAAGAATCGATGTTTTGAAGTCTGGGACAGGCCGATCTTAGTTGGTTGATTATTGATTTTGAATTTGAAATTGATAATCGATTTGGATAGAAGAGTTGGAATCGATGGCCAGTTTGTGATGACGACTCGCTGTTGATGAAAGATTGCGAAAGTTTGAATCTGGATTTTGGTTTTGATAAGACGATTTGGTTTTGATTTTGGATTCACAATCGATGGGTGATGATAGAATGAACGAAAAATGATCGACTATGTTTTGTTGTGAATGAATGATTGAAGACTTCGCATGATTGGAGTCGATGATTTGTTAAAGCAAACTGTTAATTTTGATTTAAGGGGTTGAGTCGATGATCTGTATGTTGTATGTGTGTTCGTTCGCGTCCAAAGGAAATCAATTTGGGAGTCAAGAACGGTTCGCATATGAGATCAAAGTTGAGTTCGCATTTGGGTTTCAAACATGAGTTCGCGTTTGAATCTCAGTATCAATTTCGCATTTGGTTAGATGGATTAAAATGCGAAGGTGATTAATGCGAAGGGATGCGAAGAGTGTAAGAATGAATATGTGAAGCATGTGAAAGCTTTTACAGTAAAATGCGAATTGGGGAAGAAAGCCAAGAGTTTCGCATTTGGTCCCTGCTCTTTTCAAGAAATAACACAAGTAGCCCATCCTCGCAAGTTTGAAGAACATGCAGAAATTGTCAAAACGAGTACCTGTAGTTTCGCATTTTTGACAGTTTATACCCAACTTCGCAAATGGGGTCATAAAATGCTGAAATTGCATTTGGGTTTCAAACATGAGTTCGCGTTTGAATCTCAGTATCAATTTCGCATTTGGTTAGATTTATTAAAATGCGAATGTGATTAATGCGAAGGGATGCGAAGAGTGTAAGAATGAATATGTGAAGCATGTGAAAGCTTTTACAGTAAAATGCGAATTGGGGAAGAAAGCCAAGAGTTTCGCATTTGGTCCCTGCTCTTTTCAAGAAATAACACAAGTAGCCCAACTTCGCAAGTTTGAAGAACATGCAGAAATTGTCAAAACGAGTACCTGTAGTTTCGCATTTTTGACAGTTTATACCCAACTTCGCAAATGGGGTCATAAAATGCTGAAATTGCAGAATTTTCAAATCTGGTCCCTGCAGTTTGTGCGAATTTACACATTTTACCCAGTTTCGCAAATGGGGGTGTGTTTCGCATATTTGACTGTTTTTGGCGCAACGGGTCACTGCAGAATTTTGAAATTGACAATTTCTACCCATTTTTGAGAAATTTTGTCAAAGGCGATCCGTGAACGGCAATAAAAATTGATTATTTTTTGGGTTTTCCGGATTGAAGCACAAAGTTTATGCCACATGTTAAGGGGGAGTTTTAACATGAAAAATTCTGAATAGAGCACGTTCTTTTTCCTTTGGTGTTGTATAATCAAATTTCGATTATAAAAAGGGGCAGAAGTTTTATATGGAAATTCGAACTTGAATTTTTCATATTACGCGGATTTGAAGACCGAAGTGATCTTGGAATTTTGAACCTACGAGTTGATGCAACTGGAAGTTCGGAAGTGATGTATTTGAAATGGGTTTGGAATTATTGAAGATTTTTGGGGTGTGTTTTTATGCGCAACTTTTGGGTGATTATTTGGAATTAATCATTTGTTGCTGCTCGGATTGTATGGTCTCACATCCTAGAGCCCAAATTGAAGAGTCATGGAAGAATTGAAGATTGAAGTTAGTTTCGACATGTGTCACCTTTGAGGCTCGAACCGCGTAGTGCTTGATTTTGGAAGATTTGAAGTGGGTCATTCATTCCTAACTTTGAGGGGGAGAATGTTGGGGTGCAAAGTTATTCATTCATGATTTTGTAAATGTTTGACTTTTGTAAAACCCACTTGCATGTGGTGCTTTAGCCTTTAGACCCATTTGTTAGTTAGAGTGAGAGAGTGAGATGTAAACACCTCTATAAATAGTGGGTTCATACCACTTGTAGAGGTGTGCTTGAGAGATGTAAAAGTGAGTGTGTAAGTGTGTGTTAATTATGTAGTCTAGATCTAGATCCTTTTTGTAAACACCATATACATTCAATATATCTCTTAAACACCCAAATCACCATGTTTAATTGTTTAAGCTTTAATTCCGCATGTCAAACCATGTTCTTTGTAACTACATTATATCCAAAAAGTAAGATGCAATCAATGTCTCTAAAAATCTCAAAAACCATTGGCCAAAGATCAAAAATAAATTATTCAATCCATAACTAAAATTTTGTATACAAAATATGAACTACAAAAGTTATTTTGGGGATTTTTACCGTACACACTTTTTCTTCTTTGGTCGTCTCATTTGTCAAAAATTTAAATTTTTCTCAAATCCTCGGTTTGAGTTCAGTTACGCCCGAAGGTGTACCCGAATCCCTCAAACCTAGGTGTGACATCCCCAAAATCACGGCCAGAAAAGACCGGTTTTGTTTATACTTTATTTCAAAATCAGAGTTATCTTTTAATAAAAGGGTTGCGGAATTTGTCCCAAAACAATAATATGATAAAGATTTATCAAAAGCATTTCCATAGAAATGTATTTCATTAAAAGACTCGGGATGTCATGTTCGTACAGATCAAAAGTATAAACAGTACAATATAAGCCTTACTACATTATTTCATATCTACAGGCCTATATCCGTAATCCCTCGTCCAAAACATCACACCTATGCTCATGCGCCACTACCTGTAATGCATAAAACTGAGTGGGTCAGGCTTGGGAGCCTGGTGAGCACATAGGGTTTTCAACCCACAATAAATAAGTTTATTAATTTCATCAATCAACAATAACCCGATTACCCGTTCCCGTTATCCTCACTTTACGTCCCTAAACACCTATCATAAGGGACCTAGCCTAAGGATTATCATCGGGACGGACACTACTGCTAAGGGGATTCCTCAGCAATAAATGTCCTAATAGGCAACCATGTGGGGGATGGAGTACACCGGTGAACACATCGTTCACAACACCTACAGGTTGCGAGCCTGCTAGTGTTCCACTGGACTGTCTAGAAGAGTCCGTGGTCGTCATCTATACTCCGCTAGATGACTGGATCAACAACAACAACATCGAGGCCTCTCATCATTTTATCACACATCACCTATTACATCTACCCATGTTTTACCCCAACATTTTCGTAGATATAAAATACATATACAGTTTAAATCATTGAAAACATGTATAACAACGTTCATCTAGCATAGATAGCAAGTATTCAGATAATATGCACACATAGCACGTAATTTATATAAAATACTTCATATCTATGTGTAAGTTGAAGGTAACTATGCACTCACCGGAAAAGGTGGTGATTCCGAACTCAGACAGCACTTCGCTTCTTAAAAAGAATTTTTCTTCGACGAAACCTAGTATTATTACCACTAGAGTTTAGTTTATTATTCGTCGAGACTAATTAATAGTCTAGCTATTATTATTATTATATAAGCGTCAAAAAAAATACTTATATAACCCATAATAATAGCCCAAGTATTTATTATAAGTTCCTAATAACGTTACTATAATTAAATAAAAGTTATATTAAAAATAGCGTAGGCGTAGCTCACTTACAGCGGGTTTTATAGAAAACCGGGCTTTGCTTGGAGCAGCGTTCCTGAGCCGAAAAGCTCTTCTTCTCAGAGCCTTCGAGCACTCCGGGGCTTCCGCCTCGTGCTAGGGAGGTTCCCTAGGCTTTTCGGGGGATTTCGGGGCTAGAGAGAGGTTCTAGAGAGAGAGAGAGTAAAGAGAAGAAAGAATGGGAAAGGTGTGAAGAAAATGAGGGTGGGAGAGGTGGTATTTATAGGGTGAAATGTGGCTGAACTTGGTGCCACATGTCACCATCTGGTGGCAAGCCTTGGGGAGAAAGCAATGGCCAAGATTGTGCCACATCACCCATTTTCGCACAGCACACTTCCGACTTCTAAAATCCGTAACTTTCACATACGACCTCCTTTTTTGACGTTCTTTATATCCACGCGTAGGTAATAATAAGATCTACAACTTTCATTTTGACACCGTCAGCTAATTCTCGACCGATCTTAAATTTAACAGTACAAGGAGATTATACTGTTAAACGTCTGCGTAAAATTAATAACTTCTACATACGGACTCTGTTTTTGTCTGTCTTTTTACCGTTGATTTCCTATTAATGAGATCTTCAACTCTCATTTATGTTGCGTAAGCCAAAAACCGCTCGAACTAAAATTCGAGTTTCAGGCCGTGCACTGCTAAGCCGAATCTTAGAAAAATCATAACTTCTTCATACGAAGTCAGATTTGGGCATTCTTTTTATCGATGTTCTTAGTTTAACATATTCTACGACTTTTGTTTAGATTGCTAAGGCTAAAAAGTCTTCTATCGTAAATTCACTATTTACGTTTCCCGGTGTCGTGCCGGTTTTGTCGTAAAACTTCGGCGGGCCATAACTTCTTCTTTATAGCTCGGATTTCGGCATTCTTTATATGCACGGGAACCTTGAGACATATTCTACAACTTTATGTAGAGATATCGGGATTATCTCACACTTTAATTTTGACGCTCATTTTTATTCTTTATTAATTATACATTTATAATTAAATAATAAACACATAAACACACATAATTCACATAATACTCAAATATTTCATATTTATTACTTCAAAAAGAGTTACAATAGTTGACCTAGACTATTACATTGACAAAAATGCTTAGCCCTGAAAACCCGGGCGTTACACTAGGCTCTGATACCAACTTGTAATGTCATAAAATTTCCAACCAAAAATTTTCGTTTTTACAACCATCAAAACATGAGTAGTAAGTTTAAATTACAAAGTAACAATGTAGTCACAACCGATTACATAACAAAAGATAAAATAGTTTTCCCCGAGTGTGTGTACGGTCACGCTGGCACCTTCCCACGGTCCTCACTCGTACCTGAAACACATAATACAACAACTGTAAGCATAAAGTTTAGTGAGTTCCCAAAATACAACATACGCACATACGCCTTTCCAGGCCTTGACCTTCCGGTCCATGTGTCTCAGGGGACTTCCGTCCCGACTGGGTAAACCTTCCGGTCCTACCCACGTCCACCCTTACAGTCCATATGACCACGCCTTCCGGCCCATATCAAACATATCATACATGACACATATAGCAAATAACTTAACACACATAAGGCATATATTTCATATCAGATTCGACCTTCCGGTCACATAGTCAAAACCCTTCCGGGTACAGTATAGTGAGAAGACTCACCTCGTATGCCTCGCTAAGTCGCTAATCGTGAATCCTAGAATCACTCGGGCTCGAACCCTCGAGCTGCAATCCTCCTATAATATTACAAATCGATAATTATTACTTGTACCACTAAGGTGGACCATCCATATCAAGTCAACACAAGTTGACTTGGTCAGCAGTCTTTAGGCAATTTGGACCAGACTCGACGAGTCCACAGTAGCGACTCAGCGAGTCTACGCGTTTTTACCAACTCTCAAGAATTTTCCCTTTGACTCGTCGAGTACTCCCCCGACTCGACGAGCTCCACCTGGGCCTGAATCACAGGGCCACCGCGACTCAACTCGCCGAGTCGAAGGTCGACTCGGCGAGTCCCAACCTGACTCGGTCCACCTGTCAAAACCTTTCCAACTCTCTGCGACTCACTGAGTCGCCCACAACTCGGTCCGGACTACACACAGGATGGTCTCAAGGACAATCTTCAAGCGACTCGTCGAGTCTGTTCTTCAGACTCGGCGAGTCCATGCCATGCACCAGCTAAAACTGGCTTTTGCGGTCAGATCCGTTCCATACATACATAGATCTGGCCTTCCCAAGCTTATTTGTCACGTAAAGACTCAGTCTTGGTTGCCATGCAATGCATACAAGGCTTATTTTGAAGAAACAACCACTTATTTGGCAAGTTTAGCTTCTAACACAAAAGAATGGACATAAAGCTTGTCATGAGGGGTCTCCTGGACCTGCTTAAGTCCAGATCTAGGTTCCATGTCTCCATGGGACCTCTCATACTTCTTATTCAAGCCAAGAAATGCAAGAAGAAACCCTAGATTTGGCCCATCAATACAAAACACGAAGATTGGCTCAGAAAATTACCTCAAGAAGACCCCCTTGATGAAATAGCAACAGATCTAAGCTCCCCAACACCTCAAGCTTGCTCCTCTCCCTCCTTTCCTTGCAATATCACACAAGATGATGAACAAAAGGCCTTCAAACACACTCACAAGGGCTTACAGACGTATGGAGGCTCTTAGGGTTCAAGGTGGCCTCATATGAGGGCCATAAGGTCCTTTAAATAGGGCTTAGGACCGGGAAATCAGGGTTTCATCAAACAACGCGGACTCGCCGAGTCCATCCCTTGGACTCGCTGAGTCCGGATGCGAACCCCCACTCAAAAACGCGACCCGACTCGGCGAGTCGACTACCAACTCGCCGAGTCCCCTCACAGAATGATAAAAATATATGAAATGGAGATACCTAGGGATTCGGGCTGTTACAAAAAAAAACCCTTCGAGTCAAGGCTCAGTTTAGCAAGTTGAGTGGGGACTCAGTGAGTTGGACAGGTCAGAACTCGGAAATCAGTGAACTCGGCGAGTCAGTAGTCTGACTCGGCGAGTAGGGTCAACATGAAAGGTTGACTTTGGCCAGGACTTTGACTTTGTTCAGAGTTGAGTTAGTTGACTGTTAGAGGTCTATCAGGCTAAGTGCGGCTTTGTTATTGGTAGCTAGGAGAGTTAGAGGAGCAGCAGTTCAGGCGGTGGTTGGTTAGCAGTCCGAGGGTTACCACCAGAATTCAGCAGTTCAGGTGAGTTTCCTTCCAGTAGGAACGGGTCTATGGCCATAATGCCGGCCCGTTCAGTTAGCAGTAGTTTCCCGGACTTCGGTCCGATGCAGTAGTTAGTATGTTTGATGCCTTCGTGGCTCAGACAGGATTTAGGTGTTATGTGTTATGTGTTATGTGTTCCGGGCTACTGCCCGATGTAGTATGCAGTATATGTGTTCATGCTAGTTGATATGTTATGTTATGTTATGTTCAGTCAGTTTTCAGACTTCGGTCCGATGCAGGGCAAGGCCCCAGTTAGTCCAGACTTCGGTCTGATGCAGGGGACAAGGTCCCAGTCAGTTAGTCCGGACTTCGGTTCGATGCAGGGGACAAGGTCCCAATCAGTTTCCGGACTTCGGTCCGATGCAGGTGGCAAGGCCACAGTTAGTCCGGACCTCGGTCCGATGCAGTGGGCAAGGCCCAGTATGTGCTTTATATGTTATTGTATGGTATGTGGTAGTTTGGGGGAGCTCACTAAGCTTCGTGCTTACAGTTTCAGTTTTTGGTTTCAGGTACTCAGTTTTCAAAAGAGGAGCTCGGGAAGATTGCAGTGCACACACCATAGTCAGCTAGCCTGGGATGTTCTACTCTGATAATAAGTTGTAATTCGAATTAATGCTACGAAATTATGTTATGATTTATGTTACGGTTTTTATGAATATGGTTTTTAGTAATGTTTTAAAAAGAAAATTTTAGTTGTGAGTTTTGGGATGTTACATAACCCAATTTCTTCAATTCTTTTACTAAAAATGCAAACACCTTTCGATAGACCTTTTTCAAAAACAAAACATTCATTAGTAAACTAACTGAACCAACGGATTATCATTTCATGATTATAAATCAAACCCATATTCCCAAATTCGTTCAACTCTTTATTAAAAAAAAGTTAAGTATTTCATTCCAAATCAAAATTATAAAGTACCAAGTTATCCTTTCTAATTTAATATATTTTTACTGGTTTCAGGTACTCAGTTTTCAAAAGAGGAGTTCGGGAAGATTGCAGTGCACACACCATAGTCAGCTAGCCTGGGATGTTCTACTCTGATAATAAGTTGTAATTCGAATTAATGCTACGAAATTATGTTATGATTTATGTTACGGTTTTTATGAATATGGTTTTTAGTAATGTTTTAAAAAGAAAATTTTAGTTGTGATTTTTGGGATGTTACATAACCCAATTTCATCAATTCTTTTACTAAAAATGCAAACACTTTTCGATAGACCTTTTTCAAAAACAAAACATTCATTAGTAAACTAACTGAACAAACGGATTATCATTTCATGATTATAAATCAAACCCTTATTCCCAAATTCGTTCAACTCTTTATTAAAAAAAAGTTAAGTATTTCATTCCAAATCAAAATTATAAAGTACCAAGTTATCCTTTCTAATTTAATATATTTAAAACTTTAATATGTTTTTTGGATAACTTTATGACTTCTTAATTTATAATTTTTTATAATTTTTAGTAATTACTATATGAAATGGATTTACCATATATCTTCAATTTTGAGCCCAATTAATAAAAGAACTTCATTGTTGAGATATTATGTATAACTAATCTGTCAATGTACAAATAATGTGTCAATTTGAAGTAATCCAAAATAGGTTATTTTGGATTCATTGAGAAATTTTTTTTTTTGTTTGAAATTTATGAAATCAGATAGGTTTAGTTTTTATATAGAAATAAAATTACAGAAAAATATTCCTATAGAAACATCCAATATGTTTTTAAAAAAATTACAAAGATGACTCATGCCTAATAAAAAAATTTACAGATTACCACTGTAACACCCTAATAATTTGAATCTAATATATATAAAAACGTTAGATATATTTTATAAGATAAAATAGAAAATGTTTTAAACAAATATATTTTCAAGGATTTTTGTTTAACACAATGTTAAATCATTTCTAAACAAATACATTTTTAACCAAACAACAAATAAAACATAGCATGGTCTCAAGTTCGGTGGTACAATGGCACTATGACCCATTGCTGTCATTTTTTTCTTGATTACCAAGTTAAAAGACTTTTTACAATCTAAAGTCTTATGATGTGAGAAATGTACAAAATCATATGAGATTGCTTCATTTTTGTTAATACCCGAGAAGTTAAAGCAAAAATGTACCACATACTATAGACCCTACACCCATAAAACTCCCCTAGCTATTATGCACATACATTTCATAGTATTCAAATCTTTTATATTTATTTCAACTAAAATCCTTCTATCTTCTATTTCTTTAACATATGTATTGAAATATAACATTAAAAAACTTTAAATAGTAGCGATATTTTTCAAATAGGGGTTGTCTGACTCATCAAAATCCGAACACGCAGTTAAACAAATTTTTTTATAAAATGTTAACAACCAACAGTTTATATGTAGTGACAAAGAACATGGTTTGACATGCGGAATTAAAACTTACACAATTGAACATGGTGATTTGGGTGTTTAAGAGATATATTGAATGTATATGGTGTTTACAAAAAGGATCTAGATCTAGACTATATAATTAACACACACTTACACACTCACTTTTACATCTCACAAGCACCCAAATCACCATGTTCAATTGTGTAAGCTTTAATTCCGCACGTCAAACCATGTTCTTTGTCACTACAATTGGTATCAGAGCGGGTCTTCAAGATCAAGGTGATTTTTGAAGAACGATTCTCGGTTTGGCAATTTTTGTCACAATTTGATCAATTTTGGTGAGTCTCTCTATGATCTCTCGTAATTTTTGATTCGTGCTTTGCGTTCTTGATTATTGATCGTTTGATTCGTTGGATCTAAATTTTTTTAAAAAAAACCCATTGATGATCCAATAATTTTTTTTTAAGATCAAAGCCAACCAAAAACAGAATCAGTTACTGTTCATTTAATTCTTTCTAAGCCCAATTCACACATATGGATATTTCATCTTAGCCCAAATTCGTGAATCAAGTACTGTTACCGATTCTTATTCAATTCTTTCTTCTATCAACGTTATCTTCTCATTAAATATCATCGATGTTAAACTTTCTCATAAAATCAAAATTGAAACTGGATATTATTTGATTACTGGAAGATGACCTTAGATTTGATCACAAAATCGGATTTGATTACAGTCTGGGGTCGAATTGATCTATTATTGTTCACATCGGAATCGACTTTGGTTAAGTCGATTGATTATTGGATTCTAAATCTTTGATTGGATGATATGTTTGAGTCGAATGGTTCTTGTTTGAGTCGACTTCAAATTTTGAGTCTAAATCCAAAGCATCTTGGATTTGATTTCTATGGAGTATTGGGATTGAACGCATCTGATTAGAATTCAATACGTTTGATGATACTTCGTTGATTTTGATTTTGTTTTGTATGATTGAAGTCGATTTCGAGTATGTGTGATGTTTCTTATTCGTAATCTGAAAGTATATTTTGGAATCTGGGATTTGAAGTCAAAGTTTGATTTATTGGAATCGAACTCAATTTGAATGATAACAGAAGATTTCAAAACTTTATATTCAATTTGATGAATTGATGAAGGCTTGATAAAAGAATCGATGTTTTGAAGTCTGGGACAGGCCGATCTTAGTTGGTTGATTATTGATTTTGAATTTGAAATTGATAATCGATTTGGATAGAAGAGTTGGAATCGATGGCCAGTTTGTGATGACGACTCGCTGTTGATGAAAGATTGCGAAAGTTTGAATCTGGATTTTGGTTTTGATAAGACGATTTGGTTTTGATTTTGGATTCACAATCGATGGGTGATGATAGAATGAACGAAAAATGATCGACTATGTTTTGTTGTGAATGAATGATTGAAGACTTCGCATGATTGGAGTCGATGATTTGTTAAAGCAAACTGTTAATTTTGATTTAAGGGGTTGAGTCGATGATCTGTATGTTGTATGTGTGTTCGTTCGCGTCCAAAGGAAATCAATTTGGGAGTCAAGAACGGTTCGCATATGAGATCAAAGTTGAGTTCGCATTTGGGTTTCAAACATGAGTTCGCGTTTGAATCTCAGTATCAATTTCGCATTTGGTTAGATGGATTAAAATGCGAAGGTGATTAATGCGAAGGGATGCGAAGAGTGTAAGAATGAATATGTGAAGCATGTGAAAGCTTTTACAGTAAAATGCGAATTGGGGAAGAAAGCCAAGAGTTTCGCATTTGGTCCCTGCTCTTTTCAAGAAATAACACAAGTAGCCCATCCTCGCAAGTTTGAAGAACATGCAGAAATTGTCAAAACGAGTACCTGTAGTTTCGCATTTTTGACAGTTTATACCCAACTTCGCAAATGGGGTCATAAAATGCTGAAATTGCATTTGGGTTTCAAACATGAGTTCGCGTTTGAATCTCAGTATCAATTTCGCATTTGGTTAGATTTATTAAAATGCGAATGTGATTAATGCGAAGGGATGCGAAGAGTGTAAGAATGAATATGTGAAGCATGTGAAAGCTTTTACAGTAAAATGCGAATTGGGGAAGAAAGCCAAGAGTTTCGCATTTGGTCCCTGCTCTTTTCAAGAAATAACACAAGTAGCCCAACTTCGCAAGTTTGAAGAACATGCAGAAATTGTCAAAACGAGTACCTGTAGTTTCGCATTTTTGACAGTTTATACCCAACTTCGCAAATGGGGTCATAAAATGCTGAAATTGCAGAATTTTCAAATCTGGTCCCTGCAGTTTGTGCGAATTTACACATTTTACCCAGTTTCGCAAATGGGGGTGTGTTTCGCATATTTGACTGTTTTTGGCGCAACGGGTCACTGCAGAATTTTGAAATTGACAATTTCTACCCATTTTTGAGAAATTTTGTCAAAGGCGATCCGTGAACGGCAATAAAAATTGATTATTTTTTGGGTTTTCCGGATTGAAGCACAAAGTTTATGCCACATGTTAAGGGGGAGTTTTAACATGAAAAATTCTGAATAGAGCACGTTCTTTTTCCTTTGGTGTTGTATAATCAAATTTCGATTATAAAAAGGGGCAGAAGTTTTATATGGAAATTCGAACTTGAATTTTTCATATTACGCGGATTTGAAGACCGAAGTGATCTTGGAATTTTGAACCTACGAGTTGATGCAACTGGAAGTTCGGAAGTGATGTATTTGAAATGGGTTTGGAATTATTGAAGATTTTTGGGGTGTGTTTTTATGCGCAACTTTTGGGTGATTATTTGGAATTAATCATTTGTTGCTGCTCGGATTGTATGGTCTCACATCCTAGAGCCCAAATTGAAGAGTCATGGAAGAATTGAAGATTGAAGTTAGTTTCGACATGTGTCACCTTTGAGGCTCGAACCGCGTAGTGCTTGATTTTGGAAGATTTGAAGTGGGTCATTCATTCCTAACTTTGAGGGGGAGAATGTTGGGGTGCAAAGTTATTCATTCATGATTTTGTAAATGTTTGACTTTTGTAAAACCCACTTGCATGTGGTGCTTTAGCCTTTAGACCCATTTGTTAGTTAGAGTGAGAGAGTGAGATGTAAACACCTCTATAAATAGTGGGTTCATACCACTTGTAGAGGTGTGCTTGAGAGATGTAAAAGTGAGTGTGTAAGTTTGTGTTAATTATGTAGTCTAGATCTAGATCCTTTTTGTAAACACCATATACATTCAATATATCTCTTAAACACCCAAATCACCATGTTTAATTGTTTAAGCTTTAATTCCGCATGTCAAACCATGTTCTTTGTAACTACATTATATCCAAAAAGTAAGATGCAATCAATGTCTCTAAAAATCTCAAAAACCATTGGCCAAAGATCAAAAATAAATTATTCAATCCATAACTAAAATTTTGTATACAAAATATGAACTACAAAAGTTATTTTGGGGATTTTTACCGTACACACTTTTTCTTCTTTGGTCGTCTCATTTGTCAAAAATTTAAATTTTTCTCAAATCCTCGGTTTGAGTTCAGTTACGCCCGAAGGTGTACCCGAATCCCTCAAACCTAGGCTCTGATACCAACTTGTAATGTCATAAAATTTCCAACCAAAATTTTTTGTTTTTACAACCATCAAAACATGAGTAGTAAGTTTAAATTCCAAAGTAACAATGTAGTCACAACCGATTACATAACAAAAGATAAAATAGTTTTCCCCGAGTGTGTGTACGGTCACGCTGGCACCTTCCCACGGTCCTCACTCGTACCTGAAACACATAATACAACAACTGTAAGCATAAAGTTTAGTGAGTTCCCAAAATACAACATACGCACATACGCCTTTCCAGGCCTTGACCTTCCGGTCCATGTGTCTCAGGGGACTTCCGTCCCGACTGGGTAAACCTTCCGGTCCTACCCACGTCCACCCTTACAGTCCATATGACCACGCCTTCTGGCCCATATCAAACATATCATACATGACACATATAGCAAATAACTTAACACACATAAGGCATATATTTCATATCAGATTCGACCTTCCGGTCACATAGTCAAAACCCTTCCGGGTACAGTATAGTGAGAAGACTCACCTCGTATGCCTCGCTAAGTCGCTAATCGTGAATGCTAGAATCACTCGGGCTCGAACCCTCGAGCTGCAATCCTCCTATAATATTACAAATCGATAATTATTACTTGTACCACTAAGGTGGACCATCCATATCAAGTCAACACAGGTTGACTTGGTCAGCAGTCTTTAGGCAATTTGGACCAGACTCGACGAGTCCACAGTAGCGACTCGGCGAGTCTACGCGTTTTTACTAACTCTCAAGAATTTTCCCTTTGACTCGTCGAGTACTCCCCCGACTCGACGAGCTCCACCTGGGCCTGAATCACAGGGCCACCGCGACTCAACTCGCCGAGTCGAAGGTCGACTCGGCGAGTCCCAACCTGACTCGGTCCACCTGTCAAAACCTTTCCAACTCTCTGCGACTCACTGAGTCGCCCACAACTCGGTCCGGACTACACACAGGATGGTCTCAAGGACAATCTTCAAGCGACTCGTCGAGTCTGTTCTTCAGACTCGGTGAGTCCATGCCATGCACCAGCTAAAACTGGCTTTTGCGGTCAGATTCGTTCCATACATACATAGATCTGGCCTTCCCAAGCTTATTTGTCACGTAAAGTCTCAGTCTTGGATGCCATGCAATGCATACAAGGCTTATTTTGAAGAAACAACCACTTATTTGGCAAGTTTAGCTTCTAACTCAAAAGAATGGACATAAAGCTTGTCATGAGGGGTCTCCTGGAGCTGCTTAAGTCCAGATCTAGGTTCCATGTCTCCATGGGACCTCTCATACTTCTTATTCAAGCCAAGAAATGCAAGAAGAAACCCTAGATTTGGCCCATCAATACAAAACACGAAGATTGGCTCAGAAAATTACCTCAAGAAGACCCCCTTGATGAAATAGCAACAGATCTAAGCTCCCCAACACCTCAAGCTTGCTCCTCTCCCTCCTTTCCTTGCAATATCACACAAGATGATGAACAAAAGGCCTTCAAACACACTCACAAGGGCTTACAGACGTATGGAGGCTCTTAGGGTTCAAGGTGGCCGCATATGAGGGCCATAAGGTCCTTTAAATAGGGCTTAGGACCGGGAAATCAGGGTTTCATCAAACAACGCGGACTCGCCGAGTCCATCCCTTGGACTCGCTGAGTCCGGATGCGAACCCCCACTCAAAAACGCGACCCGACTCGGCGAGTCGACTACCAACTCGCCGAGTCCCCTCACAGAATGATAAAAATATATGAAATGGAGATACCTAGGGATTCGGGATGTTACAAAAAAAAACCCTTCGAGTCAAGGCTCAGTTTAGCAAGTTGAGTGGGGACTCAATGAGTTGGACAGGTCAGAACTCGGAAATCAGTGAACTCGGCGAGTCAGTAGTCTGACTCGGCGAGTAGGGTCAACATGAAAGGTTGACTTTGGCCAGGACTTTGACTTTGTTCAGAGTTGAGTTAGTTGACTGTTAGAGGTCTATCAGGCTAAGTGCGGCTTTGTTATTGGTAGCTAGGAGAGTTAGAGGAGCAGCGGTTCAGGCGGTGGTTGGTTAGCAGTCCGAGGGTTACCACCAGAATTCAGCAGTTCAGGTGAGTTTCCTTCCAGTAGGAACGGGTCTATGGCCATAATGCCGGCCCGTTCAGTTAGCAGTAGTTTCCCGGACTTCGGTCCGATGCAGTAGTTAGTATGTTTGATGCCTTCGTGGCTCAGACAGGATTTAGGTGTTATGTGTTATGTGTTATGTGTTCCGGGCTACTGCCCGATGTAGTATGCAGTATATGTGTTCATGCTAGTTGATATGTTATGTTATGTTATGTTCAGTCAGTTTTCAGACTTCGGTCCGATGCAGGGCAAGGCCCCAGTTAGTCCAGACTTCGGTCTGATGCAGGGGACAAGGTCCCAGTCAGTTAGTCCGGACTTCGGTTCGATGCAGGGGACAAGGTCCCAATCAGTTTCCGGACTTCGGTCCGATGCAGGTGGCAAGGCCACAGTTAGTCCGGACCTCGGTCCGATGCAGTGGGCAAGGCCCAGTATGTGCTTTATATGTTATTGTATGGTATGTGGTAGTTTGGGGGAGCTCACTAAGCTTCGTGCTTACAGTTTCAGTTTTTGGTTTCAGGTACTCAGTTTTCAAAAGAGGAGCTCGGGAAGATTGCAGTGCACACACCATAGTCAGCTAGCCTGGGATGTTCTACTCTGATAATAAGTTGTAATTCGAATTAATGCTACGAAATTATGTTATGATTTATGTTACGGTTTTTATGAATATGGTTTTTAGTAATGTTTTAAAAAGAAAATTTTAGTTGTGAGTTTTGGGATGTTACATAACCCAATTTCTTCAATTCTTTTACTAAAAATGCAAACACCTTTCGATAGACCTTTTTCAAAAACAAAACATTCATTAGTAAACTAACTGAACCAACGGATTATCATTTCATGATTATAAATCAAACCCATATTCCCAAATTCGTTCAACTCTTTATTAAAAAAAAGTTAAGTATTTCATTCCAAATCAAAATTATAAAGTACCAAGTTATCCTTTCTAATTTAATATATTTTTACTGGTTTCAGGTACTCAGTTTTCAAAAGAGGAGTTCGGGAAGATTGCAGTGCACACACCATAGTCAGCTAGCCTGGGATGTTCTACTCTGATAATAAGTTGTAATTCGAATTAATGCTACGAAATTATGTTATGATTTATGTTACGGTTTTTATGAATATGGTTTTTAGTAATGTTTTAAAAAGAAAATTTTAGTTGTGATTTTTGGGATGTTACATAACCCAATTTCATCAATTCTTTTACTAAAAATGCAAACACTTTTCGATAGACCTTTTTCAAAAACAAAACATTCATTAGTAAACTAACTGAACAAACGGATTATCATTTCATGATTATAAATCAAACCCTTATTCCCAAATTCGTTCAACTCTTTATTAAAAAAAAGTTAAGTATTTCATTCCAAATCAAAATTATAAAGTACCAAGTTATCCTTTCTAATTTAATATATTTAAAACTTTAATATGTTTTTTGGATAACTTTATGACTTCTTAATTTATAATTTTTTATAATTTTTAGTAATTACTATATGAAATGGATTTACCATATATCTTCAATTTTGAGCCCAATTAATAAAAGAACTTCATTGTTGAGATATTATGTATAACTAATCTGTCAATGTACAAATAATGTGTCAATTTGAAGTAATCCAAAATAGGTTATTTTGGATTCATTGAGAAATTTTTTTTTTTGTTTGAAATTTATGAAATCAGATAGGTTTAGTTTTTATATAGAAATAAAATTACAGAAAAATATTCCTATAGAAACATCCAATATGTTTTTAAAAAAATTACAAAGATGACTCATGCCTAATAAAAAAATTTACAGATTACCACTGTAACACCCTAATAATTTGAATCTAATATATATAAAAACGTTAGATATATTTTATAAGATAAAATAGAAAATGTTTTAAACAAATATATTTTCAAGGATTTTTGTTTAACACAATGTTAAATCATTTCTAAACAAATACATTTTTAACCAAACAACAAATAAAACATAGCATGGTCTCAAGTTCGGTGGTACAATGGCACTATGACCCATTGCTGTCATTTTTTTCTTGATTACCAAGTTAAAAGACTTTTTACAATCTAAAGTCTTATGATGTGAGAAATGTACAAAATCATATGAGATTGCTTCATTTTTGTTAATACCCGAGAAGTTAAAGCAAAAATGTACCACATACTATAGACCCTACACCCATAAAACTCCCCTAGCTATTATGCACATACATTTCATAGTATTCAAATCTTTTATATTTATTTCAACTAAAATCCTTCTATCTTCTATTTCTTTAACATATGTATTGAAATATAACATTAAAAAACTTTAAATAGTAGCGATATTTTTCAAATAGGGGTTGTCTGACTCATCAAAATCCGAACACGCAGTTAAACAAATTTTTTTATAAAATGTTAACAACCAACAGTTTATATGTAGTGACAAAGAACATGGTTTGACATGCGGAATTAAAACTTACACAATTGAACATGGTGATTTGGGTGTTTAAGAGATATATTGAATGTATATGGTGTTTACAAAAAGGATCTAGATCTAGACTATATAATTAACACACACTTACACACTCACTTTTACATCTCACAAGCACCCAAATCACCATGTTCAATTGTGTAAGCTTTAATTCCGCACGTCAAACCATGTTCTTTGTCACTACAATTGGTATCAGAGCGGGTCTTCAAGATCAAGGTGATTTTTGAAGAACGATTCTCGGTTTGGCAATTTTTGTCACAATTTGATCAATTTTGGTGAGTCTCTCTATGATCTCTCGTAATTTTTGATTCGTGCTTTGCGTTCTTGATTATTGATCGTTTGATTCGTTGGATCTAAATTTTTTTAAAAAAAACCCATTGATGATCCAATAATTTTTTTTTAAGATCAAAGCCAACCAAAAACAGAATCAGTTACTGTTCATTTAATTCTTTCTAAGCCCAATTCACACATATGGATATTTCATCTTAGCCCAAATTCGTGAATCAAGTACTGTTACCGATTCTTATTCAATTCTTTCTTCTATCAACGTTATCTTCTCATTAAATATCATCGATGTTAAACTTTCTCATAAAATCAAAATTGAAACTGGATATTATTTGATTACTGGAAGATGACCTTAGATTTGATCACAAAATCGGATTTGATTACAGTCTGGGGTCGAATTGATCTATTATTGTTCACATCGGAATCGACTTTGGTTAAGTCGATTGATTATTGGATTCTAAATCTTTGATTGGATGATATGTTTGAGTCGAATGGTTCTTGTTTGAGTCGACTTCAAATTTTGAGTCTAAATCCAAAGCATCTTGGATTTGATTTCTATGGAGTATTGGGATTGAACGCATCTGATTAGAATTCAATACGTTTGATGATACTTCGTTGATTTTGATTTTGTTTTGTATGATTGAAGTCGATTTCGAGTATGTGTGATGTTTCTTATTCGTAATCTGAAAGTATATTTTGGAATCTGGGATTTGAAGTCAAAGTTTGATTTATTGGAATCGAACTCAATTTGAATGATAACAGAAGATTTCAAAACTTTATATTCAATTTGATGAATTGATGAAGGCTTGATAAAAGAATCGATGTTTTGAAGTCTGGGACAGGCCGATCTTAGTTGGTTGATTATTGATTTTGAATTTGAAATTGATAATCGATTTGGATAGAAGAGTTGGAATCGATGGCCAGTTTGTGATGACGACTCGCTGTTGATGAAAGATTGCGAAAGTTTGAATCTGGATTTTGGTTTTGATAAGACGATTTGGTTTTGATTTTGGATTCACAATCGATGGGTGATGATAGAATGAACGAAAAATGATCGACTATGTTTTGTTGTGAATGAATGATTGAAGACTTCGCATGATTGGAGTCGATGATTTGTTAAAGCAAACTGTTAATTTTGATTTAAGGGGTTGAGTCGATGATCTGTATGTTGTATGTGTGTTCGTTCGCGTCCAAAGGAAATCAATTTGGGAGTCAAGAACGGTTCGCATATGAGATCAAAGTTGAGTTCGCATTTGGGTTTCAAACATGAGTTCGCGTTTGAATCTCAGTATCAATTTCGCATTTGGTTAGATGGATTAAAATGCGAAGGTGATTAATGCGAAGGGATGCGAAGAGTGTAAGAATGAATATGTGAAGCATGTGAAAGCTTTTACAGTAAAATGCGAATTGGGGAAGAAAGCCAAGAGTTTCGCATTTGGTCCCTGCTCTTTTCAAGAAATAACACAAGTAGCCCATCCTCGCAAGTTTGAAGAACATGCAGAAATTGTCAAAACGAGTACCTGTAGTTTCGCATTTTTGACAGTTTATACCCAACTTCGCAAATGGGGTCATAAAATGCTGAAATTGCATTTGGGTTTCAAACATGAGTTCGCGTTTGAATCTCAGTATCAATTTCGCATTTGGTTAGATTTATTAAAATGCGAATGTGATTAATGCGAAGGGATGCGAAGAGTGTAAGAATGAATATGTGAAGCATGTGAAAGCTTTTACAGTAAAATGCGAATTGGGGAAGAAAGCCAAGAGTTTCGCATTTGGTCCCTGCTCTTTTCAAGAAATAACACAAGTAGCCCAACTTCGCAAGTTTGAAGAACATGCAGAAATTGTCAAAACGAGTACCTGTAGTTTCGCATTTTTGACAGTTTATACCCAACTTCGCAAATGGGGTCATAAAATGCTGAAATTGCAGAATTTTCAAATCTGGTCCCTGCAGTTTGTGCGAATTTACACATTTTACCCAGTTTCGCAAATGGGGGTGTGTTTCGCATATTTGACTGTTTTTGGCGCAACGGGTCACTGCAGAATTTTGAAATTGACAATTTCTACCCATTTTTGAGAAATTTTGTCAAAGGCGATCCGTGAACGGCAATAAAAATTGATTATTTTTTGGGTTTTCCGGATTGAAGCACAAAGTTTATGCCACATGTTAAGGGGGAGTTTTAACATGAAAAATTCTGAATAGAGCACGTTCTTTTTCCTTTGGTGTTGTATAATCAAATTTCGATTATAAAAAGGGGCAGAAGTTTTATATGGAAATTCGAACTTGAATTTTTCATATTACGCGGATTTGAAGACTGAAGTGATCTTGGAATTTTGAACCTACGAGTTGATGCAACTGGAAGTTCGGAAGTGATGTATTTGAAATGGGTTTGGAATTATTGAAGATTTTTGGGGTGTGTTTTTATGCGCAACTTTTGGGTGATTATTTGGAATTAATCATTTGTTGCTGCTCGGATTGTATGGTCTCACATCCTAGAGCCCAAATTGAAGAGTCATGGAAGAATTGAAGATTGAAGTTAGTTTCGACATGTGTCACCTTTGAGGCTCGAACCGCGTAGTGCTTGATTTTGGAAGATTTGAAGTGGGTCATTCATTCCTAACTTTGAGGGGGAGAATGTTGGGGTGCAAAGTTATTCATTCATGATTTTGTAAATGTTTGACTTTTGTAAAACCCACTTGCATGTGGTGCTTTAGCCTTTAGACCCATTTGTTAGTTAGAGTGAGAGAGTGAGATGTAAACACCTCTATAAATAGTGGGTTCATACCACTTGTAGAGGTGTGCTTGAGAGATGTAAAAGTGAGTGTGTAAGTTTGTGTTAATTATGTAGTCTAGATCTAGATCCTTTTTGTAAACACCATATACATTCAATATATCTCTTAAACACCCAAATCACCATGTTTAATTGTTTAAGCTTTAATTCCGCATGTCAAACCATGTTCTTTGTAACTACATTATATCCAAAAAGTAAGATGCAATCAATGTCTCTAAAAATCTCAAAAACCATTGGCCAAAGATCAAAAATAAATTATTCAATCCATAACTAAAATTTTGTATACAAAATATGAACTACAAAAGTTATTTTGGGGATTTTTACCGTACACACTTTTTCTTCTTTGGTCGTCTCATTTGTCAAAAATTTAAATTTTTCTCAAATCCTCGGTTTGAGTTCAGTTACGCCCGAAGGTGTACCCGAATCCCTCAAACCTAGGCTCTGATACCAACTTGTAATGTCATAAAATTTCCAACCAAAATTTTTTGTTTTTACAACCATCAAAACATGAGTAGTAAGTTTAAATTCCAAAGTAACAATGTAGTCACAACCGATTACATAACAAAAGATAAAATAGTTTTCCCCGAGTGTGTGTACGGTCACGCTGGCACCTTCCCACGGTCCTCACTCGTACCTGAAACACATAATACAACAACTGTAAGCATAAAGTTTAGTGAGTTCCCAAAATACAACATACGCACATACGCCTTTCCAGGCCTTGACCTTCCGGTCCATGTGTCTCAGGGGACTTCCGTCCCGACTGGGTAAACCTTCCGGTCCTACCCACGTCCACCCTTACAGTCCATATGACCACGCCTTCTGGCCCATATCAAACATATCATACATGACACATATAGCAAATAACTTAACACACATAAGGCATATATTTCATATCAGATTCGACCTTCCGGTCACATAGTCAAAACCCTTCCGGGTACAGTATAGTGAGAAGACTCACCTCGTATGCCTCGCTAAGTCGCTAATCGTGAATGCTAGAATCACTCGGGCTCGAACCCTCGAGCTGCAATCCTCCTATAATATTACAAATCGATAATTATTACTTGTACCACTAAGGTGGACCATCCATATCAAGTCAACACAGGTTGACTTGGTCAGCAGTCTTTAGGCAATTTGGACCAGACTCGACGAGTCCACAGTAGCGACTCGGCGAGTCTACGCGTTTTTACTAACTCTCAAGAATTTTCCCTTTGACTCGTCGAGTACTCCCCCGACTCGACGAGCTCCACCTGGGCCTGAATCACAGGGCCACCGCGACTCAACTCGCCGAGTCGAAGGTCGACTCGGCGAGTCCCAACCTGACTCGGTCCACCTGTCAAAACCTTTCCAACTCTCTGCGACTCACTGAGTCGCCCACAACTCGGTCCGGACTACACACAGGATGGTCTCAAGGACAATCTTCAAGCGACTCGTCGAGTCTGTTCTTCAGACTCGGTGAGTCCATGCCATGCACCAGCTAAAACTGGCTTTTGCGGTCAGATTCGTTCCATACATACATAGATCTGGCCTTCCCAAGCTTATTTGTCACGTAAAGTCTCAGTCTTGGATGCCATGCAATGCATACAAGGCTTATTTTGAAGAAACAACCACTTATTTGGCAAGTTTAGCTTCTAACTCAAAAGAATGGACATAAAGCTTGTCATGAGGGGTCTCCTGGAGCTGCTTAAGTCCAGATCTAGGTTCCATGTCTCCATGGGACCTCTCATACTTCTTATTCAAGCCAAGAAATGCAAGAAGAAACCCTAGATTTGGCCCATCAATACAAAACACGAAGATTGGCTCAGAAAATTACCTCAAGAAGACCCCCTTGATGAAATAGCAACAGATCTAAGCTCCCCAACACCTCAAGCTTGCTCCTCTCCCTCCTTTCCTTGCAATATCACACAAGATGATGAACAAAAGGCCTTCAAACACACTCACAAGGGCTTACAGACGTATGGAGGCTCTTAGGGTTCAAGGTGGCCGCATATGAGGGCCATAAGGTCCTTTAAATAGGGCTTAGGACCGGGAAATCAGGGTTTCATCAAACAACGCGGACTCGCCGAGTCCATCCCTTGGACTCGCTGAGTCCGGATGCGAACCCCCACTCAAAAACGCGACCCGACTCGGCGAGTCGACTACCAACTCGCCGAGTCCCCTCACAGAATGATAAAAATATATGAAATGGAGATACCTAGGGATTCGGGATGTTACAAAAAAAAACCCTTCGAGTCAAGGCTCAGTTTAGCAAGTTGAGTGGGGACTCAATGAGTTGGACAGGTCAGAACTCGGAAATCAGTGAACTCGGCGAGTCAGTAGTCTGACTCGGCGAGTAGGGTCAACATGAAAGGTTGACTTTGGCCAGGACTTTGACTTTGTTCAGAGTTGAGTTAGTTGACTGTTAGAGGTCTATCAGGCTAAGTGCGGCTTTGTTATTGGTAGCTAGGAGAGTTAGAGGAGCAGCGGTTCAGGCGGTGGTTGGTTAGCAGTCCGAGGGTTACCACCAGAATTCAGCAGTTCAGGTGAGTTTCCTTCCAGTAGGAACGGGTCTATGGCCATAATGCCGGCCCGTTCAGTTAGCAGTAGTTTCCCGGACTTCGGTCCGATGCAGTAGTTAGTATGTTTGATGCCTTCGTGGCTCAGACAGGATTTAGGTGTTATGTGTTATGTGTTATGTGTTCCGGGCTACTGCCCGATGTAGTATGCAGTATACGTGTTCATGCTAGTTGATATGTTATGTTATGTTATGTTCAGTCAGTTTTCAGACTTCGGTCCGATGCAGGGCAAGGCCCCAGTTAGTCCAGACTTCGGTCTGATGCAGGGGACAAGGTCCCAGTCAGTTAGTCCGGACTTCGGTTCGATGCAGGGGACAAGGTCCCAGTCAGTTTCCGGACTTCGGTCCGATGCAGGGGGTAAGGCCACAGTTAGTCCGGACCTCGGTCCGATGCAGTGGGCAAGGCCCAGTATGTGCTTTATATGTTATTGTATGGTATGTGGTAGTTTGGGGGAGCTCACTAAGCTTCGTGCTTACAGTTTCAGTTTTTGGTTTCAGGTACTCAGTTTTCAAAAGAGGAGCTCGGGAAGATTGCAGTGCACACACCATAGTCAGCTAGCCTGGGATGTTCTACTCTGATAATAAGTTGTAATTCGAATTAATGCTACGAAATTATGTTATGATTTATGTTACGGTTTTTATGAATATGGTTTTTAGTAATGTTTTAAAAAGAAAATTTTAGTTGTGAGTTTTGGGATGTTACATAACCCAATTTCTTCAATTCTTTTACTAAAAATGCAAACACCTTTCGATAGACCTTTTTCAAAAACAAAACATTCATTAGTAAACTAACTGAACCAACGGATTATCATTTCATGATTATAAATCAAACCCATATTCCCAAATTCGTTCAACTCTTTATTAAAAAAAAGTTAAGTATTTCATTCCAAATCAAAATTATAAAGTACCAAGTTATCCTTTCTAATTTAATATATTTTTACTGGTTTCAGGTACTCAGTTTTCAAAAGAGGAGTTCGGGAAGATTGCAGTGCACACACCATAGTCAGCTAGCCTGGGATGTTCTACTCTGATAATAAGTTGTAATTCGAATTAATGCTACGAAATTATGTTATGATTTATGTTACGGTTTTTATGAATATGGTTTTTAGTAATGTTTTAAAAAGAAAATTTTAGTTGTGATTTTTGGGATGTTACATAACCCAATTTCATCAATTCTTTTACTAAAAATGCAAACACTTTTCGATAGACCTTTTTCAAAAACAAAACATTCATTAGTAAACTAACTGAACAAACGGATTATCATTTCATGATTATAAATCAAACCCTTATTCCCAAATTCGTTCAACTCTTTATTAAAAAAAAGTTAAGTATTTCATTCCAAATCAAAATTATAAAGTACCAAGTTATCCTTTCTAATTTAATATATTTAAAACTTTAATATGTTTTTTGGATAACTTTATGACTTCTTAATTTATAATTTTTTATAATTTTTAGTAATTACTATATGAAATGGATTTACCATATATCTTCAATTTTGAGCCCAATTAATAAAAGAACTTCATTGTTGAGATATTATGTATAACTAATCTGTCAATGTACAAATAATGTGTCAATTTGAAGTAATCCAAAATAGGTTATTTTGGATTCATTGAGAAAATTTTTTTTTTTGTTTGAAATTTATGAAATCAGATAGGTTTAGTTTTTATATAGAAATAAAATTACAGAAAAATATTCCTATAGAAACATCCAATATGTTTTTAAAAAAATTACAAAGATGACTCATGCCTAATAAAAAAATTTACAGATTACCACTGTAACACCCTAATAATTTGAATCTAATATATATAAAAACGTTAGATATATTTTATAAGATAAAATAGAAAATGTTTTAAACAAATATATTTTCAAGGATTTTTGTTTAACACAATGTTAAATCATTTCTAAACAAATACATTTTTAACCAAACAACAAATAAAACATAGCATGGTCTCAAGTTCGGTGGTACAATGGCACTATGACCCATTGCTGTCATTTTTTTCTTGATTACCAAGTTAAAAGACTTTTTACAATCTAAAGTCTTATGATGTGAGAAATGTACAAAATCATATGAGATTGCTTCATTTTTGTTAATACCCGAGAAGTTAAAGCAAAAATGTACCACATACTATAGACCCTACACCCATAAAACTCCCCTAGCTATTATGCACATACATTTCATAGTATTCAAATCTTTTATATTTATTTCAACTAAAATCCTTCTATCTTCTATTTCTTTAACATATGTATTGAAATATAACATTAAAAAACTTTAAATAGTAGCGATATTTTTCAAATAGGGGTTGTCTGACTCATCAAAATCCGAACACGCAGTTAAACAAATTTTTTTATAAAATGTTAACAACCAACAGTTTATATGTAGTGACAAAGAACATGGTTTGACATGCGGAATTAAAACTTACACAATTGAACATGGTGATTTGGGTGTTTAAGAGATATATTGAATGTATATGGTGTTTACAAAAAGGATCTAGATCTAGACTATATAATTAACACACACTTACACACTCACTTTTACATCTCACAAGCACCCAAATCACCATGTTCAATTGTGTAAGCTTTAATTCCGCACGTCAAACCATGTTCTTTGTCACTACAATTGGTATCAGAGCGGGTCTTCAAGATCAAGGTGATTTTTGAAGAACGATTCTCGGTTTGGCAATTTTTGTCACAATTTGATCAATTTTGGTGTCTCTCTATGATCTCTCGTAATTTTTGATTCGTGCTTTGCGTTCTTGATTATTGATCGTTTGATTCGTTGGATCTAAATTTTTTTAAAAAAAACCCATTGATGATCCAATAATTTTTTTTTAAGATCAAAGCCAACCAAAAACAGAATCAGTTACTGTTCATTTAATTCTTTCTAAGCCCAATTCACACATATGGATATTTCATCTTAGCCCAAATTCGTGAATCAAGTACTGTTACCGATTCTTATTCAATTCTTTCTTCTATCAACGTTATCTTCTCATTAAATATCATCGATGTTAAACTTTCTCATAAAATCAAAATTGAAACTGGATATTATTTGATTACTGGAAGATGACCTTAGATTTGATCACAAAATCGGATTTGATTACAGTCTGGGGTCGAATTGATCTATTATTGTTCACATCGGAATCGACTTTGGTTAAGTCGATTGATTATTGGATTCTAAATCTTTGATTGGATGATATGTTTGAGTCGAATGGTTCTTGTTTGAGTCGACTTCAAATTTTGAGTCTAAATCCAAAGCATCTTGGATTTGATTTCTATGGAGTATTGGGATTGAACGCATCTGATTAGAATTCAATACGTTTGATGATACTTCGTTGATTTTGATTTTGTTTTGTATGATTGAAGTCGATTTCGAGTATGTGTGATGTTTCTTATTCGTAATCTGAAAGTATATTTTGGAATCTGGGATTTGAAGTCAAAGTTTGATTTATTGGAATCGAACTCAATTTGAATGATAACAGAAGATTTCAAAACTTTATATTCGATTTGATGAATTGATGAAGGCTTGATAAAAGAATCGATGTTTTGAAGTCTGGGACAGGCCGATCTTAGTTGGTTGATTATTGATTTTGAATTTGAAATTGATAATCGATTTGGATAGAAGAGTTGGAATCGATGGCCAGTTTGTGATGACGACTCGCTGTTGATGAAAGATTGCGAAAGTTTGAATCTGGATTTTGGTTTTGATAAGACGATTTGGTTTTGATTTTGGATTCACAATCGATGGATGATGATAGAATGAACGAAAAATGATCGACTATGTTTTGTTGTGAATGAATGATTGAAGACTTCGCATGATTGGAGTCGATGATTTGTTAAAGCAAACTGTTAATTTTGATTTAAGGGGTTGAGTCGATGATCTGTATGTTGTATGTGTGTTCGTTCGCGTCCAAAGGAAATCAATTTGGGAGTCAAGAACGGTTCGCATATGAGATCAAAGTTGAGTTCGCATTTGGGTTTCAAACATGAGTTCGCGTTTGAATCTCAGTATCAATTTCGCATTTGGTTAGATTTATTAAAATGCGAATGTGATTAATGCGAAGGGATGCGAAGAGTGTAAGAATGAATATGTGAAGCATGTGAAAGCTTTTACAGTAAAATGCGAATTGGGGAAGAAAGCCAAGAGTTTCGCATTTGGTCCCTGCTCTTTTCAAGAAATAACACAAGTAGCCCAACTTCGCAAGTTTGAAGAACATGCAGAAATTGTCAAAACGAGTACCTGTAGTTTCGCATTTTTGACAGTTTATACCCAACTTCGCAAATGGGGTCATAAAATGCTGAAATTGCAGAATTTTCAAATCTGGTCCCTGCAGTTTGTGCGAATTTACACATTTTACCCAGTTTCGCAAATGGGGGTGTGTTTCGCATATTTGACTGTTTTTGGCGCAACGGGTCACTGCAGAATTTTGAAATTGACAATTTCTACCCATTTTTGAGAAATTTTGTCAAAGGCGATCCGTGAACGGCAATAAAAATTGATTATTTTTTGGGTTTTCCGGATTGAAGCACAAAGTTTATGCCACATGTTAAGGGGGAGTTTTAACATGAAAAATTCTGAATAGAGCACGTTCTTTTTCCTTTGGTGTTGTATAATCAAATTTCGATTATAAAAAGGGGCAGAAGTTTTATATGGAAATTCGAACTTGAATTTTTCATATTACGCGGATTTGAAGACCGAAGTGATCTTGGAATTTTGAACCTACGAGTTGATGCAACTGGAAGTTCGGAAGTGATGTATTTGAAATGGGTTTGGAATTATTGAAGATTTTTGGGGTGTGTTTTTATGCGCAACTTTTGGGTGATTATTTGGAATTAATCATTTGTTGCTGCTCGGATTGTATGGTCTCACATCCTAGAGCCCAAATTGAAGAGTCATGGAAGAATTGAAGATTGAAGTTAGTTTCGACATGTGTCACCTTTGAGGCTCGAACCGCGTAGTGCTTGATTTTGGAAGATTTGAAGTGGGTCATTCATTCCTAACTTTGAGGGGGAGAATGTTGGGGTGCAAAGTTATTCATTCATGATTTTGTAAATGTTTGACTTTTGTAAAACCCACTTGCATGTGGTGCTTTAGCCTTTAGACCCATTTGTTAGTTAGAGTGAGAGAGTGAGATGTAAACACCTCTATAAATAGTGGGTTCATACCACTTGTAGAGGTGTGCTTGAGAGATGTAAAAGTGAGTGTGTAAGTGTGTGTTAATTATGTAGTCTAGATCTAGATCCTTTTTGTAAACACCATATACATTCAATATATCTCTTAAACACCCAAATCACCATGTTTAATTGTTTAAGCTTTAATTCCGCATGTCAAACCATGTTCTTTGTAACTACATTATATCCAAAAAGTAAGATGCAATCAATGTCTCTAAAAATCTCAAAAACCATTGGCCAAAGATCAAAAATAAATTATTCAATCCATAACTAAAATTTTGTATACAAAATATGAACTACAAAAGTTATTTTGGGGATTTTTACCGTACACACTTTTCTTCTTTGGTCGTCTCATTTGTCAAATATTTAAATTTTTCTCAAATCCTCGGTTTGAGTTCAGTTACGCCCGAAGGTGTACCCGAATCCCTCAAACCTAGGCTCTGATACCAACTTGTAATGTCATAAAATTTCCATCCAAAAATTTTCGTTTTTACAACCATCAAAACATGAGTAGTAAGTTTAAATTCCAAAGTAACAATGTAGTCACAACCGATTACATAACAAAAGATAAAATAGTTTTCCCCGAGTGTGTGTACGGTCACGCTGGCGCCTTCCCACGGTCCTCACTCGTACCTGAAACACATAATACAACAACTGTAAGCATAAAGTTTAGTGAGTTCCCAAAATACAACATACGCACATACGCCTTTCCAGGCCTTGACCTTCCGGTCCATGTGTCTTAGGGGACTTCCGTCCCGACTGGGTAAACCTTCCGGTCCTACCCACGTCCACCCTTACAGTCCATATGACCACGCCTTCCGGCCCATATCAAACATATCATACATGACACATATAGCAAATAACTTAACACACATAAGGCATATATTTCATATCAGATTCGACCTTCCGGTCACATAGTCAAAACCCTTCCGGGTACAGTATAGTGAGAAGACTCACCTCGTATGCCTCGCTAAGTCGCTAATCGTGAATCCTAGAATCACTCGGGCTCGAACCCTCGAGCTGCAATCCTCCTATAATATTACAAATCGATAATTATTACTTGTACCACTAAGGTGGACCATCCATATCAAGTCAACACAGGTTGACTTGGTCAGCAGTCTTTAGGCAATTTGGACCAGACTCGACGAGTCCACAGTAGCGACTCAGCGAGTCTACGCGTTTTTACCAACTCTCAAGAATTTTCCCTTTGACTCGTCGAGTACTCCCCCGACTCGACGAGCTCCACCTGGGCCTGAATCACAGGGCCACCGCGACTCAACTCGCCGAGTCGAAGGTCGACTCGGCGAGTCCCAACCTGACTCGGTCCACCTGTCAAAACCTTTCCAACTCTCTGCGACTCACTGAGTCGCCCACAACTCGGTCCGGACTACACACAGGATGGTCTCAAGGACAATCTTCAAGCGACTCGTCGAGTCTGTTCTTCAGACTCGGCGAGTCCATGCCATGCACCAGCTAAAACTGGCTTTTGCGGTCAGATCCGTTCCATACATACATAGATCTGGCCTTCCCAAGCTTATTTGTCACGTAAAGACTCAGTCTTGGTTGCCATGCAATGCATACAAGGCTTATTTTGAAGAAACAACCACTTATTTGGCAAGTTTAGCTTCTAACACAAAAGAATGGACATAAAGCTTGTCATGAGGGGTCTCCTGGACCTGCTTAAGTCCAGATCTAGGTTCCATGTCTCCATGGGACCTCTCATACTTCTTATTCAAGCCAAGAAATGCAAGAAGAAACCCTAGATTTGGCCCATCAATACAAAACACGAAGATTGGCTCAGAAAATTACCTCAAGAAGACCCCCTTGATGAAATAGCAACAGATCTAAGCTCCCCAACACCTCAAGCTTGCTCCTCTCCCTCCTTTCCTTGCAATATCACACAAGATGATGAACAAAAGGCCTTCAAACATACTCACAAGGGCTTACAGACGTATGGAGGCTCTTAGGGTTCAAGGTGGCCGCATATGAGGGCCATAAGGTCCTTTAAATAGGGCTTAGGACCGGGAAATCAGGGTTTCATCAAACAACGCAGACTCGCCGAGTCCGGATGCGAACCCCTGCTCAAAAACGCGACCCGACTCGGCGAGTCGACTACCAACTCGCCAAGTCCCCTCACAGAATGATAAAAATATATGAAATGGAGATACCTGGGGATTCGGGCTGTTACAAATCTCCCCCACTAGAATAAGACTTCGCCCTCGAAGTCCCGTTTAGGCAAAAAGCTCCGGATGCTGCTCCCGCATCTCCTGTTCCGGCTCCCAGGTCATCTCTGATCCCTTCCGATGCTGCCACTGAACCAATACCAGGGGTACCTCCTTGTTTCTCAAAACCTTGATCTTCCGATCTTTGATGGCCACAGGTCTTTCAGCATAATTCAGACTTGCATCCACCTGAATATCCCCGAACGGAACCACCGCTGATTCGTCGGCTATACATTTCCGCAGTTGCGACACATGGAAAGTATCGTGAATCTGTCCCAACTCTGCTGGCAAGTCTAAACGGTAAGCTACCCGACCCACCCTTGCGATCACACGGAAAGGACCAATATACCGGGGCCCCAACTTGCCCCTCCTCCTGAACCGAATCACTCCTTTCCAAGGAGAGACCTTCAGAAGCACGAGATCACCAACTTGAAACTCAAGCTCGGACCGTCGCCTGTTTGCATAACTCTTCTGCCGGCTCTGAGCGGTCAACAACCTTTGCCTGACCATCTGAATTTGCTCAGTCATCTGAAGCACGATCTCCGTGCTACCCATAACCTGTTGTCCCACCTCACCCCAACAGATGGGGGTGTGACACCTCCGCCCATACAACAGTTCAAAGGGCGGCATACCAATGCTCGAATGATGGCTGTTGTTATACGAGAACTCTGCTAAAGGCAGATAGGTGTCCCAGCTCCCTCCGAAGCCCAACACACATGCCCGAAGCATGTCCTCGAGTGTCTGAATTGTCCGTTCACTCTGGCCGTCTGTCTGAGGATGATATGCCGTACTGAAATGTAACTTAGTACCCAACTCTTCATGGAATTTCTTCCAGAACCTGGAAGTGAAACGCACGTCGCGGTCCGAAATAATCGAGATCGGCACCCCGTGCCGAGATACTACTTCCCTCACATATATCTCAGCCAACTTCTCCGCAGAAGAGCTCTCACTAATAGCTAGAAAATGAGCGCTCTTTGTCAGCCGATCCACAATTACCCAAATCTCATCGACTCCTCTCGCCGTTCGCGGTAACTTGGTGATAAAATCCATAGAGATTTGTTCCCACTTCCATTCGGGAATCTCTAGCGGTTGCAGCTTACCGTGCGGTCGCTGGTGTTCGGCCTTGACCTGCCTACAAGTCAAGCACCTCTCGACGAACCAAGCGACATCCCTTTTCATACATGGCCACCAGTACTCCTTCTTGAGATCCAAATACATTTTCGTAGCACCAGGATGAATCGAGAATTTCGATCGATGTGCTTCCTCCATCAAAATAGTGCGCGCACCGCCCACAAACGGCACCCAAATCCGTCCCTGACAAGTCATAAGCCCTCGACCATCCGTAACAAATCCTAATACCTGACCTACCACCCGTTCCTTCTTCTGGTGTTCCGGCTTTGCGGCCTCCATCTGAGCCCCTCGAATAATGTCCAGAATCGGGGTCAAAACCGTCAACCTCATACAAATATCTCGGATAGGGGCGTTATCCGCCCTACGGCTCAATGCGTCGGCTACCACATTAGCCTTGCCCGGGTGGTACAGGCTCTCACAATCGTAGTCCTTCACCACATCCAACCACCTCCTCTGCCGCATATTCAGATTTGGCTGATCCATCAAGTATTTCAAGCTCTTATGGTCCGTGTAAATCGTACACCGAACCCCGTACAAATAGTGTCGCCAGATCTTGAGGGCAAACACCACCGCCCCTAATTCCAGGTCGTGCGTGGGATATCTCGACTCATGAGGCTTCAACTGCCTCGAAGCGTACGCCATCACATGACCCCTCTGCATAAGTACCGCCCCCAAACCCGATATAGAGGCATCACAATATACCACAAAATCCTCCATCCCTTCCGGGAGTGCAAGCACCGGAGCCTCGCACAATTTCTGACGAAGCGTCTCAAATGAGGACTGCTGCTCCGGTCCCCATGAAAACGCAACACCCTTCCGGGTCATCCTAGTAAGTGGCACAGCGATCTTGGAGAAATCCTTGATAAATCTGCGGTAATATCCAGCCAAACCAAGAAAACTCCTGATCTCGGTGGGCGATCTCGGCACCTCCCACCTCAACACCGCCTTAATCTTGGCCGGGTCGACCAATATCCCCTTCTGGTTCACAAGATGCCCGAGGAATTGGACCTCTGGTAACCAGAAATCACACTTGGAGAACTTGGCATACAGTCTCTCTGATCTCAAAACCCGAAGAATCTCCCGCAAATGTTCCTCATGCTAGTCCCTAGTCCTCGAATACACCAAAATATCATCGATGAATACGATCACCGAACGATCCAGCATCGGTCGGCACACCCTGTTCATGAGATCCATGAATGCGGCCGGGGCATTGGTGAGCCCAAAAGGCATCACCACGAACTCATAATGTCCATAACGAGTCCTGAAGGCAGTCTTTTGGATATCCTCCTCGCGAACCCTCATTTGATGATATCCCGACCTCAAGTCAATCTTGGAAAACCAAGATGCCCCCTGCAACTGATCGAATAGATCGTCGATCCTAGGTAACGGGTATCGGTTCTTAATCGTCAACTTGTTTAACTCCCGATAATCGATACACATCCGATGTGAACCATCCTTCTTCTTGACGAACAAAATCGGCGCTCCCCAAGGCGAACTACTCGGTCGAATGAATCCCTTCCCCAACAGCTCCTGAAGCTGCGAGGATAATTCCTGCATTTCCGGTGGAGCGAGACGGTAAGGCGCCTTGGCGATGGGCGCCGCTCCCGGAACCAAATCGATACGAAACTCCACTTGCCTCTCCGGAGGCACACCTGGTAACTCCTCGGGGAACACATCCGCAAACTCGCATACAACCGGAACGTCATCAATCGAATTGGGCCTCTCCGCGGTCGCACGAGTATCCATCACATAGGCTATGAATCCATCACAGCCCTGCTGTAGACTCTGCCTTGCACTGGCCGCTGAACAAAACGCCGACCCATACCGGGTCCCTTTGCCATAAACCGTGAGCACTCCCCCACTAGGGTCTCGAATCATCACCAGCTGTCTCTCGCAGTCAATGACTGCTCCAAACTTACTCAACCAATCCATGCCCACGATAATGCAAACATCCCCCATAGCTATATGGACCAAGTCTATAGGAAACTCGACCCCAAAAATATCGAGCATGCATCCTCGAATCACCTCGATAGCGTATACCGCTCTCTCGTTTGCTATAGCAACTCGCAGGGGACGACTCATCGTCTCCCGATCGATATCGATGTGCTGGCTAAAAGCCAACGAAACAAAGGACCGACTCGCACCTGAGTCGAATAATACCAAAGCAGGCACATGATTCACAAGAAAAGTACCTACGCAGATAGCAATATAAGCATAATATCTCAGCATAAATGTAAATTCATGAAAGAATACATACCGGCCACTACATCAGGTGTCGCGCGGACCTCCTCCGCATTCAACTGGAAAGCTCTCCCACGAGCCTTCGGGGCCTCGGTCTTCACTGACCGAACCTCAGGTACCCTGGCAGCAGGCAAAGATCCTTGGCGAAGCTGGGGGCACTTGGCCTTCCGATGGCCAGTCTGGTTGCAATGGAAGCAAACCATAAATCCCTTGGGGCAATCCCTCGCAATGTGCCCCTCCTTGCCACACTTGTAGCAAGCACCCGATCGACATGCCCCCTCGTGACCCTTGCTGCACTTCCCACAAGTGCGGCTCTTCTGTCCTCCGGATCTCAAATCATCGGACCTGGTCCGCTTGGCTGCCGGCTGCGACTGAGCCGGCCGCCGATCCGCCCGTTGAGACTCGACCTCCTCCCTGGCCTGGGTCTCCAACTCGATCTCCCGCTTCCTGGCATTCGCCTGAAGCTCAGCAAAAGTCTGATATGACGAGTTCGATACGAACTCCCGGATGTCTCTCCTCAGCACTCCCAAATACCGGCTCATCCGAGCCTGCTCCGTGGACACCTGCTCGGGGCAGAACATCGCCCGCTCGTGAAACTTCCGCGTGATCACTGTAACCGAATCGTTACCCTGCTTGATGGTCAAGAACTCCTGAACCAATCGTTCCCTCTCTACCGGGGGAACATACTCGTCTCTGAACATAGCCGTAAATCTCTCCCAAGTCATGGCTGAAACCTCGGCAAGAGTGAAGTTCGCCGTCACGAACTTCCACCAATCCTTTGCTCCCAGGCGGAGCTGGTTCAAGGCGAACCGCACCCTCAGATGCTCCGGACATGAACAAGTATAGAAGCATCCCTCAATATCAGCAATCCACCTCATCGCAGCAATCGGATCCTGCGCCCCGTCAAACTCTGGTGGTTTCGTGTTGCTGAACTCCCGGAACAGCAACGAGTCACCCCCCTGTGGTCTGGCAGCAGCCACAGCTGTGGTAGCTGCAGCGGCGGCAGCCTCAGACAACGCGGTGTACCGCTCATCAAATGTCTCTATCAGCGTGGTCTTAATAGACCCAAACATCTCCGGAATCTCGGCCCGGATCGCTGCAGCTACCTCCTCATGAATCATCTGACGAAGCTCCTCGTCAGTCACTCTAGTCGTGCCAGGTCTGTGTCGAGGTCCAACCATGATGTCTCTGAAATACAACATAAAAATATCAGAGACTCTATCGGGCAATATCGCTCTCGATAACGCAGTCCTACTCAGTCTCCGATACTCAGGGGTTCTTACTTGGGCTGCCTATTGACCCGGCGTCCTTGGTAGTACGGGCCCAATACTACCAATTACACTGCGTCGGTATTCACCCCAAGTCCTCCTCCCCGAATCCCGAATCCTGAGCACTCTATTCTTATCATCCTCTAGTTACTCACTCGCTCTCGAGCACCTCATATAAGCAAGTTTCTCTAGACTAAGGCATCACAAGATCAGGCCACTCTAGTCCTAATATGTATACCTAGTCTACTAGCATGCGTATCATATCATATCATGTATCGTAACACATATAATAGGAGTATTTTGGGGATTTTTACCGTTCGGGCGTTGGCTAACCATACACACTTTTTCTTCTTTGGTCGTCTCATTTGTCAAAAATTTAAATTTTTCTCAAATCCTTGGTTTGAGTTCAGTTACGCCCGAAGGTGTACCCGAATCCCTCAAACCTAGGCTCTGATACCAACTTGTAACGTCATAAAATTTCCAACCAAAAATTTTCGTTTTTACAACCATCAAAACATGAGTAGTAAGTTAAAATTCCAAAGTAACAATGTAGTCACAACCGATTACATAACAAAAGATAAAATAGTTTTCCCCGAGTGTGTGTACGGTCACGCTGGCGCCTTCCCACGGTCCTCACTCGTACCTGAAACACATAATACAACAACTGTAAGCATAAAGCTTAGTGAGTTCCCAAAATACAACATACACACATACGCCTTTCCAGGCCTTGACCTTCCGGTCCATGTGTCTCAGGGGACTTCCATCCCGACTGGGTAAACCTTCCGGTCCTACCCACGTCCACCCTTACAGTCCATATGACCACGCCTTCCGGCCCATATCAAACATATCATACATGACACATATAGCAAATAACTTAACACACATAAGGCATATATTTCATATCAGATTCGACCTTCCGGTCACATAGTCAAAACCCTTCCGGGTACAGTATAGTGAGAAGACTCACCTCGTATGCCTCGCTAAGTCGCTAATCGTGAATCCTAGAATCACTCGGGCTCGAACCCTCAAGCTGCAATCCTCCTATAATATTACAAATCTATAATTATTACTTGTACCACTAAGGTGGACCATCCATATCAAGTCAACACAGGTTGACTTGGTCAGCAGTCTTTAGGTAATTTGGACCAGACTCGACGAGTCCACAGTAGCGACTCGGCGAGTCTACGCGTTTTTACCAACTCTCAAGAATTTTCCCTTTGCCTCGTCGAGTACTCCCCCGACTCGACGAGCTCCACCTGGGCCTGAATCACAGGGCCACCGCGACTCAACTCGCCGAGTCGAAGGTCGACTCGGCGAGTCCCAACCTGACTCGGTCCACCTGTCAAAACCTTTCCAACTCTCTGCGACTCACTGAGTCGCCCACAACTCGGTCCGGACTACACACAGGATGGTCTCAAGGACAATCTTCAAGCGACTCGTCGAGTCTGTTCTTCAGACTCGGCGAGTCCATGCCATGCACTAGCTAAAACTGGCTTTTGCGGTCAGATCCGTTCCATACATACATAGATCTGGCCTTCCCAAGCTTATTTGTCACGTAAAGTCTCAGTCTTGGATGCCATGCAATGCATACAAGGCTTATTTTGAAGAAACAACCACTTATTTGGCAAGTTTAGCTTCTAACTCAAAAGAATGGACATAAAGCTTGTCATGAGGGGTCTCCTGGAGCTGCTTAAGTCCAGATCTAGGTTCCATGTCTCCATGGGACCTCTCATACTTCTTATTCAAGCCAAGAAATGCAAGAAGAAACCCTAGATTTGGCCCATCAATACAAAACACGAAGATTGGCTCAGAAAATTACCTCAAGAAGACCCCCTTGATGAAATAGCAACAGATCTAAGCTCCCCAACACCTCAAGCTTGCTCCTCTCCCTCCTTTCCTTGCAATATCACACAAGATGATGAACAAAAGGCCTTCAAACACACTCACAAGGGCTTACAGACGTATGGAGGCTCTTAGGGTTCAAGGTGGCCGCATATGAGGGCCATAAGGTCCTTTAAATAGGGCTTAGGACCGGGAAATCAGGGTTTCATCAAAAAACGCGGACTCGCCGAGTCCATCCCTTGGACTCGCTGAGTCCGGATGCGAACCCCCGCTCAAAAACGCGACCCGACTCGGCGAGTCGACTACCAACTCGCCGAGTCCCCTCACAGAATGATAAAAATATATGAAATGGAGATACCTAGGGATTCGGGCTGTTACAAAAAAAAACCCTTCGAGTCAAGGCTCAGTTTAGCAAGTTGAGTGGGGACTCAGTGAGTTGGACAGGTCAGAACTCGGAAATCAGTGAACTCGGCGAGTCAGTAGTCTGACTCGGCGAGTAGGGTCAACATGAAAGGTTGACTTTGGCCAGGACTTTGACTTTGTTCAGAGTTGAGTTAGTTGACTGTTAGAGGTCTATCAGGCTAAGTGCGGCTTTGTTATTGGTAGCTAGGAGAGTTAGAGGAGCAGCGGTTCAGGCGGTGGTTGGTTAGCAGTCCGAGGGTTACCACCAGAATTCAGCAGTTCAGGTGAGTTTCCTTCCAGTAGGAACGGGTCTATGGCCATAATGCCGGCCCGTTCAGTTAGCAGTAGTTTCCCGGACTTCGGTCCGATGCAGTAGTTAGTATGTTTGATGCCTTCGTGGCTCAGACAGGATTTAGGTGTTATGTGTTATGTGTTATGTGTTCCGGGCTACTGCCCGATGTAGTATGCAGTATATGTGTTCATGCTAGTTGATATGTTATGTTATGTTATGTTCAGTCAGTTTTCAGACTTCAGTCCGATGCAGGGCAAGGCCCCAGTTAGTCCAGACTTCGGTCTGATGCAGGGGACAAGGTCCCAGTCAGTTAGTCCGGACTTCGGTTCGATGTAGGGGACAAGGTCCCAGTCAGTTTCCGGACTTTGGTCCGATGCAGGGGGCAAGGCCACAGTTAGTCCGGACCTCGGTCCGATGCAGTGGGCAAGGCCCAGTATGTGCTTTATATGTTATTGTATGGTATGTGGTAGTTTGGGGGAGCTCACTAAGCTTCATGCTTACAGTTTCAGTTTTTGGTTTCAGGTACTCAGTTTTCAAAAGAGGAGCTCGGGAAGATTGCAGTGCACACACCATAGTCAGCTAGCCTGGGATGTTCTACTCTGATAATAAGTTGTAATTCGAATTAATGCTACGAAATTATGTTATGATTTATGTTACGGTTTTTATGAATATGGTTTTTAGTAATGTTTTAAAAAGAAAATTTTAGTTGTGAGTTTTGGGATGTTACATAACCCAATTTCTTCAATTCTTTTACTAAAAATGCAAACACCTTTCGATAGACCTTTTTCAAAAACAAAACATTCATTAGTAAACTAACTGAACCAACGGATTATCATTTCATGATTATAAATCAAACCCATATTCCCAAATTCGTTCAACTCTTTATTAAAAAAAAGTTAAGTATTTCATTCCAAATCAAAATTATAAAGTACCAAGTTATCCTTTCTAATTTAATATATTTTTACTGGTTTCAGGTACTCAGTTTTCAAAAGAGGAGTTCGGGAAGATTGCAGTGCACACACCATAGTCAGCTAGCCTGGGATGTTCTACTCTGATAATAAGTTGTAATTCGAATTAATGCTACGAAATTATGTTATGATTTATGTTACGGTTTTTATGAATATGGTTTTTAGTAATGTTTTAAAAAGAAAATTTTAGTTGTGATTTTTGGGATGTTACATAACCCAATTTCATCAATTCTTTTACTAAAAATGCAAACACTTTTCGATAGACCTTTTTCAAAAACAAAACATTCATTAGTAAACTAACTGAACAAACGGATTATCATTTCATGATTATAAATCAAACCCTTATTCCCAAATTCGTTCAACTCTTTATTAAAAAAAAGTTAAGTATTTCATTCCAAATCAAAATTATAAAGTACCAAGTTATCCTTTCTAATTTAATATATTTAAAACTTTAATATGTTTTTTGGATAACTTTATGACTTCTTAATTTATAATTTTTTATAATTTTTAGTAATTACTATATGAAATGGATTTACCATATATCTTCAATTTTGAGCCCAATTAATAAAAGAACTTCATTGTTGAGATATTATGTATAACTAATCTGTCAATGTACAAATAATGTGTCAATTTGAAGTAATCCAAAATAGGTTATTTTGGATTCATTGAGAAAATTTTTTTTTTTGTTTGAAATTTATGAAATCAGATAGGTTTAGTTTTTATATAGAAATAAAATTACAGAAAAATATTCCTATAGAAACATCCAATATGTTTTTAAAAAAATTACAAAGATGACTCATGCCTAATAAAAAAATTTACAGATTACCACTGTAACACCCTAATAATTTGAATCTAATATATATAAAAACGTTAGATATATTTTATAAGATAAAATAGAAAATGTTTTAAACAAATATATTTTCAAGGATTTTTGTTTAACACAATGTTAAATCATTTCTAAACAAATACATTTTTAACCAAACAACAAATAAAACATAGCATGGTCTCAAGTTCGGTGGTACAATGGCACTATGACCCATTGCTGTCATTTTTTTCTTGATTACCAAGTTAAAAGACTTTTTACAATCTAAAGTCTTATGATGTGAGAAATGTACAAAATCATATGAGATTGCTTCATTTTTGTTAATACCCGAGAAGTTAAAGCAAAAATGTACCACATACTATAGACCCTACACCCATAAAACTCCCCTAGCTATTATGCACATACATTTCATAGTATTCAAATCTTTTATATTTATTTCAACTAAAATCCTTCTATCTTCTATTTCTTTAACATATGTATTGAAATATAACATTAAAAAACTTTAAATAGTAGCGATATTTTTCAAATAGGGGTTGTCTGACTCATCAAAATCCGAACACGCAGTTAAACAAATTTTTTTATAAAATGTTAACAACCAACAGTTTATATGTAGTGACAAAGAACATGGTTTGACATGCGGAATTAAAACTTACACAATTGAACATGGTGATTTGGGTGTTTAAGAGATATATTGAATGTATATGGTGTTTACAAAAAGGATCTAGATCTAGACTATATAATTAACACACACTTACACACTCACTTTTACATCTCACAAGCACCCAAATCACCATGTTCAATTGTGTAAGCTTTAATTCCGCACGTCAAACCATGTTCTTTGTCACTACAATTGGTATCAGAGCGGGTCTTCAAGATCAAGGTGATTTTTGAAGAACGATTCTCGGTTTAGCAATTTTTGTCACAATTTGATCAATTTTGGTGAGTCTCTCTATGATCTCTCGTAATTTTTGATTCGTGCTTTGCGTTCTTGATTATTGATCGTTTGATTCGTTGGATCTAAATTTTTTTAAAAAAAACCCATTGATGATCCAATAATTTTTTTTTAAGATCAAAGCCAACCAAAAACAGAATCAGTTACTGTTCATTTAATTCTTTCTAAGCCCAATTCACACATATGGATATTTCATCTTTGCCCAAATTCGTGAATCAAGTACTGTTACCGATTCTTATTCAATTCTTTCTTCTATCAACGTTATCTTCTCATTAAATATCATCGATGTTAAACTTTCTCATAAAATCAAAATTGAAACTGGATATTATTTGATTACTGGAAGATGACCTTAGATTTGATCACAAAATCGGATTTGATTACAGTCTGGGGTCGAATTGATCTATTATTGTTCACATCGGAATCGACTTTGGTTAAGTCGATTGATTATTGGATTCTAAATCTTTGATTGGATGATATGTTTGAGTCGAATGGTTCTTGTTTGAGTCGACTTCAAATTTTGAGTCTAAATCCAAAGCATCTTGGATTTGATTTCTATGGAGTATTGGGATTGAACGCATCTGATTAGAATTCAATACGTTTGATGATACTTCGTTGATTTTGATTTTGTTTTGTATGATTGAAGTCGATTTCGAGTATGTGTGATGTTTCTTATTCGTAATCTGAAAGTATATTTTGGAATCTGGGATTTGAAGTCAAAGTTTGATTTATTGGAATCGAACTCAATTTGAATGATAACAGAAGATTTCAAAACTTTATATTCGATTTGATGAATTGATGAAGGCTTGATAAAAGAATCGATGTTTTGAAGTCTGGGACAGGCCGATCTTAGTTGGTTGATTATTGATTTTGAATTTGAAATTGATAATCGATTTGGATAGAAGAGTTGGAATCGATGGCCAGTTTGTGATGACGACTCGCTGTTGATGAAAGATTGCGAAAGTTTGAATCTGGATTTTGGTTTTGATAAGACGATTTGGTTTTGATTTTGGATTCACAATCGATGGGTGATGATAGAATGAACGAAAAATGATCGACTATGTTTTGTTGTGAATGAATGATTGAAGACTTCGCATGATTGGAGTCGATGATTTGTTAAAGCAAACTGTTAATTTTGATTTAAGGGGTTGAGTCGATGATCTGTATGTTGTATGTGTGTTCGTTCGCGTCCAAAGGAAATCAATTTTGGAGTCAAGAACGGTTCGCATATGAGATCAAAGTTGAGTTCGCATTTGGGTTTCAAACATGAGTTCGCGTTTGAATCTCAGTATCAATTTCGCATTTGGTCAGATGGATTAAAATGCGAAGGTGATTAATGCGAAGGGATGCGAAGAGTGTAAGAATGAATATGTGAAGCATGTGAAAGCTTTTACAGTAAAATGCGAATTGGGGAAGAAAGCCAAGAGTTTCGCATTTGGTCCCTGCTCTTTTCAAGAAATAACACAAGTAGCCCAACTTCGTAATTTTGAAGAACATGCAGAAATTGTCAAAACGAGTACCTGTAGTTTCGCATTTTTGACAGTTTATACCCAACTTCGCAAATGGGGTCATAAAATGCTGAAATTGCAGAATTTTCAAATCTGGTCCCTGCAGTTTGTGCGAATTTACACATTTTACCCAGTTTCGCAAATGGGGGTGTGTTTCGCATATTTGACTGTTTTTGGCGCAACGGGTCACTGCAGAATTTTGAAATTGACAATTTCTACCCATTTTTGAGAAATTTTGTCAAAGGCGATCCGTGAACGGCAATAAAAATTGATTATTTTTTGGGTTTTCCGGATTGAAGCACAAAGTTTATGCCACATGTTAAGGGGGAGTTTTAACATGAAAAATTCCGAATAGAGCACGTTCTTTTTCCTTTGGTGTTTTATAATCAAATTTCGATTATAAAAAGGGGCAGAAGTTTTATATGGAAATTCGAACTTGAATTTTTCATATTACGCGGATTTGAAGACCGAAGTGATCTTGGAATTTTGAACCTACGAGTTGATGCAACTGGAAGTTCGGAAGTGATGTATTTGAAATGGGTTTGGAATTATTGAAGATTTTTGGGGTGTGTTTTTATGCGCAACTTTTGGGTGATTATTTGGAATTAATCATTTGTTGCTGCTCGGATTGTATGGTCTCACATCCTAGAGCCCAAATTGAAGAGTCATGGAAGAATTGAAGATTGAAGTTAGTTTCGACATGTGTCACCTTTGAGGCTCGAACCGCGTAGTGCTTGATTTTGGAAGATTTGAAGTGGGTCATTCATTCCTAACTTTGAGGGGGAGAATGTTGGGGTGCAAAGTTATTCATTCATGATTTTGTAAATGTTTGAGTTTTGTAAAACCCACTTGCATGTGGTGCTTTAGCCTTTAGACCCATTTGTTAGTTAGAGTGAGAGAGTGAGATGTAAACACCTCTATAAATAGTGGGTTCATACCACTTGTAGAGGTGTGCTTGAGAGATGTAAAAGTGAGTGTGTAAGTGTGTGTTAATTATGTAGTCTAGATCTAGATCCTTTTTGTAAACACCATATACATTCAATATATCTCTTAAACACCCAAATCACCATGTTTAATTGTTTAAGCTTTAATTCCGCATGTCAAACCATGTTCTTTGTAACTACATTATATCCAAAAAGTAAGATGCAATCAATGTCTCTAAAAATCTCAAAAACCATTGGCCAAAGATCAAAAATAAATTATTCAATCCATAACTAAAATTTCGTATACAAAATATGAACTACAAAAGTTATTTAGAGTCATATGTCTGTTTGCAGGTTATTGTATACATTCAAGACTAAACTGCACAAATAGTCCCTGTGGTTTGCTCAAAATTGCCACTTTGGTCCAAAAAAGTTTGGACTAGCACCAGAGGTCCAAAACTTTCACTTTGTTGCGTTTTTGGTCCAATCTATTATGTCTTTTTTCAAAATGATGGATTTACCCCCTATTAATATGATTTTCTTTTTTTCTTATTTGCTTTTCTGATATTCAGATTAAATTAAATAAATAAATAAATAAATATACAACTAATAACCCTCCAAACCCCACCCACCTCTCTCTCTCTCTCTCTCTCTCTCTCTCTCTCTCTCGTCAAACCTATCGGAACAGGAAAGCAAAAGCAGCAGGGGTGCCATTGCCGCCCTCCGTCGCCGCTACTGTGGAATCCCATCGGACACTACCAACCTCTTGACACCACATGAAGATCCCACCTCGATGCATGTTCACAACTCAGCTCATCGGAACCCTAGTTGTAGGGATGCTGAATCTCGCAGGATTTCATCCTGAAATTCCATGGACATCCCCCAAATTCAAAGTTACATTTGATACTTTTGTGATTTGGGGAGTCATCGGACCTAAGCGAATCTTTGGTTCTGGAGGTTTGTTTAGAAATTTGATATGGATTTTTCTAATCGGCGGTGTTGGATGCAGGGATGACATTCTTGGGTGTGTTGTTGTTCTTTGCCTTGCAAAACGAATGGGTTAATTTGAAGTCCTCTATGCCCTTTTGTATCTGGTCGGAATCGACGATGAGCAGCAAGGTGGCGGCGGCGATCTAATGTGGTGGTCAGAGTCCGTTCCAGCGACTCTGGTTACTATGTATCGGGTCGGAATCGGCGGAGAAAGTGAATGGGTTTGGAGAGGGCTCGGTGGCGGCCGAAATTTGTGGCTGCAGGTTGTCTTCCTGGCTGGAAAGTCTCCACCATCATTGGTGGTTTTATCAATTCAGAAAAAAAAAATGAAGAAGGAGGGGGAAATAGATTAGAGGTCAGGGGATATTAGATGGTGGTGGGTCACGGTGGTAGCGGGTGGTCGAGGGTGGTAGCCCTTGACTGCCCTTGATTCCCTCTTCCATCCTTGATAATAATTCAGTGAGAGGGAGGGAAAAGGAGACAAGATGGTGAGGTTATTTTTTCCAACAATGGAGAGAGAGAGAGAGAGAGAGAGAGAGAGAGAGAGAGAGAGAGAGAGAGAGAGAGATTTATTTTCTTCTTTTAGAAAGAGATTTATTTTTATTTTTGTTTTTTTTTTTTAAATTAGTAAATTAGAAAAACAAATAAGAAAAAAGAGAAAATCATATTGAAAGGGGTAGATTCGTCATTTTGAAAATAATCTGAACAGATTGGACCAAAGATGCAACAAAATGAAAGTTTTGGACCACTGACGCTAGTTCAAACCTTTTTGGACCAAAGTGGCATTTTTCGACATACCACAGGGACCATTTGTGCAGTTTTGTCTACATTCAATAAACTTCAACTATGGTCCCCTATGCTCTTTGCATTACATTTCAAGATCTGAAATACGAAAATCAGAAAGTAAAAGTTCAAGACCCGAAATACAAAATTAAAAACTCAAAGATCTCATATCTCCAAACCTAAAATAAAAAATTCAAAATCCAATATAAATACTTTCCAAGATCTATGATAAACTACAGGAGGCCAATGAGCCATGTTCATATTTACCAATGTCAGGATCTGAGATACAAAAAAAACCAAAGTTAGAAGATTATACATTTCCACATTTTAAAGGATAAAATAAAATACTACAAGCCCTAACATATTTAGATCTGAAAAAAAAATACTAAAAGATATCACAAATTCAAGATTTGGAGTACGAAAGCAAAGCATCACCGTACAACAACTAGCTAATACATACTAACAACTCTAAGCATATATATAACATAAAAACCCAATGCATACAAACAAATTATTACAAAAGGTATTCAAAAAGACCAAAAATTCAACAAAAATAAAAAAACAAGCTACCTCACTTGATCTACTACTGTAGGATCAAAAGAGGTAAACAGACATCGGGAAGCCTAATCCTTTGTTTCATGAAATGGTTTATCATTAAACAGATTAAAAAATAGGAAGCAAATATATACAAAACTAAAAGCATTAATGAATGTGAATGTATTACCTAGGAAGCAAATATAGAATGGGCTTTGCTTGTTGTATTTGCAATTGGATTCCCTCAAGAAATGACCAAGTTCTTCATCTATATTAGAAAATATATGCAAGTAAGGTGCTGTTTGTTTTTTTAAAAAAACCACTTCAAACCACTTGTTGCTGCGCCGCGCAGCACTTGACCATTCGCAGCTGTTTGTTTTTCAGAAGACTTGTGACTTAAAAACTGCTTCAAACTTCTTCACGCATTAGTTTAACTTACTGCAGCAGTCTGCAGACGTTAAAAAACAAACATATTTTTTATTACATGCTGCAGCCGTTTGTTCCACCTCTTCTGCTATAGAGGATTGAAAAGGTGGTCTGCAGACTTCAAGCAATTTCTCTTCAAAAAAACAAACAACACCTAAGTTGTCATTCCTTGCATTTAACACTAAAATGAATGTAAGTTGTTTTTCCAAAACAAATAAGTACCAATAAGGCAATAACAGTAAGCCATCTATCTTTATCCTTCATTACAAGATCTTCATACATCTGCAAATAATTTCATCAAAACACACACAAATTTAAGTTCATTAAATTTGACATTTTCCAATAATAAATCAATAAAAATTATTATGTAAACAAATCAACAAAAATTAGAATACGACTATCAAAATTGAAAGCCAAAAAAACACAATGTAATCTTCACCCCCCCTAACGTCGATCTATTCAGAAATCATTTTGAATAAAAACAACAAAATAAAACCTAGATCTAACTGTTGGGTTATGAGCATTCTAACACTCCTAAGTGTACATGCAACCCTAAATACCTTGGATCTATGTTTTCTCTATTATACATGCAAATATGAACATCCAAGGTATTATCCTAATCTAGCATGCAAAACTATAAATATAACAAGATAGAATACATACCTCTTTGATGTAGAATGTCTTCATGAAGCTTGAGTGCTTAGTGCCCCAAGTGTGACACCTCAAATGGTTCACACAACACCAAATACACTTGGAATAACTTGAGAGAATTCTACACTTCATAAAATCGGCTAGCCCTCTCTAGAATAATCTAGTGGCCGATTTTGGGAAGAATAATATCTTTATATAGTGTTACAATTAGGGTAAGCCCTAATTGTCATGACTTTCCATTTCCTTGGATCCATGGGTTCAAATACACCATGGAGCAACCATGGAGCATTATATGGGTTTTGGCCCAACTAAATAATCCATGGAGCATTAGCCCACTATACAAGTATGGATGATTTGTACAATCAACCCATATATTTAATTAGTCTTCTTTTGATCACTTAATTAATCCTAGATTAATTCTTGATCAATACTAATTAAATAATCTTATTATTCTTATTATTAATATACTAGAACTTATAATATATTAATAACCGTAAGTATCTTATTTCTCTCATTATAGTCTATCCAAGTGCATGATGCCATGCAACCCAAATGGACCATGCCGGGTCGGGTCAAGTCTTACCAATTATAGTTATGGACTTAGACATTAATCCAACAGTCTCCCACTTGGATAAGTCTAAAACTATTATTGCGTATGACTTCAGGAACCAACAGGCAATCGTAGCTCTCAAAAGCTTCTGTCGAACTCTAACCTTGTAGATGAACTCTGATCTTGTCAATGACTTGTCCATTAGATAAGGGATCATATATGTGACATCCCCAAAATCACGGCCAGAAAAGACCGGTTTTGTTTATACTTTATTTCAAAATCAGAGTTATCTTTTAATAAATGGTTTGCGGAATTTGTCCCAAAACAATAATATGATAAAGATTTATCAAAAGCATTTCCATAGAAATGTATTCATTAAAAGACTCGGGATGTCATGTTCGTACAGATCAAAAGTATAAACAGTACAATATAAGCCTTACTACATTATTTCATATCTACAGGCCTATATCCGTAATCCCTCGTCCAAAACATCACACCTATGCTCATGTGCCACTACCTGTAATACATAAAACTGAGTGGGTCAGGCTTGGGAGCCTGGTGAGCACATAGGGTTTTCAACCCACAATAAATAAGTTTATTAATTTCATCAATCAACAATAACCCGATTACCCGTTCCCGTTATCCTCACTTTACGTCCCTAAACACCTATCATAAGGGACCTAGCCTAAGGATTATCATCGGGACGGACACTACTGCTAAGGGGATTCCTCAGCAATAAATGTCCTAATAGGCAACCATGTGGGGGATGGAGTACACCGGTGAACACATCGTTCACAACACCTACAGGTTGCGAACCTGCTAGTGTTCCACTGGACTGTCTAGAAGAGTCCGTGGTCGTCATCTATACTCCGCTAGATGACTGGATCAACAACAACAACATCGAGGCCTCTCATCATTTTATCACACATCACCTATTACATCTACCCATGTTTTACCCCAACATTTTCGTAGATATAAAATACATATACAGTTTAAATCATTGAAAACATGTATAACAACGTTCATCTAGCATAGATAGCAAGTATTCAGATAATATGCACACATAGCACGTAATTTATATAAAATACTTCATATCTATGTGTAAGTTGAAGGTAACTATGCACTCACCGGAAAAGGTGGTGATTCCGAACTCAGACAGCGCTTCGCTTCTTAAAAAGAATTTTTCTTCGACGAAACCTAGTATTATTACCACTAGAGTTTAGTTTATTATTCGTCGAGACTAATTAATAGTCTAGCTATTATTATTATTATATAAGCGTCAAAAAAAAATACTTATATAACCCATAATAATAGCCCAAGTATTTATTATAAGTTCCTAATAACGTTACTATAATTAAATAAAAGTTATATTAAAAATAGCGTAGGCGTAGCTCACTTACAGCGGGTTTTATAGAAAACCGGGCTTTGCTTGGAGCAGCGTTCCCGAGCCGAAAAGCTCTTCTTCTCGGAGCCTTCGAGCACTCCGAGGCTTCCGCCTCGTGCTAGGGAGGTTCCCTAGGCTTTTCGGGGGATTTCGGGGCTAGAGAGAGGTTCTAGAGAGAGAGAGAGAGTAAAGAGAAGAAAGAATGGGAAAGGTGTGAAGAAAATGAGGGTGGGAGAGGTGGTATTTATAGGGTGAAATGTGGCTGAACTTGGTGCCACATGTCACCATCTGGTGGCAAGCCTTGGGGAGAAAGCAATGGACAAGATTGTGCCACATCACCCATTTTCGCACAGCACACTTCCGACTTCTAAAATCCGTAACTTTCACATACGACCTCCGTTTTTGACGTTCTTTATATCCACGCGTAGGTAATAATAAGATCTACAACTTTCATTTTGACACCGTCAGCTAATTCTTGACCGATCTTAAATTTAACAGTACAAGGAGATTATACTGTTAAACGTCTGCGTAAAATTAATAACTTCTACATACGGACTCTGTTTTTGTCTGTCTTTTTACCGTTGATTTCCTATTAATGAGATCTTCAACTCTCATTTATGTTGCGTAAGCCAAAAACCGCTCGAACTAAAATTCGAGTTTCAGGTCGTGCACTGCTAAGCCGAATCTTAGAAAAATCATAACTTCTTCATACGAAGTCAGATTTGGGCGTTCTTTTTATCGATGTTCTTAGTTTAACATATTCTACGACTTTTGTTTAGATTGCTAAGGCTAAAAAGTCTTCTATCGTAAATTCACTATTTACGTCTCCCGGTATCGTGCCGGTTTTGTCGTAAAACTTCGGCGGGCCATAACTTCTTCGTTATAGCTCGGATTTCGGCATTCTTTATATGCACGGAAACCTTGAGACATATTCTACAACTTTATGTAGAGATATCGGGATTATCTCACACTTTAATTTTGACGCTCATTTTTATTCTTTATTAATTATACATTTATAATTAAATAATAAACACATAAACACACATAATTCACATAATACTCAAATATTTCATATTTATTACTTCAAAAAGAGTTACAATAGTTGACCTAGACTATTACATTGACAAAAATGCTTAGCCCTGAAAACCCGGGCGTTACAATATATTCCTTAGTCATTCCGGAAGAATAACCTAGTTTATTCGGGAAGTCAAAACATGCAAAGTGCAACACAATAATAATTGAATCCAATATGGTCTCAGAACTTATGAATATAAATAAAACACCTTTTATTTATCACCATATGATTACACATTATTCATTGTATACTGTTTCAGCTATCAACTTTTATTCTTGAATTTAAAACAATAGTTATCCCATGCTCCAAGCATGTACACTATGTTTTCTAAACACTACTCATGCCATACACCAAGTATGCATAATATGTTTGTCTATGATCTTTATTTTGTGAACTAGATCAATTGAAAATAACTTCAGTGATTCTCTTTTCACACTCCCAAATCCTTACTGCAAATGCAAGAATTCCAAATTCATGTCATTTACTGAAATCTGTTAGATTCTAAACTTATATGCATTGATCCTCTTGTAACGATTATGCACAAATTCACAAAGACTTGGCAACAATCATTACAGAGTATTCCAAAGGAGATCAACTCCTTGGAAACATCCTTCTTGCATTAAATTTCCTTAATCTTACACAGATTGAAAATTCTAACTTTGAAACATTTCCAGATTCCATTTTGACTATCACTTCTGAACAAGAGTTGCCTCCTTACAGATTATGTCAATATGGTCCTTCTAGAATTATTACTATACTTCCAATTGTCCTTGAGAAACCAGTCTTTGGTAAACCTTAGATTGTCCTCGACAGTTGTTTAATCCTTTTAGTCATATCCAGTTCTAAACCTTTTCCCTTCTTAATACCCTAGACATTTGGAAAATTTTAGAAAGGATGAATATAGCACATGTAATCGGTCCTATATCCGAAGCATATGGGACACGATTCATGATGTCTCACATAAAGACTAAACCAGTCTTTTGCTATAACATTTCCATTTCTATTTGCCAAGTTCTCATAATTCAGATTATGAAAAGGGATGCCGTAATCATAATCGAATTTAAGAACGCAAATAATGGACCCATATACAGAATTTCCTTATGTTGAGCCATTCCAACATGAAATTCATATATATCCTTGACTAAATGATTAAAACCTCACGATCTAAGCTTATAGATTTGAGATGAAGTATAATTTCCTCTCCCTTAATTATAGCAAAACAACTTTTCCCAATTGAAACATTTTGTTTTCTATAATTAACATTGCTAGCTTGCAATACTTATCGTAATTATCATGCTCCCACTAACATGATGATTATTAGCATAACACTTATGCTCCCACTAGCTTTGACATGTACTTAGAAATCAGCTGGACTTCTAGAAATCAATACTTTATTGACTTTCTTACCAAAGTTCAGATTTTTGATACTAGATTGTTTTGATAAGACTTTATCAAAAACATACACCTTCCCTTAGATAGCTCATGGGTGTGTCAAAACAATTTTAAGAACTATGAAAAGGGATGCCGTAATCATAGTCTTGATCGTTTTGACCTTTGCCATTTCTCACAAGTCTAAGTTAGTGTGCCGGTAAACCACACACGCTCCACTAACGACTTTGAGAATGCAAATATCCCAATTGCTATCTAGCTAAAATCTACTTAGTGGAAGTGTTTCCTCACCATCATTTTCATGAATCAGAGAGAAACCTTATGACACTTAGATTTATTGGTGTATGAGTTCCTACCCATATGAATTTGTCAAAACCATAATCACAAGACAAGGATAATGACAAATCCAAAACCATATGGATTGAACTCAATCTTAATTTCTTGCCACCTGGTAGCTCAAGGGCCTACCATTGCTTCCAAGTTGTTGTGCAACACATTGAGAGCTCTAAGAACTCATATGCAAAGCCAACTTTAACTGGAATGGGCACAGAATATGTCAACACGATAGGTTATAAACCTTAAGTCGTGTGCTAGTGAAGAACTTTAGGTTTCATTCTTGATTAGTTTCTGAGACTTTCAAGACCTTTAAGACTCCCACTGTCCTCTTGACCTATAAGACTCCCTTGTCAAACATCCAAGAGATAGTGCGGATTCTAATCAAGACAAACACTTCACATAATTAGCCTTAGTTGGTCTTTGTTTTATCCAAAACATCACAACTTACCAATTTCAAATGTACAAGAGTAGGAAACTTTTACTCTTACATTTGACACGTGTTTTAAACCTTCTTAAAGACATGTCACTCAAGTTACAATCCTGGAGTATGACTCTAAGACTTGTATTGGAACGAAGTATGACTCATCTTCTTGATTTAACCATTTCAACAATTCAAGATCCCTTCTTCTTAGTCATAAGAATGAACTAAGACTTCCTTAGAGAACTAATTTTGATATGGTTTCTTAATCATTAAGATGATCACAAAACTGATACTAAAGTACTCTCCCATCTTTTCAGATTTGAGAAACTTTTATCCTTCTGCCTAATTTGATTCTTCTTATTCGCTCTGCCTTACATTGGAACCTTTTCCAATGTCTCAGAGTTACACTTAAGCTTGTAAGTATAATCATATTTACTGAGCTTTAGTAAACTATGACGAATAGCCTTATATCTTTTGTGGTGGACTTAATCAGTGCACATGACTATGTACTCGATCCCTTAGTCCATTACTTGACTCACACATCCATGTGAACAAGTAATTAGTTTTAATTTTTCCAATAGTTGAAAGTTCTCATTCATCATGCTATACACCTTGCATGATTCCAAGTTCCTGTCCAATTGAGACTTGGGTGATGAGAATCTTTCCTTTATTTGATAAATTTAGACATTACCACAAATGAAAGAATCAATTTCATATTTCCACTCTTGCTATTAATGGAATCATATAAGCAACAATTTTTCCTCAAATGCCATTGTAAGGATATTTAAAATAAATAAAATCAAAAATTTCTTTTATTTTTAAAACTATGCGGAAAAACTTATCCTTACAACCCATATGAAAACTTGTTGTTATCTATTCCTAAGCAATATCTCATAACTCCTAAGAAGTAGCTCAAGAATCCGATCTTCAAACTACGCGATAGAAATCCATCTACGCGATCAGATTCAGCATATTCTTTCTTTAAGTTCCTTTACTTTTCTTTGATTCTTAAAACATGACCATGTGACCCAGTCACATCATGTATCAGGAATCTCAGAATAGAAACTTAACAGAATTAGATAGTGGACTTTACCTGAAGTAGAGTCAAACTTATTGACTTTAGCATCCTTAGGTAAATTTGGCAGCTTCGCAACTAATAACCCTTACTTTGGCAATATAAACATATGGACCCCTTGATAATGGTACACAGGACTATTACAGACTTAGCCTTTTTCTCTTTACCATTTGGTCAACCTAGTTGACTATGGTCAATCCCTTTCCTTGGGAAGAGAATGTTTTTTTTCTGTATTTCCAGTGTCACCATTGTCAATGTCCATAAAGTTTCAGGAAGTTGATCTTAGCAAATAGATAAGATCATTAAGGGTCTTGTCATAGTCTGTTTCATAGGTGTTCCAAAAGAACTCACTATGTGACTTAGAAAGTAGTTGAGCCACTAACTCTCTCACGACTTTGACACCCAACTCTCCCGGCTTGTCAATATGTGACTACATCTCCAAGATGTGATCACACCTAGACCTTGCCTTGCCATTAGGGCTTGAGTGACCTTAAACTTTTCAAGAACTTGTGGGTTAGGGAGAATAATCGGAGGAGGAGAAAGAAGTATGATATCCATGGGACATCATCTTCATTTAGGAAAGCTTGTTTCAAGAGATTTGGGAAGATCATAAATGTCTAAACCAAACATGTTATGGGAGATATTCAAGATAGTTGATCTTAAAGTCCTTAATATGACACCCAATATGAAATATTAAGGCTAGGACCCAACAAACTATTTTATAACTTAGAAGAGGTATGCCGTAATCCAAGCTATAAAACAATTTGAAGGTAGGTGAATGACGATTCACCAATTTCCACCAAGATAAACGAAATGTATTATTAGGTTTTAATTGGATTTGAAATTCCTAGATCTTTTGAGATTCATTGAACTGTTCAATGGCATGTTTCAATCTCGAGTGTGCCCTTCAGGTTTTGTGACTGGGATGACGAGGATCACAAAACAAGGTGTGAAGTAACCATGCAAATTACTTGGTACCCTTAAGTGTTTACCCCTCAATCGACATGCCGGTTAACCACACACGCTCCATCGATACTATGATAAACATTAAGTTACCCTTTGCCTACCTTGTTAAATACGAGTTAGTGTGCCGGTTAACCACACACGCTCCACTAACCGACTTAAACAAAGTGCAAAGTGTAATTTCATGGATTAGCACCTTATTCACATTTTCCTAAGTAACTAAGATTGGGTATTATTTAGAGTTTAGTTACTTAGTATTTATCATTAATACTTTTAATGAAGGGAGAATTATAGTCATGTCAAACCCGTTCAGCTAACGAACCTCCACTAGTCAAGCAAGCGGTGGGTGAGAGTGGACACCCATTAAGTTGCCATTTTATAGGCAACAAACTTATACCCACCTTATAGACCGGCTTCGTGAATGAGGCGTACTAGCGGTAAGACCGACTTTACTCTTATAGATATATATATTATTAACTTTTAATATTATAAAGTATAAGGGTTGAATTTTAACTTTTAAAATTCTAAGGGCTAACTTGGAATTAAAGTATTCATAAGAGAAAACTTTACAAATTCCAAAACTTGAGGGCAAGTTTTGAAACTATTCAAAACTAATTAATTCCATAACTTATGTGTTTAAAGTAGTTTTAATCCAAAAACTCTTCAAGTTCCATAACTTGAGGACAAATTATGGAAGACTTTAAACTAATAAAGAATTAACTTTTTCTTTATTTTATAACTTATGAAATTAATTAAGGTTACATTTTTTTTTATTTAATGAAGAGACTCTTGGTCCTCCATAACTTGAGGACAAATTAAGGAGTCATAACTCCAATTAATTAGAACTAGACTCTTCATTTTTGTAACCTTTGCCAACTTTATGAGTTTTATGAGTCTTTAATGTGACTCTTCATGTAACTTGAGGATAAGTTACACAAACACATTTTATACTCAACTCTTAGATTAAAATGGATTGAAAACAACTATTTCATTCAACTTTTCTATTAATCTAAGAAACTCATAAGAACAAGATAATTCAAATCAAACTTTTTCATGTAATTAGTCTAACCTTTAAACTAATACAAAACATGAATCTATTGACAATTATCTTTGAAAATGGATTAGCATGAACATTACCACATCAAAAACAAGTTTATAAGTTCAAAAACAACTTAGGGTAATGTTCCTAGTCCATTTCTAGCCAAAAACCTCGAAAATATGTTGTCTGGGGTCCAACTCGTCGAGTGCATGAACACAACTCGGCGAGTTGGATGCATTTTGCCTTGGACTCGTCGAGTCCCTTCATGGACTCGGCGAGTCAGCTGGGCTGACAGCACCAATTTCGATTTTTCAGCTTCTATTGCAGGTATAACAAGAAAACAAGCCTAGGCTCTGATACCACTGTTGGGTTATGAGCATTCTAACACTCCTAAGTGTACATGCAACCCTAAATACCTTGGATATATGTTTTCTCTATTATACATGCAAATATGAACATCCAAGGTATTATCCTAATCTAGCATACAAAATATCAATATAACAAGATAGAATACATACCTCTTTAATGGTGCTTGTCTTCATGAAGCTTGAGTGCTTAGTGCCCCAAGTGTGACACCTCAAATGGTTCACACAACACCAAATACACTTGGAATAACTTGAGAGAATTCTACACTTCATAAAATCGGCTAGCCCTCTCTAGAATAATCTAGTGGCCGATTTTGGGAAGAATAATATCTTTATATAGTGTTACAATTAGGGTAAGCCCTAATTGTCATGACTTTCCATTTCCTTGGATCCATGGGTTCAAATACACCATGGAGCAACCATGGAGCATTATATGGGTTTTGGCCCAACTAAATAATCCATGGAGCATTAGCCCACTATACAAGTATGGATGATTTGTACAATCAACCCATATATTTAATTAGTCTTCTTTTGATCACTTAATTAATCCTAGATTAATTCTTGATCAATACTAATTAAATAATCTTATTATTCTTATTATTAATATACTAGAACTTATAATATATTAATAACCGTAAGTATCTTATTTCTCTCATTATAGTCTATCCAAGTGCATGATGCCATGCAACCCAAATGGACCATGCCGGGTCGGGTCAAGTCTTACCAATTATAGTTATGGACTTAGACATTAATCCAACACTAACATCCAAACACAGATTCATCATAACCTACATGCTATTTTTTCGGTTTAATCAAGAAAAAGTTCTAAGTGAAACCCTAAATCCCCAAATAAGAAAGAAACAAAACCAGATGATTCTGCCTCTAAATCTTCGGGGAAGCGGAAACAGCAGGAGATGTAAACGGATCCAAGATTTTACCAAAGGGTTCATTTGGGGTTCCAAATACAAAATTTCTTTTTCTTTTCTGTGACTGTGGCTGTAAGATACAAACAAAACACAAATATTATAGTTATATGAAACAGAAACACACACACAACGGAAGAGATACATTGGTGGTGCGATATTAGGGTTTTAGTTAGTAAATGATAGAGTTAAGAGTGAGAGATAGAGATCTGATGTTGCTGGAGATGAGGAAAAATGATGCTCGAAGATGGTGGTGGTGTGCTTCCGACTCAAATCCGAAAGAGACGGCTATCAATTATTTCAGATCTGCATCCGGTCATCACCAAAATAAAAACAGAGAGATGGATTAAATAGAAAGGTGATACTAATGAAATGTGGTAGGACTTCCGACAATGGTTGATGTAGGAGACGGTTGCAAGGTTATGTGTGGTGCGATAGTAAGAATAGGGTTTTCAGAGAGGACATGAGGTGTGAGAGTGAAAAAGGGATTCAAAGTTCAAATGATTTGTTGGAGCCAATAGTGTTTTTTTGAGTTCAAATTAAATTTCAGATTAGAGAGAGGGTTTAGAAATAATTTGAATCGAGAGACAGTTGGAAAGGCGATGCTGTCATAAATGAGCGGGCTCTTCAAATTTTAATTTACTGGAAAGGCGATTATGAGTGTTTTGTTTTGAGTATACGTCTAGGATATGAAGGCTGCATCAAAGTCATGTACATCAAGCAGTTTTAGATGTCTTTTAAGACCATGCATTGAAAACCATTTCCCATTGGTCCAAACCATTTCACTTGGATTGCCAAAACTAAAATCCACACCTCTCATTTTAGAATCAACGGTACAGATCAGCTTTCCTTGTTTTTTAAGATAACATGCTTAATTTTTTGTACGTTAGGCTTTAAAATTTGTACTTAAGATATTGATTATGTATGCTTTATAAGATGGTATATATATATCTATACACACACACACACACGTATATATATAGGATGAGCAACGAGCCGGACGCCACCAGACCGGCGGCTAGAAGTACAAAAACCGTGAATTACCTTACCCAAAAACCGAACCGTTATTAAGTGTATTAGATATGCGATGACTCGATTCTAGTTCTATGTTCTAAATCGAGTTTCAGATTTTGGATCGAATTAGAAAAAAGACGTTGAATTTCTTAGAAAATAATAGTAGATAGAATTATATTACTTCATTGTAAATTTAAAGAAATATGTAGCAATATACATTAATTAATAATTCAACATCATTATCTATATATTTTAAACTTATGTTGATAACTATAAAATGAATTAAGGTGAAAATGTTTTTTGGATGGGTCAGGGGTAAATCGCGTATTTCGGGTACGGTCCGGTACAAACCTGAAACCAGATTATTGATAAAACCAAAACACGAAAACCAGCCCACAAATATAAATATCTGGTCCAGATTAGGTCATGGTTTTATTCCGGTCTACTCCGGTCCAACATATATATAAGATTTTTAATGTGAAAAGTTGGTTACAATATACATTAAGTTCGATTCTATTTCGTAGTTTCTTTAGTTGGTTCCTATTCTAGGAGGTTTTCGCAAAGCTCGATGTTATAGATCTTGTTGAAATGTATACCTCATATGTCTTAGAGTATTGTTCATATTATATTATTTTCTTTGATGCTAAAAAAACAAAAACAACAAATTTTCTTTAAGATTAAAGAATATCTATTACAATAATATGGAGGACTAATGATAAGAAAATATCAAGTATTTGTCCACAATTTTCTAATTTGCCAATTATCACTAGGAAAAGGGTCATTACTATTTGAATAGTAAAAACCAGTCTGAGGAACGTACCAATAACATCTATTCATACTAAACAAATCACTACCGCATAACCTAATTATATCCTTATTGAAAACAGGATACTCTACTTGGTATCGTATATCGTTACTGTTATCTGCAAACCAGTAAAATCGACAATTATAACTAGTTGTATCCCAAAAATTCATACGAAACTTCCAAGAAAGTTGTTCACCAAGCCTGAGTAGCTGCGTTCCTTGTTCATCAAAGCCCACAACTCATTCAGGAAGATTTCTATTGGTGATGGTAATTCTGTATGGTTCAAGCCATTGGCTCGAACGCGGAGCTTTGAATTTATAGGGACCATCAAGACCCTGTACAAATATAACAAGATGGAGCATTACACATAAGCAAGAATACCATTTTAATAATCCCATGTTCGATATAGCGTTTTCTTATTTAACTGCTACATATGTTCTCATGATATACATATATATAATATGTTGATATTAATTACAATACCAAAGCCAAGATTCATTTAAGTGGTATTTATCTTGAAATCAATTTTCGACCATATTTGTTTTAATGATATCTAATGTAATTATATTAAATGTAAAATAATTTATTAGAATATTAAGATTTAATGATATTTTTGTGAAAAATATATTCTTGGTCATTTTATATTATCATTAAATAGTCAAAGGTGGAACTTGATTTTTCTTGCTTTTGTAAGAAGGTAATAAATAAAACTAATTAAGTAATTAATTTAACTTTCCTTATGGTTACATTAATGTATCCATTAAATGCTTGAAGGTGTGCATTCTATACATACAAATTTTTTGAAATTTACATTTTTACAAGAATCCTAGCATGATACCCTATTTATGTATTATAAACATGGAACATCAATATCAATTTAAAGCAAGGTTCTAAATAACGTAAGGCGTGACTTGGCGGCAACGTAAAAGTTAAGTCATGACAAGACTTGGCGAGACATGGCGTTTTTCATGGCGTGACTATATTATATACATTAAAAGATATAAATCATATAATTATAGAATTTTATCAAATATATGTGTAACGTCATAAAATTTCAACCAAAAATTTTCATTTTTACAATCATCAAAACATGAGTAATAAGTTTAGGTTCCAATGTAACAATTTAGTCACAACCGATTACATAACAAAATATAACAAAATGTTTTCCCTGAGTGTGTGTACGGTCACGCTGACGCCTTCCCACGGTCCTCGCTAGTACCTGAAACACATAACACAACAACTGTAAGCATAAAGCTTAGTTAGTTTCCCCAAAATACAACCTACGCACGTACGCCTTTCCAGGCCTTGACCTTCCGGTCTATGTGTCTCAGGGGACTTCCGTCCCGACTAGGTAAACCTTCCGGTCCTACCCACGTCAACCTTACAGTCCATATGACCACGCCTTCCGGCCCATATCATGTTGCCTTCCGGCCCAAATCAAACATATCATACATGGCACATATAATGAATAACTTAACACACACATAAGGCATATATCTCATATCATATTCGACCTTCCGGTCACACAGTCAAAACCCTTCCAGGTACAGTATAGTGAGAAGACTCACCTCGTATGCCTCGCTAAGTCGCTAATCGTGAATCCTGGAATCACTCGGGCTCGAACCCTCGAGCTGCAATCCTCCTATGAATTATAAATCTATAATTATTACTTGTACCACAAAGGTGGACCATCCTTATCAAGTCAACACAGGTTGACTTGGTCAACAGTCTTTAGTCAATTTGGACCGGACTCGGCGAGTGCACAATAGTGACTCGGCGAGTCTACGCATTATAACCAACTCTCAAGGTTTTCCACAAAGGTGGACCATCCTTATCAAGTCAACACAAGTTCTTCAGACTCGACGAGTCCATGCCATGCACCAGCTTAAACTGGCTTTTGCGGTCAGATCCGTTCCATACATTCATAGATCTGGCCTTCCCAAGCTTATTTGTCACGTAAAGTCTCAGTCTTGGTTGCCATGCAATTCATACAAGGCTTATTTTGAAGAAACAACCTCTAATATGGCATGTTTAGCTTCTAACTCAAAAGAATGGACATAAAGCTTGACATATGGGGTCTCCTGGACCTGCTAAGGTCCAGATCTAGGTTCCATATCACCATGGGACCTCTCATACTTCCGATTCAAGCCATGAAATGCAAGAAGAAACCCTAGATTTGGCACATCAACACAAAACATGAAGTTTGGCTCTGAACATTACCTCAAGAAGACTCCCTTGATGAAATAGCAACAGATCCAAGCTCCCCAACTCTTCAAGCTTGATCCTCTCCCTCCTTTCCTTGCAATATCACACAAAATGATGAACAAATGGCCTCTAAACACACTCACAAGGGCTCACAGTCGTATAGGGGCTCCTAGGGTTCAAGGTGGCCGCAAATGAGGGCCATAAGGTCCTTTAAATAGGGATTAGGACCAGGAAATTAGGGTTTCATTAAACAGCGCGGACTCGCCGAGTCCATCCCTTGGACTCGCCGAGTCCGGATGCGAAACCCCGCCCAAAACCGCGACCCGACTCGGCGAGTTCGACCTCCAACTCGCCGAGTCCCCTCACAGAATGTCAAAAATATGAAATGAAGGTACCTGGGGATCCGGGCTGTTACAATTCTCCCCCACTAGAATAAGACTTCACCCTCGAAGTCCCGCTAGGCAAATAGCTCCGGATGCTGCTCCCGCATCTCACGTTCCGGCTCCCAGGTCATCTCTGATCCCTTCCGATGCTGCCACTAAACCAATACCAGGGGTACCTCCTGATGGGTTTTGGTCATAAGACATCCTATGTGCTCATACAAACCCTAATGCTTGGATCTAGGTTTCTCTATTGTACATGCTTTGAATCCAAGACTATAAACCCTAATTCTAACATATGGAAATCGACATTAACATATAATTAGGTTTAAGAACATACCTTGATTGTTATATAGCAATAACAATCCCAATTCCTCCTTGAATTTGCTTTGGAAGGCTTAGAGTCACAAGTGTCACTCCTCTAATGGCTTACAAACACCATAAGCAAGTGGAGAAGGTATAAAGAGAGAGGTGAGAGGTTAGAATTCGTATCTAGGACCTCTTGGGAAGGGATCCACGAATTCATGACCCTAGGGGTGTTTATATAGGTGTAGAGATAGGGTTTCAGTCATTATCCTTATCTAGTTGCTTATCCACAAAGCAACCCATAAGATAATCCTTGAATCCTTATCATAGTCAAATTCTAAGGCCTTATCACCTCAAATTCGTTCACCCTATATTTAAGATAATCCTTACCTTATTTTGTAACTATCACATAATTACAAATCAGCCCCTCTAGTTTAATTAATTACACTTGATCACAAAACTAATTCTTAATTAATTATTGACCAATATTAATTAAACAAATATGATTTCTCCTTTAATATATTATTCCTATAACATATTAATAAATCATATTATCCTTTCTCTCTTTATTCATTTCTCCAATCAAGTTGCTTTGGTGAAGGCAACCCAAAAGGACCATGCACCATCGGGTCAAGTACATACCAAAATAGTTATGGACTTAGACACTAATCCAACAGTCTCCCACTTGGATAAGTCTAATAACTATTATGCGTATGACTTCAGATCCTGATTTGCAATCGTAGCTTTCCAAAGCCGCTGTCAACTCTGATCATATCAGATACGCGTGTCCTTAGATAAGGGATCATATATTCCTCCATTCTAGATATCGTATGAGATATGATTTCAAATCATTCTCTTTGTACTATATCTCGATTTCAGATTTATGATGACAGACTAATTGAACAAATCAAATTAGCCCTAGCCCGGCCGAGCATTTACGTTTGTCATCACTAAACCATCGAGGGGCCCAAAGATATCGCTTTTATCCTACTTTGGATAAGAGGAACGGATAAACTTTGATACAATGCTCGCTTGCACTCACTCACCGAATTACACACAACAATATGTTTTATAACACCAAGTTACTGGTGCGTTTACATATTATCAATGTGCAACCGATTCGCAAGATACAACTCACACATCTCGGTTTCAAGAATATAAGATGTTATCGTCTCACTAATCACTCGTAATACAATTCATGGAGTGATCCAAGTGAGCGTGGGTTTTATCCAATGCTCAAATCATATTCATAAGCACTCATGAACGTTGCAGCAAACATTTGCTTATGTCTAATACTCTTCTAGACAATCCACACACCAATTCACGACAGTCTTCATTCATATCTACTTCCAACATATGAACGACTGTGGCCCGTTTGAATAATTCGATTATTCTTAATAAACTCAATTATTCTGTAAGACAAAACATGCAAGGTGAAGCACAAGAATAATACTAATCCCATATGGCCTCAAACCTTTGAGTATAAACAAAACACGTTTTATTTATCACCATATCGATTACTCATTATCTGTCGTTTCGGGTAATCAACTTCTTACTTGAATTCCAACACTAGTCCCATGCTCCTAGCATGCACACAATGTTTACGTATGGTTCTTACTTTTGTGAAATAGACAAATTGAACACGTTTCCAATCCTTCTCATTTTACAACTCCAAATCCATTTTCTTAAGTGTAAGAATATCAAATTCTCGCTACTTATAGAATATGCTAGATTCTAACACTTTATGCAACGATCCTTTCGTAATGTCACTGCACCAAGGTCACAAAGACTATTGCCAATGATATTACAAAGTCCTCTATCGGAGATTGTTACAAGACAATTCCTTAGATACGATGTCTCTCACTCAAAGTACATTCCTTTGAACATCCTTTTGCATAAAGGTTTCTAATCTAGACATAGATTTTCAATGTTTACTTCCCAATATAGATACATTTCCATACTTTCCATATGACAACTCATTTCTTAATAGAATCTTTTCTATTCATCATAATGTCAATATGGTCCATTAATACCTGTTGGGTTATGAGCATTCTAACACTCCTAAGTGTACATGCAACCCTAAATACCTTGGATCTATGTTTTCTCTATTATACATGCAAATATGAACATCCAAGGTATTATCCTAATCTAGCATGCAAAACTATCAATATAACAAGATAAAATACATACCTCTTTGATGTAGAATGTCTTCATGAAGCTTGAGTGCCTAGTGCCCCAAGTGTGACACCTCAAATGGTTCACACAACACCAAATACACTTCGAATAACTTGAGAGAATTCTACACTTCATAAAATCGGCTAGCCCTCTCTAGAATAATCTAGTCACCGATTTTGTCAAGAATAATATCTTTATATAGTGTTACAATTAGGGCAAACCCTAATTGTCATGACTTTCCATTTCCTTGGATCCATGGGTTCAAATACACCATGGAGCATCCATGGAGCATCATATGGGTTTTGGCCCAACTAGATAATCCATGGAGCATTAGCCCACTATATAAGTATGGATGATTTGCACAATCAATCCATATATTTAATTAGTCTTCTTTTGATCACTTAATTAATCCTAGATTAATTCTTGATCAATACTAATTAAATAATCTTATTATTCTTATTATTAATATATTAGAACTTATAATATATTAATAACCATAAGTGTCTTATTTCTCTCATTATAGTCTATCCAAGTGCATGATGCCATGCAACCCAAATGGACCATGCCGGGTCGGGTCAAGTCTTACCAATTATAGTTATGGACTTAGACATTAATCCAACAGTCTCCCACTTGAATAAGTCTAAAACTATTATTGCGTATGACTTCAGGAACCAACTTGCAATCGTAGCTCTCAAAAGCTTTTGTCGAACTCTGACCTTGTAGATGAACTCTGATCTTGTCAATGACTTGTCCATTAGATAAGGGATCATATATTCCTCCATTCTAGATATCATATAGACTGAGACATGGATTATAATCATTCTCTCTGTCCATTTGTTGTTTCCCGATTTCCGATTTATGACGACTAACTAATTGAACAAATCAAATCAGTCCTGGCCCGGCCGAGCACTTCCATTTGTCATCATCAAATCATCGAGGGGCCCACAGATATCGTTTTATCCCGAAGGTAAAAGGAATGGATAAACTTCGACTCATATGGCTTGTTCTACTACTTGTTGAATCATACACAAAAACACGTTTTATAACATCGAGTTACCAATGCGTTTCGTGTAATCAATGTACAACCAACTCATAGTAACAACTCATATCTCTAGGTTTGAAGAATATAAGATATTATCGTCTCATGATCACTCGTGATAAAATCCATGAAGTGATTTCAATGAGCGCGGGTTGAATCCAATACTCAGAACTTATGAGCACTCATGAGTGTTGTAGCCCTTTGTCCAACAACTTAGACCTCTACAAGCCAACCCATGACAGTCTTAATTCATATCTACTTCCAACATATGACCGACTGTGGATGGTTTGAATAACGTAGTCATTCCGGAAGAATAACCTAGTTTATTCGGGAAGTCAAAACATGCAAAGTGAAACACAATAATAATTGAATCCAATATGGTCTCAGAACTTATGAATATAAATAAAACACCTTTTATTTATCACCATATGATTACACATTATTCATTGTATACTGTTTCAGCTATCAACATTATTCTTGAATTTAAAACAATAGTTGTCCCATGCTCCAAGCATGCACACTATGTTTTCTAAACACTAGTCATGCCATACACCAAGTATGCATAATATGTTTGTCTATGATCTTTATTTTGTGAACTAGATCAAATGAACATAACTTCAATGATTCTCTTTTCACACTCCCAAATCCTTACTGCAAATGCAAGAATTCCAAATTCATGTCAGTTACTGAAATCTGTTAGATTCTAAACTTATATGCATCGATCCTCTTGTAATGATTATGCACAAAGTCAGAAAGACTTAACAACAATCATTACAGAGCATTCCAAAGGAGATCAAGTCCTTGGAACCATCCTTCTTGCATTAAGTTTCCTTAATCTTACACAGATTGAAAATTCTAACTTTGAAACATTTCCAGATTCCATTTCGACTATCACTTCTGAACAAGAGTTGCCTCCTTATAGATTATGTCAATATGGTCCTTCCAGAATTATCACTATACTTCTAACTGTCTTTGAGCAACCAATCTTTGGTAAACCTTAGATTGTCCTCGACAATTGTTTAATCCTTTTAGTCATATCCAGTTCTAAACCTTTTCCCTTCTTAATGCCCCAGGCATTTGGAAATTTTTAGAAAGGATGAATATAGCACATGTAATCGATCATATATCTGAAGCATATGGGACACGATTCATGATGTCTCACATAAAGACTAAACCAGTCTTTTGCTATAACATTTCCATTTCAATTTGCCAAGTTCTCATAATTCAGATTATGAAAAGGGATGCCGTAATCATAATCGAATTTAAGAACGCAAATAATGGACCCATATACAGAATTTCCTTATGTTGAGCCATTCCAACATGAAATTCATATATATCCTTGACTAAATTATTAAAACCTCACGATCTAAGCTTATAGATTTGAGATGAAGTATAATTTCCTCTCCCTTAATTATAGCAAAACAACTTTTCCCAATTGAAACCTTTTGTTTTCTATAATTAACATTGCTAGCTTGCAATACTTATCGTAATTATCATGCTCCCACTAACATGATGATTATTAGCATAAAACTTATGCTCCCACTAGCTTTGACATGTACTCAGAAAGCTCGACTTCTAGAAATCAATACTTTATTGACTTTCTGACCAAAGTTCAGATTTCTGATACTAGATTGTTTTGATAAGACTTTATCAAAAAACATACACCTTCCCTTAGATAGCACATTTGTGTGTCTAAACAATTATGAAGAGGGATGCCGTAATCATAATGGTTAGACGTTTTTTCCACTTCTCACAAGTCCAAGTTAGTGTGCCGGTAAACCACACACGCTCCACTAACGACTTTGAGAATGCAAATATCCCAATTGCTATCTAGCTAAAATCTACTTAGTGGAAGTGTTTCCTCACCATCATTTTCATGAATCAGAGAGAAACCTTATGACACTTAGATTTATTGGTGTATGAGTTCCTACCCATATGAATTTGTCAAAACCATAATCACAAGACAAGGATAATGACAAATCCAAAACCATATGGATTGAACTCAATCTTAATTTCTTGCCACCTGGTAGCTCAAGGGCCTACCATTGCTTCCAAGTTGTTGTGCAACACATTGAGAACTCTAAGAACTCATATGCAAAGCCAACTTTAACTGGAATGGGCACAGAATATGTCAACACGATAGGTTATAAACCTTAAGTCGTGTGCTAGTGAAGAACTTTAGGTTTCATTCTTGATTAGTTCTTGAGACTTTCAAGACCTTTAAGACTCCCACTGTCCTCTTGACCTATAAGACTCCCTTGTCAAACATCCAAGAGATAGTGCGGATTCTAATCAAGACAAACACTTCACACAATTGGCCTTAGTTGGTCTTTGTTTTATCCAAAACATCACAACTTACCAATTTCAAATGTACAAGAGTAGAAAACTTTTACTCTTACATTTGTTAAGTGTTTTAAACCTTCTTTAAGACATGTCACTCAAATTACAATCTTGGAGTATGACTCTAAGACTTGTATTGGAACGAAGTATGACTCATCTTCTTGATTTAACCATTTCAACAATTCAAGATCCCTTCTTCTTAGTCATAAGAATGCACTAAGACTTCCTTAGAGAACTAATTTTGATATGGTTTCTTAATCATTAAGATGATCACAAAACTGATACTAAAGTACTCTCCCATCTTTTCAGATTTGAGAAACTTTTATCCTTCTGCCTAATTTGATTCTTCTTATCCGCTCTGCTATGCATTGGAACCTTTTCCAATGTCTCAGAGTTACACTTAAGCTTGTAAGTATAATCATATTTACTGAACTCTAGTAAAATATGACGAATAGCCTTATATCTTTTGTGGTGGACTTAATCAGTGCACATGACTATGTACTTGATCCCTTAGTCCATTACTTGACTCACACATCCATGTGAATAAGTAATTAGTCTTAATTTTTCCAATACTTGAAAAGTTCTCATTCATCATGCTATACAACTTGCATGATTCCAAGTCCCAGTCCAATTGAGACTTTGGATGATGAGAATCTTTCCTTATTTGGTAAATTTAGACATTACCACAAATGAAGGAATCAATTTCATATTTCCACTCTTGCTATTAATGGAATCATATAAGCAACAATTTTTTTCCTCAAATGCCATTGTAAGGATATTTTTAAAATAAATAAAATCAAAATTTTCTTTTATTTTAAAAACTATGCGGAAAAACTTATCCTTACAATCCATATAAAAACTTGTTGTTATCAATTCCTTAGCAATATCTCATAACTCCTAAGAAGTAGCTCAAGAATCCGATTTTTCAAACTACGCAATAGAAATCCATCTATGCGATCAGATTCAGCATATTCTTTCTTTAAGTTCCTTTACTTTTCTTTGATTCTTAAAACATTACCATGTGACCCAGTCACATCATGCATCAAGAATCTCAGAATAGATACTTAACAGAGTTAGAGTAGTGGACTTTACCTGAAGTAGAGTCAACCTTATTGACTTTAACACCCTTAGGTAAATTTGGCAGCTTCGCAAATAATGACCCTTTCTTTGGCAATATAAACATATGGACCCTTTGATAATGGTACACGGGACTATCACAGACTTAGCTTTTCTCTTTACCATTTGTTCAACCGAGTTGACTATGGCCGATCCCTTTCCATTGGGAAGAGAATGCTTTTTCTGTATTTCCAGTGCCACCATTGTCAATGTCCATAAAGTTTCAGGAAGTTGATCTTAACAATAGATAAGATCATTAAGGGTCTTGTCATAGTCTATTTCATAGGTGTCCCAAAGGAACTCATTATGTGACTTAGAAAGTGATTGAACCACCAACTTTCTCAAGACATTGACACCCAACTCTCCCGGCTTGTCAATATGTGACTACATCTCCAAGATGTGATCACACCTAGACCTTGTCTTGCCAATAGGGTTCGAGTGACCTTAAATTTTTCAAGAACTTGTGGGTTAGGGAGAATAATTGGAGGAGGAGAGAGAAGTATGATATCCATGGGACATCATCTTCATTTAGGAAAGCTTGTTTCAAGAGATTTGGGAAGATCATAAATGTCTAAACCAGACATGTTTTGGGAGATATTCAAGATAGTTGATTTAAAGTCCTTAATATGACACCCAATATGAAATATTAAGGCTAGGACCCAACAGACTATTTTATAACTTAGAAGAGGTATGCCGTAATCCAAGCTATAAAACAATTTGAAGGTAGGTGAATGACAATTCACCAATTTCCACCAAGATAAACGAAATGTATTATTAGGTTTTAATTGGATTTGAAATTCCTAGATCTTTTGAGATTCATTGAACTGTTCAATGGCATGTTTCAATCTCGAGTGTGCCCTTCAGGTTTTGTGACTGGGATGCCGAGGATCACAAAACAAGGTGTGAAGTAACCATGCAAATTACTTGGTACCCTTAAGTGTTTACCCCTCAATCGATGTGCCGGTTAACCACACACGCTCCATCGATACTATGATAAAACATTAAGTTACCCTTTGCCTACCTTGTTAAATACGAGTTAGTGTGCCGGTTAACCACACACGCTCCACTTACCGACTTAAACAAAGTGCAAAGTGTAATTTCATGGATTAGCACCTTATTCACATTTTCCTAAGTAACTAAGATTGGGAATTATTAAGAGTTTAGTTACTTAGTATTTATCATTAATACTTTTAATGAAGGGAGAATTATAGTCATGTCAAACCCGTTCGGCTAACGACCCTCCACCAGTCAAGCAAGCAGTGGGTGAGAGTGGACACCCATTAAGTTGCCATTTTATAGGCAACAACCTTATACCCACCTTATAGACCGGCTTCGTGAATGAGGCGTACTAGCGGTAAGACCGCCTTTACTCTTATACATATATATATATTATTAACTTATAATATTATAAAGTATAAGGGTTGAATTTTAACTTTTAAAATTCTAAGGGCTAACTTGGAATTAAAGTATTCATAAGAGAAAACTTTACAAATTCCAAAACTTGAGGGCAAGTTTTGAAACTATTCAAAACTAATTAATTCCATAACTTATGTGTTTAAAGTAGTTTTAATCCAAAAACTCTTCAAGTTCCATAACTTGAGGACAAATTATGGAAGACTTTAAACTAATAAAGAATTAACTTTTTCTTTATTTTATAACTTATGAAATTAATTAAGGTTACATTATTTTTTTTTATTTTTTTTTTTATATTTATTTAATGAAGAGACTCTTGGTCCTCCATAACTTGAGGACAAATTATGGAGTCATAACTCCAATTAATTAGAACTAGACTCTTCATTTTTTGTAACCTTTGACAACTTTATGAGTTTTATGAGTCTTTAATGTGACTCTTGATGTAACTTGAGGATAAGTTACACAAACACATTTTATACTCAACTCTTAGATTAAAATGGATTGAAAACAACTATTTCATTCAACTTTTCTATTAATCTAAGAAACTCATAAGAACAAGATAATTCAAATCAAACTTTTTCATGTAATTAGTCTAACCTTTAAACTAATACAAAAGATGAATCTATTGACAATTATCTTTGAAAATGGATTAGCATGAACATTACCACATCAAAAAACAAGTTTATAAGTTCAAAAACAACTTAGGGTAATGTTCCTAGTCCATTTCTAGCCAAAAACCTCGAAAGTATGCTGTTTGGGGTCCAACTCGTCGAGTGCATGAACACAACTCGGCGAGTTGGATGCATTTTGCCTTGGACTCGTCGAGTCCCTTCATGGACTTGGCGAGTCTGCTGGGCTGACAGCATCAATTTCGATTTTCAGCTTCTATTGCAAGTATAACAAGAAAACAAGCCTTGGCTCTGATACCACTGTTGGGTTATGAGCATTCTAACACTCCTAAGTGTACATGCAACCCTAAATACCTTGGATCTATGTTTTCTCTATTATACATGCAAATATGAACATCCAAGGTATTATCCTAATCTAGCATGCAAAACTATAAATATAACAAGATAGAATACATACCTCTTTGATGTAGAATGTCTTCATGAAGCTTGAGTGCCTAGTGCCCTAAATGTGACACCTCAAATGGTTCACACAACACCAAATACACTTCGAATAACTTGAGAGAATTCTACACTTCATAAAATCGGCTAGCCCTCTCTAGAATAATCTAGTCACCGATTTTGTCAAGAATAATATCTTTATATAGTGTTACAATTAGGGCAAACCCTAATTGTCATGACTTTCCATTTCCTTGGATCCATGGGTTCAAATACACCATGGAGCATCCATGGAGCATCATATGGGTTTTGGCCCAACTAGATAATCCATGGAGCATTAGCCCACTATATAAGTATGGATGATTTGCACAATCAATCCATATATTTAATTAGTCTTCTTTTGATCACTTAATTAATCCTAGATTAATTCTTGATCAATACTAATTAAATAATCTTATTATTCTTATTATTAATATATTAGAACTTATAATATATTAATAACCATAAGTGTCTTATTTCTCTCATTATAGTCTATCCAAGTGCATGATGCCATGCAACCCAAATGGACCATGCCGGGTCGGGTCAAGTCTTACCAATTATAGTTATGGACTTAGACATTAATCCAACAATACCATGCTTCCAACTACTCACAAGCGACCAATCCTCGTCGAACTTTAGATTGTTCTTTGATAGTTGTTTAATTATTTTAGTCAAAACCGATTCTAGTCCCTTTTCCCTCTAAATGCGCTAGACATTTGGAAAATTTTAGAATGGTCAAACATTAAATCATTTGCAATCGATCCTATACTCGAAGCGTATGGGACACGACGCACAATGTTTTATTTTCTATGTTGTCAAAATTCGAATTGTGAAGAGGAATACCGTAATCATAATCGAAATTTTAAGAACACACTATGTACCCTTGACTAAATTTATTAACATTTCACAACCTAATCCTTTAGATTTGAAATGAAGCATAATATTCTCTCCCTTAATTATAGCAAAACAATCTTTCAACTCTTACAACTTTGCAAAGTATGACTCTTGTTTTCTATAATTAATATTGCCAACTATGCAATACTTGCCTTAATAATCATACAATCATAACATTTATGCTCCCACTATCATGATGATTATTATAAAACATAACACTTATGCTCCCACTAGCTTTGACATGTATTCATAAACATCTTAACTTTCAGAAAAACAATACTTATTGAATTTCTTAAGTTCATGTTTCTAATACTTAGTGCTTTGATAATCTTTTATCAAGACTTCTTGAACTTATACACTTTTGCCTTAGATAGTTCATATGTGTGTCTTAACAATTAAGACTAATTGCTAAACCTCACAATTCAAATTATGGAAAGGGATGCCGTAACCATGATCGAATTCGAGAATGCAATTTTACAATCACTATCTTTAAAATCTTTCTTAGTGAAAGCATTTTCTCATAATCATTTTCATGAAGGAGGAAATCTTATGACACTTAGATTTAAACGGTGTATGTGTTCCTATCCATGTGAATTTGTTAAAACCAAAGTTTACGACAAATTCAAACTCATATGGATCGAACTTCCTTAATCTTGATTTTTTGCCTTATGATAGCACAGCTGCCCACCACGTTTTCCAAGTAGTTAAGCAGCTCACCTTTTCCTATCAATGTACTTTCCATTGATCAAGGTCCTTGCCTTTTATGCATTCAAATGAGAACTCATAGGACTCACATGCATAATTAACTCGATTGGATTGGCACAGAAACAAAATAATGTCTTCACGATAGGTTGTAAACCTCAACTCGTGTGCTAGTGATGATTGATAAGGTTTATTTGATTTGTTCTTGAAACTTTTCAAGACTATAAAGACTCCCACTGACTCCTTGACATATACGATTCTCTTGTCAAAACATTTCTTGACAAACAAATATTCAGGAGTTAGTGTAGCTTTTATCAAAACACTTCATAAATTGGTCCAAGTTGGCCTTTGTCTTATTCAAGACATCACAACTTTCCACATTTTATGAATGTTATAAGCCTTTAATACTTTTCACTCATTGCCACAATCTTAACTTTAAGACTTGTTATTGGAACGAAGTATGATAGACTTCTTGATTTAACCATTTCTTCAATCCTTGATTCCTCTTCTTAAACATACAATTGTACTAAGACTCACTTAGAGGATCAATTGAGATATGGTTCTTAATGATGGGTTTTAGCCATAAGAACTTTCCTATGTGCGCATGCAAAACCCTAATGCTTAGATCTAGGCTTTCTAATAAACATGCTTTTGAATCCAAGACTTCTAATGGCTAATTAGGTTAAAAAACAATATTGAAACAGATCTAGAATCATACCTTTGAATTCCTTGTTGATCTTGTTTGTCTTGGAGCTTCTAGAGTCACAATTGTCACTCCTCTAATGGCTTACAAACACCAATAGCAAGCAAGATGATTTAGGAGAGAGGAGAGGGGAGGAATTCGACCAGAGGTTCCTTGCTTAAGGTTGTGTGTCGAATTCCCTCATCCATAGGGTCTATTTATACTATTAGACTCCTTAAGGGTTTCACCCTAAACCCTAATTGGATAATCTTCTCTTAAGGCTATCCAAATCCATTCTATAGATAACCCTATGGACGATTTGAGCTATCCTAAAGCTCTTAGAATCCATCCAAGGTATATCCTAATGGATTTATAGTCTAAAGTCTAACTATCAAACAATTGACAGTTTATACCCTCTTATTTAATTAATCTCTTTAAGTCACCAAATTAATACCAATTAATTTATGACTTATATTAATCAAATAGCCAAATATTATTCCTTATAATATTTACTCTCTCTTAATAAATCATCCTTCAAGTTGCTATGGTGAAGGCAACCCAAAAGGACCATGCACAACCAAATATAGTTATAGCCTTAGACACTATTCCAAGAGTCTCCCACTTGGATAAGTCTAGTAACTATACAAATACAATTCGGTTTGCAATCGTAGCTCTCAAAGACGCTGTCAACTCTGATCTAATCAATCTTGTCCTTTAGATAAGGGATCGTACAGTCCTCTGTTAGATATCATGCTGACAATCCTATGGAATGGTTAGTCTAGCATTTAGATTTCTCGATCTCCGATTTATTTGACATAGAACTTAATCGAACACATCAATTCAGTTCTGACCGGGCCCGGCACATAAGTCAAATCAAATCATCGAGTGGCCAAGATATCTCTTCTATCCTCTTAGGATAAAATTTACAGATAAACTTCGACTTATATGCATTTACTTATTCATTAACCAACTATACACAACAATGCGTTTTATAACATCAAGTTACTGATGCGTTTTCGCATTATCAATGCACAATCAATTAACAAATAATAAACCATATATCTAGGTTTTAAGACCATATGATATTATCGTCTTGCGATCACCTTTTATATCGTATTCCATAAAGTGATTCCAGCAAGCGCGGGTTTATTCCAATGCTCAAAACCAGTTCATAAGCACTCATGAACGTTGCAGCAACCCTTGCTATGTCTAACACCATTTAGACATTCTACACACCAATTCATGACAATCTTCATTCATATCTACTCCCAACATATGAACGATTGTGGACCATTTGAATAATTCGATTATTCCTAATAAACTCAATTATTCTGGAAGTCAAAACATGCAAAGTGAAACAATAGTTAAACAACTAACATGTGACAGTAACTTTACTCATAAATAACACTCCTTTATTTAATCATCAAATGTTAATTACATTTATCTATTATATGTTTCTAATACTATCTAATCTATACTAATATCATCCTTCAGCCCAATACTCCTAGCATGTTGCAAGTGTTTAACCCTACTCAGTCCCTTCGTAAGCGGATCTGCTGGGTTATCTTCCGATGATATCCTCTTCACTATGAGTTGTCCTTCTTCTACACGATGTCTAATGAAGTGATATTTTCTGTTGATATGTCTAGATCTACCATGATCCCTCGGTTCCTTGGTCAAGGCAACCGCACCTTCGTTATCACAGAAAATCTCCATGGGCTCCTTTATGGCCGGCACAACTCCAAGATCACCGATGAAGTTCTTCAGCCATATTGCCTCCTTCGACGCTTCGCTCGCTGCGATGTACTCTGATTCGCACGTTGAATCAGCTACGGTTTCCTGCTTGGAACTTTTCCATGTCACTGCTCCTCCATTTAGGGTAAAGACCCAGCCCAACTGCGAACGGTAGTTGTCCCTGTCGGTCTGAAAGCTGGCGTCACTATACCCTCGCACCTTCAAGTCATCACTCCCTCCAAGGACTAAGAACCATTCTTTCGTCCTCCGAAGGTACTTAAGGATGTTCTTCACCGCAATCCAATGTGCTTTGCCAGGGTTCCCTTGATATCTGCTAACCATGCTCAAAGCGAAGGCTACATCAGGGTGAGTACAAGTCATAGCGTACATGATTGAGCCAACTGCGGAAGCGTATGGTACTCGGCTCATTTCTGCTATCTCAGCTTCGGTACTCGGACTTTGAGTCTTAGTCAACTTGGCATTTCCTTGTATCGGTAGTTCTCCCTTCTTTGAGTTTTCCATACTAAAACGTTTTAGTACCTTCTCCAAGTAAGTATTCTGACTAAGTCCAATTATTCTCTTACTTCTTTCTCTTACTATCCTTATTCCCAAAATGTAAGAAGCCTCTCCGAGGTCCTTCATAGCGAAGCACTTCCCGAGCCAGGACTGAACCTCCTGCAGAGTCGGGATGTCGTTTCCTATGAGTAATATGTCATCGACATATAGAACCAGGACTATACTCCCACTGGCTTTGACATATACATAAGATTCGTCTTCGCTTCGTACAAATCCAAACTCTTTGACTTTCTCATCGAAGCAAAGATTCCATCTGTGAGACGCTTGCTTAAGTCCATAAATGGACTTCTCAAGCTTACACACTCTATTCGGATGCTTCGGATCCACAAACCCCTCTGGCTGAGCCATGTAAACATCCTCAGCCAACTTTCCGTTAAGGAAAGCGGTCTTGACATCCATTTGCCAAATCTCATAATCATGAAATGCGGCAATTGCTAGCATCACTCTAATAGATTTAATCTTCGCAACTGGTGAGAAGGTCTCATCATAGTCAACTCCGGGAGTTTGAGTAAAGCCCTTCGCAACTAATCGCACTTTATATGTGTGTACGTTCCCATCCACGTCGGTCTTCTTCTTGAAGATCCACTTGCACCCTACGGTCTTACGTTCGGGCACGTAATCAACCAAATTCCAAACTTGGTTATCGTACATGGATTGGATCTCGCTATCCATCGCCTCTTTCCATTTCGCAGACTCCGAGCCTGCCATGGCTTCCTTATAGTTGTTAGGTTCATCAAGATTTACTAGTGTACCATCACTAATATACGTGTCCCCTTCGGTGGTAATATGAAAACCATAAAACTGGGGTTGAACTCTAACTCTATCGGAACGTCTAAGAGGTAAGGATTCGTCAATCGGTTCAACCGGAGTTTCCTCCTTGGGTTGAATGCCAGCGGTAGAGGTTCCTTCATCTATCGATTCTTGAATCTCTTCAAGTTCGATTTGCCTCCCACTGTCTCCTTGGCTTATGAGTTCTTGCTCTCGGAAAACTCCTCTCCTCGCAACAAAGATAACATTATCTTTCGGTCTATAGAAGAGATATCCAAAGGAAGTTTGCGGGTAGCCGATGAAAATACATCGCTCACTTTGAGGTTCAAGCTTGTCGTGAGTATCTCGTCTTACGAAAGCCTCGCAACCCCAAACCTTGATATGTGCCAACGAGGGAGCTTTCCCCGTCCACATCTCGTGAGGTGTTTTGGCAACCTTCTTAGTAGGGACTCGGTTAAGGATATGGGTGGCAGTCTCTAAGGCATACCCCCAAAAGAAGATAGGTAGTGAAGCACGAATCATCATAGAGCGAACCATATCCAATAAGGTTCGATTACGCCTTTCTACCACACCATTCAACTGCGGTGTCCTAGGAGGCGTCAATTGCGAAACTATTCCACACTCCTTGAGATAATCGTGGAATTCAAGACTTAGGTACTCTCCTCCTCGATCGGATTGAAGCATCTTGATTTTCCTGCCCAATTGATTCTCCACTTCATTCTTGAACTCTTTGAACTTTTCAAAGGTTCCTGACTTTTGCTTGATTAAATAGATATACCCATATCTACTATAATCATCGGTAAAAGTCACATAGAAGCGGTTCCCATCCTTCGTGGTTGATCTAACGGGTCCACATACATCGGTATGTATTAGGTCCAATAGCCCCTCACCCCTTTCACAAGTACTCGTGAAGGGTGACTTAGTCATCTTTCCAAGTAAACAAGACTCGCATGTGTCATCTTCCCTAAGGTCGAATGACTCCAACACTCCTTCCTTTTGGAGTTGGGCTATGCGTTTCTTGTTGACATGTCCAAGACGACAATGCCACAAGGATGCTTTATCCATACTAGTGGAAGAATCAATATTCAAAACATCATTTCCTAAGTTATCAACAACCATAACAGTTTCATATATTCCATTACATGGTATAGCTTCAAAGTAAAAGACACCATTTAGATAAGCCAAAATAGAACCATTCTCATTATTAAAAGAAAATCTAAATCCTTGTCTATATAAATCATGAAATGAAATGATGTTTCTATCCATTTCTGGCGAATAGCAACAATTGTTCAAATCCAAAACTAAACTATTCTTAAGCACTAAAGAATACACTCCAATCTTGGTCACAGGCGACGATCTTCTGTTCCCCATGATTAGATTGATCCTTCCTTGCTCCACATCCCTACTTCTTCTTAGTCCCTGCACATTAGAACAAATGTGATAACCACAACCGGTGTCAAGAACCCAAGAAATAGCATGATTAGAATCGTTAGATTTGATTGCATATATACCTGCGAAAGATGGCTTGATCTTTCCTTCCTTAATGGCTTGCAGGTAATACGGGCAACTTCTCTTCCAATGTCCTATCTTGTGACAGTGGTGGCACTCTGCCTCCTTCGGGTCAGAGCAGGGCTTAGAGGGATCAACTTTGGTCCCACTAGAAGAGGAACCATCTCGGGCTTTCACCTTGCGATAGTTGTTCGAAGAAGCTTTCCGCTTCTTTCCCTTCCCTTGACCAATAGCCAAGACAGGAGCAGCGGATGGATTGGGAGTTGGTGCAACAGACTTATCCTTGAAATTGCTCTCAGCAACCCTCAAGAGACCTTGGAGTTTACTTAGAGTGACCTCCTCTTTGTTTATGTGGTAAGTCATCCTAAATTGATTGTACATCGGAGGCAAAGAGTGAAGCACCATGTCGATCGCCAAGTCTTCGCCGAAGTCAACATTTAACTTGCGAAGGCGGTCGACATACCTTTGCATCTTTTGCAAGTGCACGGTAAGAGATTCTCCATGACCCATCTTAGCGGAAATCATGTTAGTGAAAATCTCATAATGCTCTTGTCTCGCGTTTTGGTGGTACCTCTCCAACAAGTCTTGATGCATCTCGTATGGATACATGTCCTCGTAGGACTTTTGGAATTCGGAGTTCATGGTGGCGATCATGATGCAATGTACCTTCGTTGCATCTCGCTCATGAGTTTCAAAGGCGGTGATTTCTTCGGGAGTAGCAACTTCGGGGTTGATTTTCTCGAGCTTCTCATCGAGGACATACTCTTTATCCTCATAGCGAGCAATGGTGCGAATGTATCTTATCCATTCGCTAAAGTTCGTTCCATCGAAGGTGACCTTTTGGCAAAGGCTCATCAACGTGAAAGAACTTGCAGCAGCGTTGTTTGCGTTTGACATCTATAGAAAGGACAAAGATAGATTAGAACAAGAATCCCTAATTATCACCCAATAAGAAAAATTAGGGCTAGGATCCAACAATAACATTTACATACTAGAAAAGGGATGCCGTAATCCAATATGCAAATAAATTGAAGGTAAGTGAATGACGATTCACTAATTCTCCATTACAAAACTTAAACTATTAGTCCTAAGTGTTTTTGAGAATTCCTAAGATTCAGATGAGATTCATTGAACTATTCAATGGCATGTTTAAATCTCGATATGCCCCTCTTGTTTGTGACTGGGATGCCGAGGATCACAAAGCGGGTGTGAATTACCATGCAAATTCACATGGTGCCTTCATTGTAACGATCACCTATTCGATGTGCCGGTAAACCACACACGCTCCATCGAACTATGATGAACAATGAATCACCCTTTGCCACCTTCGCTTAGAACCAATTAGTGTGCCGGTAAACCACACACGCTCCACTAACATCTTAGCAAGGTGCAAAGTGTAATTTCATGGGATTGCATCAACTCACTTTTCCTAAAGTAACTAAGATTGGGAAATTTAAAAAAATTTAGTTACTTCGTATTTCTTATTATACTTTTAATGAGAGGATGAGGTTGCCCTATCCTACCCGTTCGGCTAACGACCCTCCACCAATCAAGCAAGCGGTGGGCGTGAGTGTACACCAATTAAGCGCCATTTTATAGGCCGCAACCTTATACCCACTTTATAGATCGGCTTCGTGAATGAGGCCTACTAGCGGTAAGACTAGCATTTAGTTATACATATATATATATATATATATATATATATATATATATATATATATATATATATATATATTAATCTAGTAATATCATATAAGTATAGGGTTACATTTTAAACTTTTCAAAATCTAGGGTTTGAAATTTAAGTTGTCTAAATTAAAACTTTTAATCTCAAATATAAATTTCAAAACTTTAGGGTAGGTTTTAAACATTTAAAACATAGAGGATCAAATAACAAATAATTCCAATTAACAATGAATATTCTAATTATCTTTATTTGATTTATCTTGATTTCTTTGAAGATAATTACCAAAATAATTAATCATTATCATATAAGGAAATTAAATATTTTATTAGATGATAAATATCTTTAATTAGATCAAGATAATAGTCATATTTATCAAAAAATCGGATTTATATTGATCTAATATGATTAAGGTAAGTTTCCATAAGATAATTATGAAAAAAATCCTGAATCTGGCCATTCCTGACGCCTGGACTCGCCGAGTCACAAGGGGACTCGCCGAGTCAGGCCTACTCGACGAGTCCACCTTGGAACTCGACGAGTCAGTGACTCAAAACCCAAAAAATCGAATTTTGCAGGTTTGTTTCAGTTAATCAAGCAACAATTTAAAGAAAACCAAGCTAGGCTCTGATACCACTGATGGGTTTTAGCCATAAGAACTTTCCTATGTGCGCATGCAAAACCCTAATGCTTAGATCTAGGCTTTCTAATAAACATGCTTTTGAATCCAAGACTTCTAATGGCTAATTAGGTTAAACAACAATATTGAAACAGATCTAGAATCATACCTTTGAATTCCTTGTTGATCTTGTTTGTCTTGGAGCTTCTAGAGTCACAATTGTCACTCCTCTAATGGCTTACAAACACCAATAGCAAGCAAGATGATTTAGGAGAGAGGAGAGGGGAGGAATTCGACCAGAGGTTCCTTGCTTAAGGTTGTGTGTCGAATTCCCTCATCCATAGGGTCTATTTATACTATTAGACTCCTTAAGGGTTTCACCCTAAACCCTAATTGGATAATCTTCTCTTAAGGCTATCCAAATCCATTCCATAGATAACCCTATGGACAATTTGAGCTATCCTAAAGCTCTTAGAATCCGTCCAAGGTATATCCTAATGGATTTATAGTCTAAAGTCTAACTATCAAACAATTGACAGTTTATACCCTCTTATTTAATTAATCTCTTTAAGTCACCAAATTAATACCAATTAATTTATGACTTATATTAATCAAATAGCCAAATATTATTCCTTATAATATTTACTCTCTCTTAATAAATCATCCTTCAAGTTGCTATGGTGAAGGCAACCCAAAAGGACCATGCACAACCAAATATAGTTATAGCCTTAGACACTATTCCAACACTTAATCATTAAGATCTATCATAAAGCATAAAAGCTACTCTCCCTTCTTCTTAGAATGGAGAAACTTTTATCTTTCTGCCTACTTGATTCTTCTTATTCGTTCTACTATTGATCTAAACCCTTTAATCAATTTAGAATTACACTTAATCTTGTAAGTGTAATCATATTTACTAAGCCTTTAGTAAATCATGACGAATATCTTTGTTACTCTTATGGTGAACTTGATCAACACACAACTTTGTGTACTCGATTTCCTAGTCCTTCACTTGACACTTTGTCAATGAATTAGTCTAATTTCCAAAATATGAAATTTCTCATTCATCGTGCAACCAAGTTGCATGATTCCAAATTTCTGTCCAATTGAAACTTTGGGCGATGAGAAACTCTCCATATTTGGTAAATTCTCGACATTTCCATAAATAACATAACTAAGAATCATATCCATTCGTTGTAGAATTATTCAAACATCAATTTTCATAACGATTTCATTGCAAGGAAGTAAACAAATAAATAAATAAGTCAAACAAAATTTATTTTATTTATAAAAGCAGCGGAAAAACATTTGTCCTTACAATGCAAAATCTATTGAAAACTATGTAAAAGGAAAATTTCTAACAACTCTATCTAAGCTCAAAATCCAATCTTCAAGTCCATGCGATCAAGATCCATCTCTTGTGATTAGATTCAGCTTGCTCTCTTATCAAGCTTCCTTTCTTTTCACCGATCCTTCAAAACATTCAAATGCAATCTTATCACATCATGTATTAAGAATCAATGAATAGGAACTTAACGGAGTTAGATAGTGGATTTTACCTGAAGCGTAGTCATACTTTTGACTCTCCCATCTCTTAGATCTCTTAGGTAAATAAGGCAACTTTGTCTCCAATGCCCCTTCTCTTGGCAATAAAAGCAAATTGACTCGTTTGGAACAACACATGGAACTACTTCAGACATCGCCTTTCTATTATGATCAATCTTTTCAATCATAGCATGTCTTTCATTTCCCTTGTCTATATCCATAGAGGTCTCGAAGGCAGATTCACCAATCAACTTTGCTTTTCTATTGCGCCAAACCATTGCTGATTCAGCAGCAATAAGCATATAGGTGAGATCTATAAGGGTCACGTCGCGGTTCATCATATAGTACTCCCTTACGAACTCACTATATGAGTTAGGAAGTGACTGAAGAACCCAATCAATAGCCATTTCCTCACAGACAATGGATCCCTACAGTGTGACTTTATCCCTAGGACGTGTGCACACACCGACTTTCCTTCTTTATGTTCACTTGCCAAAAGGGCTTGAGTGATCTTGAACTTTTCAAGCCTTTAAACTTGTGGGTTAGGGAGAATAATTGGAGGAGAAGGAGGAGGAAGTGAAGCATGATCTCTTGTTCCTCGATCGAATCGTGGAATATCATCTTCATGTGGAATGCTTGTTCCACGGGATTTGGGAAGACCATAGTTGTCGAACTTTGACATTTACAAAACGGGAGAAAACAAATTCAAGTTAGTTGATCGATTGAGTCCTTAGTAAATCACCCAAATGAGATACTAAGGCTAGAACCCAACACAATACGCTACAACCTAGAAAAGGGATGCCGTAATCTAGTTGCAGAATATTTGAAGGTAAGTGAATGATGATTCACTAATTTCCACCATGAAAAACGAAAAAGAAAGTTAAGTTTTAAATCTATGAAAACTCCTAGATCCTTTGAGATTCATTGAACTTTCAATGGCATGTTTAAATCTCAATATGCCCCTCTAGTTTGTGACTGGGATGCCGAGGATCACAAAGCGGGTGTGAATAACCATGCAAACTACATGGTGCCCTCACATGTTACAGTCACCTATTCGATGTGCCGGTAAACCACACACGCTCCACCGAACTATGACAAACATTGAGTCACCCTTTGCTACCTTTGCTTAGAACCATTTAGTGTGCCGGTAAACCACACACGCTCAACTAACGTCTTCGCAAGGGCACAAAGTGTAATTTCATGGAATTGCATCAATTCACTTTTGCCTAAGTAACTAAGATTGGGAATTAGAAAAACATTTAGTTACTTTGTATTTCATTATACTTATAATGGAAGGTTTCGTCCGATCCTACCCGTTCGGCTAATGACCCTCCACTAGTCAAGAGTGCGGTGGGTTAGAGTGGATACCCATTGAATCGCCATTTTATAGGCAATTTCCTTAAACACCCCTTATAGACCAGCTTCGTGAATGAGGCCTACTAACGGTAAGACTGACTTTTACTCATACATATATATAATGTTAGACTTTTAATGTTATATATATAGTATAGGGTGCATTTTATACTTTTAAAATACTATGTGGTTAACTTTAACAATTACCCTTTTAATTCAATTAAATGGTTAACCTAAACTTTTATGGATTTATTAAATCTCTTTTAATTATACTCCTTAATTAATTAATAAAACCATAAGGGTGTATTTGAACTTTTCAAAACATTTCTAGGGTTTTAGAATTTAACATTCCTAATTAACTTTTAATCAACTTTTAAATTCCAAAACTTGAGGGCAGGTTTTGAAACCTTTTTCAAAACATTAGGGTTTTAACTATTTAAATTTCAAAACAACAAAACTTTTGGGTTCAAATTTTAAACTATAAAACCTAAATGGTAAAATATGAAACTTTTCATAACAACAAGGATCAAATAACAAATAATCTAAACTAACATTTAGTTACATAATTATCCATATTTGATTTGTTTAATGATTTCTTGCAAAACAATTATCAATTTACTCAAAATAATTAATCAATTATCTTATAAGGAAACAATTATCTTGTTAATTGATAATTATCTTTAATTAGATCAAGAATATAGTCATATATATCATAAAATCATATTTATATTGATCTAACATGATAAGGTAACTATCCAAATGCAAAAACAGCAAGAAATCCCGAGATAAGCATTATCTGACGCTCGAACTCGCCGAGTACCACACTGTACTCGCCGAGTTGAGGTCTACTCGCCGAGTACACTGTGGTACTTGGCGAGTTCCTCAGCCATAAAGCCCAAAAAATGATTTTTCCAGTTATACAATGCATCAATACAATTGAAACCAAGCTAGGCTCTGATACCACTGATGGGTTTTGGTCATAAGACATCCTATGTGCTCATACAAACCCTAATGCTTGGATCTAGGTTTCTCTATTGTACATGCTTTGAATCCAAGACTATAAACCCTAATTCTAACATATGGAAATCGACATTAACATATAATTAGGTTTAAGAACATACCTTGATTGTTATATAGCAATAACAATCCCACTTCCTCCTTGAATTTGCTTTGGAAGGCTTAGAGTCACAAGTGTCACTCCTCTAATGGCTTACAAACACCATAAGCAAGTGGAGAAGGTATAAAGAGAGAGTTGAGAGGTTAGAATTCGTATCTAGGACCTCTTAGGAAGGGATCCACGAATTCATGACCCTAGGGGTGTTTATATAGGTGTAGAGATAGGGTTTCAGTCATTATCCTTATCTAGTTGCTTATCCACAAAGCAACCCATAAGATAATCCTTGAATCCTTATCATAGTCAAATTCTAAGGCCTTATCACCTCAAATTCGTTCACCCTATATTTAAGATAATCCTTACCTTATTTTGTAACTATCACATAATTACAAATCAGCCCCTCTAGTTTAATTAATTACACTTGATCACAAAACTAATTCTTAATTAATTATTGACCAATATTAATTAAACAAATATGATTTCTCCTTTAATATATTATTCCTATAACATATTAATAAATCATATTATCCTTTCTCTCTTTATTCATTTCTCCAATCAAGTTGCTTTGGTGAAGGCAACCCAAAAGGACCATGCACCATCGGGTCAAGTACATACCAAAATAGTTATGGACTTAGACACTAATCCAACACCTCCTTGTTTCTCAAAACCTTGATCTTCTGATCTCTGATGGCTACAGGTCTTTCAGCATAATTCAGGCTTGCATCCACCTGAATATCCCCTAATGGAACCACCGCCGATTCGTCGGCTATACACTTCCTTAGTTGCGACACATGGAAAGTATCGTGAATCTGTCCCAAATCTGCTGGCAAGTCTAAACGGTAGGCTACCCGGCCCACCCTCGCGATCACACGGAAAGGACCAATGTATCGGGGCCCCAACTTGCCCCTCTTCCTAAACCGAATCACTCCTTTCCAAGGAGAGACCTTTAGGAGTACGAGATCACCAACTTGGAACTCAAGCTCGGACCGTCGCCTGTCTGCATAACTTTTCTGCCGGCTCTGAGCGGTCAGCAACCTCTGCCTGACCATCTGAATTTGCTCGGTCGTCTGAAGCACGATCTCCGTGCTACCCATAACCTGCTGTCCCACCTCACCCCAACAGATGGGGGTGTGACACCTCCGCCCATACAACAGCTCAAAGGGCGGCATACCAATGCTCGAATGATGGCTGTTGTTATACGAGAACTCTGCTAGAGGTAGATAGGTATCCCAGCACCCTCCGAAATCCAACACACATGCCCGAAGCATGTCCTCGAGCGTCTGAATGGTCCGCTCACTCTGGCCGTCTGTCTGAGGATGATATGTCGTACTGAAATGTAACCTAGTACCCAACTCTTCATGGAATTTCTTCCAGAACCTGGAAGTGAAACGCACGTCGCGGTCCGAAATAATCGAGATTGGCACCCCGTGCCGAGATACTACTTCCCTCACATATAACTTAGCCAACTTTTCCGCAGAAGAGCTCTCACTAATAGCTAGAAAATGAGCGCTCTTTGTTAGTCGATCCACAATTACCCAAATCGCATCGACTCCTCTCGCCGTTCGCGGTAACTTGGTAATGAAATCCATAGAGATTTGTTCCCACTTCCATTCGGGAATCTCTAGCGGTTGCAGCTTACCGTGCGGTCGCTGGTGTTCGGCCTTGACCTGCCGACAAGTCAACCACCTCTCGACGAACCAAGCGACATCCCTTTTCATACATGGCCACCAGTACTCCTTCTTGAGATCCAAATACATTTTCGTAGCACCAGGGTGAATCGAGAATTTCGATTGATGTGCCTCCTCCATCAAAATTGTGCGCGCACTGCCCACAAACGGCACCCAAATCCGCCCCTGAAAAGTCATAAGCCCCCGACCATCCGTAACAAATCCTGGTACCTAACCTACCACCCGTTCCTTCTTCTGGTGTTCCAGCTTTGCAGCCTCCATCTAAGCCTCCCGAATAATGTCCAGAATCGGGGTCAAAACCGTCAACCTCATACAATTATCTCGGATCGGGGCGCTATCCGCCCTACGGCTCAAAGCGTCGGCTACCACATTAGCCTTGCCCGGGTGGTACAAGATCTCACAATCGTAATCCTTCACCACATCCAACCACCTCCTCTGTCGCATATTCAGATTTGGCTGATCCATCAAGTATTTCAATCTCTTATGGTCCGTGTAAATCGTACACCGAACCCCGTACAAATAGTGTCGCCAGATTTTGAGGGCAAACACCACCGCCCCCAATTCCAGGTCGTGTGTGGGATATCTCGACTCATGAGGCTTCAACTGCCTCGAAGCGTATGCTATCACATGACCCCTCTGCATAAGTACCGCCCCTAAACCCGATATAGAGGCATCACAATATACCACAAAGTCCTCCATCCCTTCCGGGAGTGCAAGCACTGGAGCCTCGCACAATTTCTGACGAAGCGTCTCAAACGAAGACTGCTGCTCCGGTCCCCATGAAAACGCAACACCCTTCCGGGTCATCCTAGTAAGTGGCACAACGATCTTGGAGAAATCCTTGATAAATCTACGGTAATATCCAGCCAAACCCAGAAAACTCCTGATTTCGGTGGGCGATCTCGGCACCTCCCACCTCAACACCGCCTCAATCTTGGCCGGGTCGACCAATATCCCCTTCTGGTTCACAAGATGCCCGAGGAATTGGACCTCTCGCAACCAGAAATCACACTTGGAGAACTTGGCATACAGCCTCTCCGATCTCAAAACCCGAAGAATCTCCCGCAAATGCTCCTCATGCTGGTCCCTAGTCCTCGAGTATACCAAAATATCATCGATGAATACGATCACCGACCGATCCAGCATCGGTCGGCACACCCTGTTCATGAGATCCATGAATGCAGCCGGGGCATTGGTGAGCCCAAAAGGCATCACTACAAACTCATAATGCCCATAATGAGTCCTGAAGGCAGTCTTTTGGATATCCTCTTCGCGAACCCTCATCTGATGATATCCCGACCTCAAGTCAATCTTGGAAAACCAAGATGCCCCCTGCAACTGATCGAATAGATCGTCGATCCTAGGTAACGAGTACCGGTTCTTAATCGTCAACTTGTTTAACTCCCGATAATCGATACACATCCAATGTGAACCATCCTTATTTTTGACGAACAAAATCGGCGCTCCCCAAGGCGAGCTACTGGGTCGAATGAATCCCTTCCCCAACAGCTCCTGAAGCTGCGAGGATAATTCCTGCATTTCCGGTGGAGCGAGACGGTAGGGCGCCTTGGCGATGGGCGCCACCCCTGGAACCAAATCGATACGAAACTCCACTTGCCTCTCCGGAGGCACGCCTGGTAACTCCTCGGGGAACACATCCGCAAACTTGCGTACAACCGGGACGTCATCAATCGAGTTGGGCCTCTCCGCGGTCACACGAGTATCCATCACATAGGCTATGAATCCATCACAGCCCTGCTGCAAACTCTGCCTTGCCCTGGCCGCTGAACAAAATGCTGACCCACACCGGGTCCCTTCGCCATAAACCGTGAGCACTCCCCCACTAGGGTCTCTAATCATCACCAGCTGTCTCTCGCAGTCAATGACTGCTCCAAACTTACTCAACCAGTCCATGCCCACGATAATGCAAACATCCCCCATAGCTATAGGGACTAAGTCTATAGGAAACTCGACCCCAAAAATCTCGAGCACGCATCCTCGAATCACCTCGGTGGCGTATACTGCTCTCTCGTCTGCTATAGCAACTCGCAGGGGACGACTCATCGTCTCCCGATCGATATCGATGTACTGGCTAAAGGCCAGCGAAACAAAGGACCGACTCGCACCTGAGTCGAATAATACCAAAGCAGGCACATGATTCACAAGAAAAGTACCTACGCATATAGGAATATAAGCATAATGTCTCAGCATAAATGTAAATACATGGAAAGAATACATACCGGTCACTACATCAGGCGCCGCGCGGACCTCCTCCGCAGTCAACTGGAAAGCTCTCCCACGAGCCTTCGGGGCCTCGGTCTTCACTAGCCGAACCTCAGGAACCCTGGCAGCAAGCGAAGATCCCTGGCGAAGCTGGGGTGTAACAGCCCGGAATTTCAGGTATTTCTTTAAATTATTTTTGGGGCACATTTAGGAGGGGACTCGGCGAGTTGGTGCCTGACTCGCCGAGTAGGACCACGGTTTTGGTCACAGATACGCGACTGGACTTGACGAGTCCAATAGGGACTCGGCGAGTCGACGCTGTTCAGCTGAAACCCTAGCCGTTTTGATTCTGAATCGTATATAATGTCTTTAGGGCCGTCATGTCTCGTCTTTTGGCCGATTGAAGATATCTTAGGAGTTTGTGGGCATCTGGAGCAAGGGTGAGGGCTAGAGGAAGCTTGAAGAGGTTGTTAGACAAGAGAGGCAAGGTGGTGATCAAAGGAGGTCCAAGGGGTCGAGTTCTGAAGGTTGGGGACACAGGGAACACGTTTCCAGGTAATCTTCGGATCATATCTGTAGCTTTTACGTTGTATGCGAATTTAGGGTTTAGGAAACCCATTTAAGGAATTGTTAGATTATAGTGTTGTTGCAAGTGTTTAAAACCCCTGTAATAGTATATGTGAAGGTCCAGGAAGCCCCATATCTATATATTACGGAATCATGCGAGTTACAGGAGGCAGCGGATTGACTGCATGGCGAGGACTCGCCGAGTCCAATGATCAGACTCGGCGAGTAGCTTGAAGATTCACTAGGACTCGCCGAGTTGTTCTTCAGACTCGACGAGTAGCTTGAAGACCTACTGAAACTCTTCGAGTCGTTCTTTAGACTCGGCGAGTGGAGTCGGGGTGTCTAGACTCGCCGAGTTGCCTTTGCACTCGACGAGTCCGGTCAAGTTGACCGTTGACCTGTATGTAATTTAGTAGGGTCAGTTGTCTTGTTTGATAAGATCATTAATAAAGGTATGTGGTATTATAGGGAGCCTGCAGATTAGCGGATCGAGTGCGAGTAACTCGAAGGGTTTATAGCTTGCATACTACGAGGTGAGTCTTCTCACTATACTTCACTCGGAAGGGTTTGACTGCGTGACCGGAAGGTCGTATGTGTTATATTTATGCTATGTCTAGAGAGGTAGATGCTTTATATGTGATGTATGCTTATATGTGATGTATGCTTATACGGGCCGGAAGGCGAGACTTTATGTGATAGAAAGAACGGTATGATGTATGACTTATGTGTTATGTGTGATATGTTACATGTGTTATGTTTTATACTATTATGGGCCGGAAGGCAAAATACTATGGGCCGGAAGGCAATTTAATACGGGCCGGAAGGCGATATGTTAAGGGCCGGAAGGCGATTATGTTACGGGCCGGAAGGCAATGTTATGTGGACCGAAAGGTCCGGGCCGGAAGGCGTATGTGGGTAAGTTGTATACTGGGGAACTCACTAAGCATTTATGCTTACTATTTGTGTTTATGTTTTTCAGGCACTAGCGATGACCGTGGGAAGGCGCCGGCGTGACACGTACACACTGCCATTGTTGAAGATCTTGAGGATTTATTATTTATACTTTTGCAATAAACTTGGAATAAACTCTTTTGTCGAATAATGATGTTTTATTTTAAATGAAAAATTTATTTGAAAATTTGAGCTGTTACATGGGGGCACTCGGCCTTCCGATGGCCAGTCTGGTTGCAATGGAAGCAGACCATAAATCCCTTGGGGCAATCCCTCGCAATGTGCCCCTCCTTGCCACACTTGTAGCAAGCACCCGATCGACACGCCCCCTCGTGACCCTTGCCGCACTTCCCACAAGTACGGCTCTTCTGTCCTCCGGATCTCAAATCAGCGGACTTGGTCCGCTTGGCTGCCGGCTGCGACTGCGTCGGCCGCCGATCCATCCGTTGAGACTCGGCCTCCTCCCTGGCCTGGGTCTCCAACTCGATCTCCCGCTTCCTGGCATTCGCCTGAAGCTCAGCAAAAGTCTGATATGATGAGTTCGATACGAACTCCCGGATGTCTCTCCTCAGCACTCCCAAATACCGGCTCATCCGAGCCTGCTCCGTGGACACCTGCTCGGGGCAGAACATCGCCCTCTCATGAAACTTCCGCGTGATCACTGCAACCGAATCATTACCCTGCTTGAGGGTCAAAAACTCCTGAACCAACCGTTCCCTCTCTACCGGGGGAACATACTCGTCTCTAAACATAGCAGTAAATCTCTCCCAAGTCAAGGCTGAAACCTCTCATGAAACTTCCGTGTAACCACCGCAACGGAATCAGTACCCTGCTTAAGGGTCAAGAACTCCTGGATCAATCGTTCCCTCTCCACTGGGGGAACGTACTCATCCCTGAACATCTCAGTAAACCTCTCCCATGTCACCGCTGAAATCTCCGCCTGAGTGAAGTTCGCCGTCACGAACTTCCACCAATCCTTCGCTCCCAGACGGAGTTGGTTCAAGGCGAACCGTACCCTCAGGTGCTCCGGGCATGAACAAGTGTAGAAGCACCCCTCTATATCGGCGATCCCTCATCGCAGCAATCAGATCCTGCATCCCATCGAACTCAGGGGGTTTCGTGTTGCTGAATTCCCGGAATAGCAACGAATCACCCCCTTGCGGTCTAGCAGCGGCCACCGCTGCGGTAGCGGCAGCGACTGCAGCTTCAGTCAGTGCGGTGTACCGCTCCTCAAACTCCTCCATCAGGGTGGTCTTAATGGACCCAAACATCTCCGGGATCTCAGCCCGAACCGCCGCAGCTACCTCCTCCTGAATCATCTGACGAATCTCCTCGTCACTCATACTGCTCGAACTCGCTCCGTGGCGTGTCGTAACGATGATGTCTCTGAAATACAACATAAAATTATCAGAGACTCCATCAAGTACATTTGTACTCGATAACGCAACCCTACTCAGTCTCCGATATCCAGGGATTCTTACTTGGGTCTTCCACCGACCCGGTGTCTTCGGTAGTACGGGCCCAATACTACCGACCACACCGTGTCAGTGTTCGTCCCAAATCTTCCTCCCCAAACCCCGAATAGTGAGTACTCTACTACTCGTATGCACTATCTACCTGCACGCTACCGAATATCTCATACAAACAACTTCCCTAGACTAAGGCATCACAAAACAGGCCACTCTAGTCCTATCATGTATACCTAGTCTTCTAGCATGCATACAATTCATACTTCAATGCATAACATAACATTGTAAGGTATTCTGGGGATCTTTACCGTTCGGGCGCTGGCTGATCGTACACACTGCGTCTTTCTTGTTTACCACTTTTCCGTTTATAAAAGTTTATGTATTTATTATTTTTAAAAGATTTTTCCTCAAATCCTCGGTTTGAGTTCAGTTACACCCGAAGGTACACCCGAATCCCTCAAACCTGGCTCTGATACCAATTGTAACAACGCAAATTTTCAAATAAATTTTTCATTTTAAATAAAGTGAGTTCGTTCAATCAATAATATTTATTTCATGTTCAAAACAAATACATATGTAAATTCCCCAAGATCTCAAATATCAGCAGTGTGTATGCATCATGCCGGCGCCTTCCCACGGTCCTCACTAGTACCTGAAACACATACATAACGACTTGTAAGCATAAATGCTTAGTGAGTTCCCCAGTATACCACTTACACATATACGTCTTTCCAGGTCCGGACCTTACGGTCCACAGTACAATGCCTTCCGGCCCATATGATAATCGCCTTCCGGCCCATAATATAATTGCCTTCCGGCCCAAAGATAATTGCCTTCCGGCCCATAAAATACTTGCCTTCCGGCCCATAAGATGATTGCCTTCTGGCCCATAACATGATTGCCTTCCGGCCCATAAACATATATAACACCTAATACATTTAGTCTAACACATATATCACATATAACATATATCATACCTGACCTACCTGTCACAGAGTACGTTGCCTTCCGGCCCATAGAAACATACATAGCATGCATAGCAACTATTCCTTTCAATTATAGCATATATATATAACACATAACATATTCGACCTTCCGGTCATCTAGTCAAACCCTTCCGGGTACAGTATAGTGAGAAGACTCACCTCGTAGTATGTAACTATAAACTCTTGAAACCACTCGCACTCGGTCCGCCAATCTGCAGTCTCCCTATAATACCATATACCCTTATTAATAATCTTATCAAACAAGACAACTGACCCTACGGAATTACATGCAGGTCAACTCTGGTCAATGGTCAACTTGACCGGACTCGTCGAGTACAAAGGCGACTCGACGAGTCTAGACGTCCTCCCCAACTTTCCCTGTTGTTTCCCTTTCTACTCGTCGAGTATCCCTCTTGACTCGACGAGGTCCTCGTGGAAGAATCGTGGGGCCACCCCGACTCCACTCGCCGAGTCCGTAGACGACTCGACGAGTTCCAATGAATCCTCAACTACTCGCCGAGTCTGAAGAACAACTCGGCGAGTCCTTGTAAATCTTCAAGCTACTCGCCGAGTCAGATCATTGGACTCGGCGAGTCCATGCCATGCAGTCGATCACCTGCTCCCTGAAATACGCATGGTCCCGAGACATGCACCCATGGGACTTTCTAGACGTCTAAGTATCCTATTACTGGGGTATAAACGACTGGGTAACACACAATAATCTATCTAATCCCCAAATGGGTCTCATAAACCCTAGATTCGTGTACAACACCAAAACGACAGAAATGGTCCGAGTATTACCTGGAAACGTGTTCTCTGTGTCCCCAACCTTCAGAGCTCAATGCCCTTGATCCTCCTTTGACCACAACCTTGCCTCTTCTTGTCTAACAAAGACTTCAAGTTTCCACTAGCCTTCACTCCTGCTCCAGATGCCCACAGACGTTTAGGTTCTCCTCAATCGGCCAAAATACGAGCAATGACGGCCCTAAAGACGTTATATACGATCCAGAATCAAACGGCTAGGGTTTCTGCTGAACAGCGTCGACTCGCCGAGTCCCTAATGGACTCGTCGAGTCCAGTCGCGAATCTGCGACCAAGTCCGTGGTCCTACTCGGCGAGTCAGGCACCAACTTGCCGAGTCTCCTCCTAAAAGTGCTGCAAAAATAGTTTTAAAACAATACCTGAAATTTCGGGCTGTTACAACTCTCCCCCACTAGAACTAGACTTCGCCCTCGAAGTCTCACTCTGCGAATAACTCCGGATGTTGCTCCCGCATTTCACGCTTCGGCTCCCAAGTCATCTCCGATCCCTTCCGGTGTTGCCACTGAACCAACACCAGAGGTACCTCCTTGTTCCGCAGAACCTTGATCTTCCGATCCCTGATAGCTACTGGTCTCTCGGCGTAATTCAGGCTCGTATCCACCTGAATATCCTCTAACGGAACCACCGCCGGTTCATCAGCTATACACTTCCTCAACTGTGATACGTGAAAGGTATTGTGAATCTGACCCAACTCTGCTGGCAACTCCAACCGATAAGCTACCCGACCTACCCTTGCAATTACACGAAACGAACCTATGAACCGGGGCCCCAACTTGCCCCTCTTTCTGAACCGAATCACTCCCTTCCAAGGAGAAACCTTCAGAAGAACGAAGTCGCCAACCTGGAATTCTAGCTCGGACCGGCGTCTGTCCGCATAACTCTTCTGTCGGCTTTGGGCGGTCAATAATCTCTGCCTAACCTGCTGAATCTGCTCTATCGTCTGGAGTACGATCTCTGTACTGCCCATCACTCTCTGCCCCACCTCTCCCCAGCAAATGGGGGTCCGACACCTCCTACCATACAACAACTCAAAAGGTGGCATACCAATGCTCGAATGATGGCTGTTGTTGTAGGAAAACTCTGCCAAGGGTAAATACGCATCCCAGCTACCCCCAAAGTCTAACACACACGCTCGAAGCATGTCCTCCAATGTCTGAATCGTCCGCTCACTCTGCCCGTCGGTCTGGGGATGGTATGCGGTACTAAAATGCAGTTTAGTACCCAGCTCCTCATGAAATTTCTTCCAGAACCTGGATGTGAAACGTACATCACGGTCTGAAACAATCAAGATCAGCACCCCATGCCGAGATACTATCTCTCTCACGTATAACTCCGCCAACTTCTCCGCTGATGAACTCTCGCTAATGGCAAGGAAGTGTGCACTCTTCGTCAACCTATCCACAATCACCCAAATTGCATCGACTCCTCTGGCAGTTCTCGGCAATTTGGTGATGAAATCCATCATAATCTGTTCCCACTTCCACTCAGGAATCTCCAAGGGCTGCAACTTACCATGCGGTCTCTGGTGCTCGGCCTTAACCTTACGGCAGGTCAAACACCTCTCAACGAACCAAGCGACGTCTCTCTTCATGCAAGGCCACCAATATTCCTTCCTCAAGTCCAAATACATCTTCGTAGCACCGGGATGGATCGAGAATTTCGATCTATGAGCCTCCTCCATCAAAGTACCACGCGTACCGCCCACGAATGGTACCCAAATCCGACCCTGAAACGTCAGAATTCCTCGTCCATCCTTAACGAACTCTGAAATTAACCCAACGACTCTCTCTTTCTTCTGCATCTCGGATCTCACAACCTCGGCCTGCGCCCCACGAATAGCATCCAATATCGGGGTCATCACTGTCAGTCTCAAACATACGTCTCGCAATGGAGTGCTTTCCGCTCTACGACTCAATGCATCGGCTACCACATTAGCCTTGCCTGGGTGGTATAGGATCTCACAGTCATAATCCTTAACCACGTCCAACCATCTCCTCTGACGCATATTTAGGTTGGGTTGATCCATCAAATACTTCAAACTCTTATGGTCCGTGTATATAGTACAACGAACCCCGTACAGGTAGTGACGCCATATCTTGAGAGCGAACACCACTGCCCCCAACTCTAAATCATGTGTGGGATATCTCGCCTCATGAGGCTTCAGCTGCCTCGACGCATAAGCTATCACATGGCCTCTCTGCATCAACACCGCACCCAATCCCGAAATCGATGCGTCGCAATATACGACAAAATCCTCCATCCCTTCCGGGAGAGCTAATACCGGGGCTTCGCACAGTCTCTGACGAAGTGTCTCGAAGGAAGTCTGCTGCTCGGGTCCCCATGAGAATGTCACACCCTTCCGGGTCAATATGGTGAGCGGTACCGCGATCTTGGAGAAGTCCCTAATAAATCTCCTATAGTACCCCGCCAACCCAAGGAAACTTCTGATCTCGGAAGGTGACTTCGGTGCCTCCCAACTCATCACTGCTTCCACCTTGTCCGGATCGACCAATATCCCTGCCTGATTAACAACATGTCCAAGAAATTGGACCTCCCGCAACCAGAAGTCACATTTGGAGAATTTTGCATATAGCTTCTCCGACCTCAGTACTTCAAGGACCTCCCTCAAATGTCTCTCATGTTGCTCTCTAGTTCGCGAATATACTAGGATGTCGTCGATAAATACAATCACAGACCGATCCAGCATCGGCCTGCATACCCTGTTCATGAGGTCCATGAACACTGCCGGGGCATTGGTGAGCCCGAAAGGCATCACCACGAACTCGTAATGCCCATACCGCGTCCTGAATGTTGTCTTCTGGACGTCCTCATCCCGCACTCTTACCTGATGGTACCCTGATCTCAGATCGATCTTGGAAAACCAAGATGCCCCTTGCAACTGATCGAATAGATCATCGATCCTCGGTAACGAATAGCGGTTCTTGACCGTCACCTTGTTCAACTCCCGGTAATCAATACACATCCGGTGTGAACCATCCTTCTTCTTGACGAATAGAATCGGTGCTCCCCACGGCGAGCTACTCGGCCGAATAAATCCCTTCCCCAGTAACTCCTGGAGTTGCGAGGACAACTCTTGCATCTATGGAGGTGCTAGACGATAAGGCACCTTCGCAATAGGCGCAGCCCCCAGAACCAGATCGATACCAAACTCTACTTGCCTCGCAGGAGGTACTCCCGGCAAATCCTCGGGGAAAACATCTGGAAACTCGCGCACCACTGGAACCTCCTCCACTGTCCTCGGTCTCTCGGAAGTCTCCCGCGTATCCATCACATACGCCACAAAACCTTTACATCCCTGCTGTAGACATTGCCTCGCCCTAGCAGCCGAACAAAAAGCTGATCCCGAACGGGTACCCTCGCCGTACACCGTAAGAACTCCCCCACTAGGGTCTCGTATAGTCACCAGCTGGCGCTCACAGTCGATGACGGCGCTGAATCGGCTCAACCAGTCCATGCCCACAATGACACAGACATCACCCATCGCAATAGGAATTAGGTCAATCGGGAACGCAACCCCAAAAATCTCTAGCACGCATCCCCGAAGAACCTCCGTAGCACAAACCACCCTCTCGGACGCTATAGAAACGCTCAGAGGCCGACTTAACGGCTCACGACCAATGCTAATATGCTGACTAAAAGCTAAAGATACAAAGGATCTACTCGCACCCGAATCAAATAACACAAGAGCAGGCATAGAGTTCACAATAAAAGTACCTACACATATATTAACATAAGCATAACATTTCAACTTTAAATAAATACGCGAATTATAGTATACCTGCCACAACATCGGGTGCAGCGCGGACCTCCTCCGCAGTCAGCTGAAAGGCTCTCCCGCGAGCCCTCGGGGCCTCGACCTTCGCCGGTCGTGTCTCGGTAGTCCCGGTAGTAGGTGTAGATCCCTGTCGAAGCTGCGGGCACTCGGCCTTCCGATGGCCTGTCTGGTTGCAATGAAAGCAAACCATAAACCCCTTAGGACAATCCCTGGCAATGTGTCCTTCCTTGCCACACTTGTAGCAACCACCCGCTCTACACGCCCCCGCATGACTCTTGCCGCACTTTCCGCAAGTGCGGCCCTTTGAACCTCCCGTCCTCGAATCAGCGGACTTGAACCACTTGGCTGCCGGCTGAGACTGAGCCGGTCGCCGGTCCACCTGCCGAGACTCGGCCTCCTCCCTGGCCTGGGTCTCCAACTCGATCTCGCGCTTCCTGGCATTCGCCTGAAGCTCAGTGAAAGTATGATAGGTGGAGTTCGACACAAACTCCCGGATATCCCTCCTCAACACGCCCAAGTACCGGCTCATACGTGACTGCTCTATAGACACCAACTCGGGGCAGAACATCGCCCTCTCATGAAACTTCCGTGTAACCACCGCAACGGAATCAGTACCCTGCTTAAGGGTCAAGAACTCCTGGATCAATCGTTCCCTCTCCACTGGGGGAACGTACTCGTCCCTGAACATCTCAGTATACCTCTCCCATGTCACTGCTGAAATCTCCGCCTGAGTGAAGTTCGCCGTCACGAACTTCCACCAATCCTTCGCTCCCAGACGGAGCTGGTTCAAGGCGAACCGTACCCTCAGGTGCTCCGGGCATGAACAAGTGTAGAAGCACCCCTCTATATCAGTGATCCACCTCATCGCAGCAATCGGATCCTGCATCCCATCGAACTCAGGGGGTTTCGTGTTGCTGAATTCCCGGAATAGCAACGAATCACCCCCTTGCGGTCTAGCAGCGGCCACCGCTGCGGTAGCGGCAGCGACTGCAGCTTCAGTCAGTGAGGCGTACCGCTCCTCAAACTCCTCCATCAGGGTGGTCTTAATGGACCCAAACATCTCCGGGATCTCAGCCCGAACCGCCGCAGCTACCTCCTCCTGAATCATCTGACGAATCTCCTCGTCACTCATACTGCTCGAACTCGCTCCGTGGCGTGTCGTAACGATGATGTCTCTGAAATACAACATAAAATTATCAGAGACTCCATCAAGTACATTTGTACTCGATAACGCAACCCTACTCAGTCTCCGATATCCAGGGATTCTTACTTGGGTCTTCCACCGACCCGGTGTCTTTGGTAGTACGGGCCCAATACTACCGACCACACCGTGTCAGTGTTCGTCCCAAATCTTCCTCCCCAAACCCCGAATAGTGAGTACTCTACTACTCGTATGCACTATCTACCTGCACGCTACCGAATATCTCATACAAACAACTTCCCTAGACTAAGGCATCACAAAACAGGCCACTCTAGTCCTATCATGTATACCTAGTCTTCTAGCATGCATACAATTCATACTTCAATGCATAACATAACATTGTAAGGTATTCTGGGGATCTTTACCGTTCGGGCGCTGGCTGATCGTACACACTGCGTCTTTCTTGTTTACCACTTTGCCGTTTATAAAAGTTTATGTATTTATTATTTTTAAAAGATTTTTCCTCAAATCCTCGGTTTGAGTTCAGTTACACCCGAAGGTACACCCGAATCCCTCAAACCTGGCTCTGATACCAATTGTAACAACGCAAATTTTCAAATAAATTTTTCATTTTAAATAAAGTGAGTTCGTTCAATCAATAATATTTATTTCATGTTCAAAACAAATACATATGTAAATTCCCCAAGATCTCAAATATCAGCAGTGTGTATGCATCATGCCGGCGCCTTCCCACGGTCCTCGCAAGTACCTGAAACACATACATAACGACTTGTAAGCATAAATGCTTAGTGAGTTCCCCAGTATACCACTTACACATATACGCCTTTCCAGGCCCGGACCTTACGGTCCACAGTACAATGCCTTCCGGCCCATATGATAATCGCCTTCCGGCCCATAATATAATTGCCTTCCGGCCCAAAGATAATTGCCTTCCGGCCCATAAAATACTTGCCTTCCGGCCCATAAGATGATTGCCTTCCGGCCCATAACATGATTGCCTTCCGGCCCATAAACATATATAACACCTAATACATTTACTCTAACACATATATCACATATAACATATATCATACCTGACCTACCTGTCACATAGTACGTTGCCTTCCGGCCCATAGAAACATACATAGCATGCATAGCAACTATTCCTTTCAATTATAGCATATATATATATATATATATATATATATATATATATATATATATATATATATATATATATATATATATATATAACACATAACATATTCGACCTTCCGGTCACCCAGTCAAACCCTTCTGGGTACAGTATAGTGAGAAGACTCACCTCGTAGTATGTAACTATAAACTCTTGAAACCACTCGCACTCGATCCGCCAATCTGCAGTCTCCCTATAATACCATATACCCTTATTAATAATCTTATCAAACAAGACAACTGACCCTACGAAATTACATGCAGGTCAACTCTGGTCAATGGTCAACTTGACCGGACTCGTCGAGTACAAAGGCGACTCGACGAGTCTAGACGTCCTCCCCAACTTTCCCTGTTGTTTCCCTTTCTACTCGTCGAGTATCCCTCTTGACTCGACGAGGTCCTCGTGGAAGAATCGCGGGGCCACCCCGACTTCACTCGCCGAGTCCGTAGACGACTCGACGAGTTCCAATGAATCCTCAACTACTCGCTGAGTCTGAAGAACAACTCGGCGAGTCCTTGTAAATCTTCAAGCTACTCGCCGAGTCTGATCATTGGACTCGGCGAGTCCATGCCATGCAGTCGATCACCTGCTCCCTGAAATACGCATGGTCCCGAGACATGCACCCATGGGACTTTCTAGACATCTAAGTATCCTATTACTGGGGTATAAACGACTGGGTAACACACAATAATCTATCTAATCCCCAAATGGGTCTCATAAACCCTAGATTCGTGTACAACACCAAAACGACAGAAATGGTCCGAGTATTACCTGGAAACGTGTTCTCTGTGTCCCCAACCTTCAGAGCTCAATCCCCTTGATCCTCCTTTGACCACAACCTTGCCTCTTCTTGTCTAACAAAGCCTTCAAGTTTCCACTAGCCTTCACTCCTGCTCCAGATGCCCACAGATGTTTAGGTTCTCCTCAATCGGCCAAAAGACGAGCAATGACGGCCCTAAAGACGTTATATACGATCCAGAATCAAACGGATAGGATTTCTGCTGAACAGCGTCGACTCGCCGAGTCCCTAATGGACTCGTCGAGTCCAGTCGCGAATCTGCGACCAAGTCCGTGGTCCTACTCGGCAAGTCAGGCACCAACTCGCCGAGTCTCCTCCTAAAAGTGCCCCAAAAATAGTTTTAAAACAATACCTGAAATTTCGGGCTGTTACATGCCCATGATAATGCAAACATCCCCCATAGCTATAGGGACCAAGTCTATAGGAAACTCGACCCCAAAAATCTCGAGCACGCGTCCTCGAATCACCTCGGTGGCGTATACCGCTCTCTCATTCGCTATAGCAACTCGCAGGGGACGACTCATCGTCTCCCGATCGATATCGATGTGCTGGCTAAAGGCCAACAAAACAAAGGACCGACTCGCACCCGAGTCGAATAATACCAAAGCAGGCACATGATTCACAAGAAAAGTACCTACGCATATAATAATATAAGCATAATATCTCAGTATAAATGTAAATACATGAAAGAATACATACCGGCCACGACATCAGGCGCCGCGCGGACCTCCTCCGCAGTCAACTGGAAAGCTCTCCCACGAGCCTTCGGAGCCTCGGTCTTCACTGGCCGAACCTCAGGAACCCTGGCAGCAGGCAAAGATCCCTGGCGAAGCTGGGAGCACTCGGCCTTCCGATGGCCAGTCTGGTTGCAATGGAAGCAAACCGTGAATCCCTTGGGGCAATCCCTAGCAATGTGCCCCTCCTTGCCACACTTGTAGCAAGAACCCGATCGACATGCCCCCTCGTAATCCTTGCCGCACTTCCCACAAGTGCGGCTCTTCTGACCTTCGGATCTCAAATCAGCGGACTTGGTCCGCTTGGCTGCCGGCTGAGACTGAGCCGGCCGCCGATCCACCCGTTGAGACTCGGCCTCCTCCCTGGCCTGGGTCTCCAACTTGATCTCACGCTTCCTGGCATTCGCCTGAAGCTCAGAAAAAGTCTGATATGATGAGTTCGATACGAACTCCCGGATATCTCTCCTCAGCACTCCCAAATACCAGCTCATCCGAGCCTGCTCCGTGGACACCTGCTCGGGGCAGAACATCGCCCTCTCATGAAACTTCCGCGTGATCACCGTAACCGAATCATTACCCTGCTTGAGGGTCAAGAACTCCTGAACCAACCATTTCCTCTCCACCGGGGGAACATACTCGTCTCTGAACATATCAGTAAACCTCTCCCAAGTCACAGTTGAGACCTCTGCCAGAGTGAAGTTCGCCGTCACAAACTTCCACCAATCCTTTGCTCCCAGGCGGAGCTGGTTCAGGGCGAACCGAACCCTCAGATGCTCCGGACATGAACAAGTAAAGAAGCATCCCTCGATATCAGCAATCCATCTCATCGCAGCAATCGGATCCTACGTCCCGTCAAACTTTGGTGGCTTCGTGTTGCTGAACTCCCGGAACAGCAATGAGTCACCCCCCTGTGGTTTGGCAACGGCCACAGCTGCGGTAGCTGCAGCGGCGGCAGCCTTAGTCAACGCGGCGTACCGCTCATCAAATGTCTCCATCAGCGTGGTCTTAATAGACCCAAACATCTCCGGAATCTCGGCCCGGATCGTTGCAGCTACCTCCTCATGAATCATCTGACGAAGCTCCTCTTCAGTCACTCCACTCGTACCAGGTCTGTGTCGTGGTCCAACCATGATGTCTCTGAAATACAACATAAAAATATCAGAGACTCTATTGGGCATAATCGCACTCGATAACGCAGTCCTACTCAGTCTCCGATACTCAGGGATTCTTACTTGGGCTGCCCACTGACCCGGTGTCCTTGGTAGTACGGGCCCAATAATACCAATTACACCGCGTCGGTATTCACCCCAAGTCCTCCTCCCCAAACCCCGAATCCTGAGTACTCTATTCTTGTCATACACTAGCTACCCACTCGCTCTCGAGCACCTCATAGAAACAGGTTTCCCTAGACTAAGGCATCACAAAATCAGGCCACTCTAGTCCTAATATGTATACCTAGTCTACTAGCATGCGTATCATATCATATCATATCTTATAACACATATTGTAAGAGTATTTTGGGGATTTTTACCGTTCGGGCGCTGGCTGACCGTACACACTCTTTCTTCTTTGGTTGTCTCAAAATCACTTATCAAAATATTTATTTTATTATTATTTTTTTTTATTAATTAAAATTTTCTCAAATCCCCGGTTTGAGTTCAGTTACGCCCGAAGGTGTACCTGAATCCCTCAAACCAAGTCTCTGATACCAACTTGTAATGTCATAAAATTTCAACCAAAAATTTTCATTTTTACAATCATCAAAACATGAGTAATAAGTTTAGGTTCCAATGTAACAATTTAGTCACAACCGATTATATAACAAAAGATAACAAAATGTTTTCCCCGAGTGTGTGTACGGTCACGCTGGCGCCTTCCCACGGTCCTCGCTAGTACCTGAAACACATAACACAACAACTGTAAGCATAAAGCTTAGTGAGTTCCCCAAAATACAACCTACACACGTACGCCTTTCCAGGCCTTGACCTTCCAGTCCGTGTATCTCAGGGGACTTCCGTCCCGACTGGGTAAACCTTCCGGTCCTACCCACGTCAACCTTACAGTCCATATGACCACGCCTTCCGGCCCATATCATGTTGTGTTCCGGCCCAAATCAAACATATCATACATGGCACATATAACGAATAACTTAACACACACATAAGGCATATATCTCATATCATATTCGACCTTCCGGTCACACAGTCAAAACCCTTCCGGGTACAGTATAGTGAGAAGACTCACCTCGTATGCCTCGCTAAGTCGCTAATCGTGAATCCTGGAATCACTCGGGCTCGAACCCTCGAGCTGCAATCCTCCTATGAATTATAAATCTATAATTATTACTTGTACCACAAAGGTTGACCATCCTTATCAAGTCAACACAGGTTGACTTGGTCAACAGTCTTTAGTCAATTTGGACCGGACTCGGCGAGTGCACAATAGTGACTCGGCGAGTCTACACATTATAACCAACTCTCAAGGTTTTCCCCTTTGACTCGTCGAGTACTCCCCCGACTCGACGAGTTCCTCCTGGGCCTGAATCACAGGGCCACCGCGACTCAACTCGTCGAGTCGAAGGTCAACTCGGCGAGTCCCAACCTGACTCGGTCCACCTGTCAAAACCTTTCCAACTCTCTGCGACTCACTGAGTCGCCCATAACTCGGTCAGGACTACACACAGGGTGGTCTCAAGGACAATCTTCAAGCGACTCGTCGAGTCTGTTCTTTAGACTCGGTGAGTCCATGCCATGCACCAGCTAAAACTGGCTTTTGCGGTCAGATCCGTTCCATACATTCATAGATCTGGCCTTCCCAAGCTTATTTGTCACGTAAATTCTCAGTCTTGGTTTCCATGCAATGCATACAAGGCTTATTTTGAAGAAACAACCTCTAATATGGCAAGTTTAGCTTCTAACTCAAAAGAATGGACATAAAGCTTGACATATGGGGTCTCCTGGACCTGCTAAGGTCCAGATCTAGGTTCCATATCACCATGGGACCTCTCATACTTCCGATTCAAGCCAAGAAATGCAAGAAGAAACCCTAGATTTGGCACATCAACACAAAACACGAAGTTTGGCTCTGAAAATTACCTCAAGAAGACTCCCTTGATGAAATAGCAATAGATCCAAGCTCACCAACTCTTCAAGCTTGATCCTCTCCATCCTTTCCTTGCAATATCACACAAAATGATGAACAAATCGCCTCCAAACACAATTACAAGGGCTCACAGTCGTATGGGGGCTCTTAGGGTTCAAGGTGGCCACAAATGAGGGCCATAAGGTCCTTTAAATAGGGCTTAGGACCGGGAAATTAGGGTTTCATTAAACAGCGCGGACTCGCCGAGTCCATCCCTTGGACTCGCCGAGTCCGGACGCGAACCCCCGCCCAAAACCACGACCCGACTCAGCGAGTTCGACCTCCAACTCGCCGAGTCCCCTCACAAAATGTCAAAAATATGAAATGAAGGTACCTGGGGATCCGGGCTGTTACAATATGAAGTTTTTAGAATTGTTATATTAATATCTAATAGAAAAAAGTTAACAAAAACTCATTTATTTTAGGTCCGATAAAAAAAACAAAAAAAATCGCGCCTTGATAATAACTCGCGCCATAACGCGATAAGGTGCGCTTTGACACGTTACTTGCGCGCCATACTTCACAAACCCGCTTTGGATGTTTTCGTAACGACTACACCACGCCTAGCACCATGGCACGCCTTGAGGCGCGCCATCGCGTCCTTTTTAGAAACATGATTTAAAGTCTCAATCATGAGTTTTACAACAAAATATTCATTTTTTCTATATCACATGTTAGCATATGGTTTTGATAGTCCTTCAAAAATCAAAACATCTCCTACAAGAAAATGACATTAAACATACATAATCTATGTCATTGATCAAAATGTTGCGGACATTATTTATTATTGTTCTGCTCCGGGACAAGATATACTATGACATGGCGACACCGTTACTTGAAAATTTAACTGGTCAACATGTGTAACTAGTGGGTATTAGGCTAATATTAACTATAAACTAACTAAATATGTTATAAGTTTTCGACCATATTTGGTTGAGTGATATTTTGCGTAACCAACGGTCATGTATAATCACCACGACGCAACCACGTTATTATATTCTAATAGAATAGTACCAATACAATTATTGCAAAAAACTTCACCATAAAAAAAATTAGTTCGAATTTTGCAAGGGATGCGGCTTTTTTTTCTCAAAGGTTTTTATTTGTTTTTTTTTTTAATTTACTTATAAAATTAATGAAAAACGAAATTTTTTTTGGTTTTTCGTCATTATTTCACAATAATGTAATTGTTTTTTTTCTCTTTTTTGATATTCAAAATGAGTGGCTATGATTGTGTACCACTATCACAAAAACTGATGGTCTCAGATAGACCTTTAACTCTCTCTCTCTCTCTCTCTCTCTATATATATATATATATATATATATATATATATATATATAAAAGACATTTTGTTGTACAAGTTGTTCTTAAAACTTTAAGATGTATGTATTATAAGATAGTAAGATAAGATATATACGTGTGTATGTGTGTGTGTATATATATATATATATATATATATATATATATATATATATATATATATATATATATATATATATATGGGATGAGCAACGAGCCGGACGCCACCAGACCGGCGGCCAGAAGTACAAAAACCGTGTACAAAAACTGTGAATTACCTGACCCAAAATAACCTGAATTGTTATTGGGTGTCTTAGGTATTGGATGACTCGGTTCTAGTTCTGTGTTCTAAATCGGGTTTCAGATTTTGGATCGAATTAGAAAAAAGACACTGAATTTCTTAGAAAATAATAGTAGATAGAGTTATATTACTTCATTGTAACTTTAAAGAAATATGTAGCAATATACATTAATTAATAATTCTAACATCATTATTTATATATTTTAAACTTATGTTGATAACTATAAAATGAATTAAGGTGAAAATGTTTTCTGGACGGGTCAGGGGTAAATCGCGTATTTCGGGTACCGTCCGGTACAAACCCGAAACCAGATTATTGGTAAAAACAAAACCCGAAAACTAGCCCACAAATATAAATATTTGGTCCGGATTAGGTCATGTTTTTATTCTGATATGCTCTGGTCCAACATATATATAAGATTTTTAATGTGAAAAGTTGGTTACAATAAACATTAAGTTTGATTCTATTTCGTAGTTTCTTTAATTGGTTCCTATTCTAGGAGGTTTTCCCAAAGCTCGATGTTGTTATAGATCTTGTTGAAATGTATACCTCATATGTCTTAGAGTATTTGTAACACCGAAAATTTCAAACAAATTTTTCAATTTTTTTTATAAAACATAATTCCATCGATGTTCATAAAAACAACCATTTTAATTATCCAACAAAACAGTACAAAATCCCAAGATCATAATATCAAGCTCCGAACGTGTGTGTATACGGATCAAGCCGGCGCCTTCCCGCGGTCATCACTAGTACCTGAAACAAATAACATCAACATTGTAAGCACAAGGCTTAGTGAGTTCCCCAAAATACCACATATAACACATATTAGCCACTCTAGGCTATAACTCTGTGGGTCCGTGCACCCAAACTCTGTGAACCCTCAGGTTCTAGCTCTGATAAACATGCACCACATAAATCACATAGAAATCATGCAGTACAACACACAACATACATAGCATACACATACTCTATCACATAACTCTGGTTACCTACTCAAGGTAAAGTATAGTGAGAAGACTCACCTCGCGTGTCTCGGTAAATCGTAAACCTGAAATCGCTAATCACTCGATCTGCCGAGCTGTAGTCCCCCTATAGCACAATACATCTCTAATTAACACTTTCCCAACTAGGGTTGACCATACTATAACAAGTCAATCCAGGTCAACGCTGGTCAACGGTCAATGGTCAACTTTGACCGGACTCGGCGAGTACCAAGGCGACTCGGCGAGTCTGGGCGTATACACCAGTTTCCCTGGAATCCTCCCTTGACACGTCGAGCATTCACTCAACTCGATGAGTTCCACCTGGCATGAGTTGTGGGGCCACCACGACTCAACTCGCTGAGTCTCAAAACAACTCGGCGAGTCCAGTTTGACTCAATCCACCGGTCCATTCTGACTCCCCCTTGACTCACTGAGTCCACCCTCCCCAACTCGGCGAGGCCACTCACTGTGTGGTCGGGCAACATTCATGCTACTCGCCGAGTCTGTTCTTCGGACTCGGCGAGTCCGTGCCATGCACTGACTCAATCTTGCTCTAAAGGTCAGATCCATTCCATTAATCCATAGATCCAGTCCCTCCAAGCTCATTTAGCACGTAAAGTTACAATCTTGATGCACATACAACCTCTATATGACCATATATGATGTTTTTGACTCATTTACTACAACACAAGGTCATGGACTCCATTGTCATACATAAAGCTTGATGAGTGAGGCTCTCTGGACCTCTATAGGTCCAGATCCATAACCTCAACTCAAGGAGGGAACCAATGGGCACCAAATCATCCCATAAATGACCATCATAAGCCCTAATTTGCATAATGCTTCACCAAACAGGAAATAGTCCGAGATCATACCTCTAGAGTGATGATCTAAGCTCCAAATCCACGAAATAGCAACCTCCTTTGCTTCCTCTTGCCTAGAGTCTCCTTCTTCTTGCTAAATAACACACACAAGGTCAAGAAATGCTCCTTTCTCTTCACAAATCGCTCAAGAACACAAGGGTCTCTCACTGAGGGTTGGGTGAGCACAAATGACGGCCATAAGGCCATTTAAATAGGCCTCAAACCCGGAAATTTAGGGTTTCATTGCATAGCGCAGACTCGCCGAGTCCATATCCTGGACTCGCCGAGTCCAGGCGCGCTCCATTGCCCAAATCCGCGTCCCTACTCGGCGAGTCTGAGCTCCAACTCGCCGAGTCCCCCTCACAATACCACAAAATTAAATTTACAAGATACCTGGTAAAAATCCGGATGTTACAACTCTCCCCCACTAGAACTAGACTTCGCCCTCGAAGTCTCGCTCTAAAACAGCTCCGGATGCTGCTCCCGCATCATACCCTCCGGCTCCCAGGTCATTTCTGATCCCCTCCGATGTTGCCACTGAACCAATACCAGAGGTACCTCCTTGTTCCTCAAAATCTTGATCTTCCGATCCCTAATGGCCACTGGTCTCTCAGCATAATTCAGGCTTGCATCTACCTGAATATCCTCTAATGGAACCACTGCCGACTCATCGGCTATACATTTCCTCAACTGCGATACATGAAAAGTGTTGTGAATCTGCCCCAACTCTGCTGGTAACTCCAACCGATAGGCTACCCGGCCTACCCTTGCAATCACACAAAACGGACCTATAAACCGGGGCCCCAATTTGCCCCTCTTCCTGAACCGGATCACTCCTTTCCAAGGAGAAACCTTCAGGAGAACGAAGTCGCCGACCTGAAATTCCAGCTCGGACCGGCGCCTATCCGCATAACTCTTTTGTCGGCTCTGAGCGGTCAATAACCTCTGTCTGACCAGCTGTATCTGCTCTGTCGTCTGATTCACGATCTCTGTACTACCCATTACCCTTTGCCCAACCTCTCCCCAACATATGGGAGTCCGACACCTCCTACCATACAACAGCTCAAAGGGCGGCATACCGATGCTCGAATGATGGCTGTTATTGTAGGAAAACTCTGCCAAGGGAAAATACGTGTCCCAACTACCCCCAAAGTCCAATACACATGCTCGAAGCATGTCCTCAAGTGTCTGAATCGTCCGCTCACTCTGGCCGTCGGTCTGGGGGTGGTATGCGGTACTAAAATGCAGCTTAGTACACAACTCCTCATGAAATTTCTTCCAGAAACGGGAAGTGAAACGCACATCGCGATCTGAAACAATCGAGATCGGCACCCCATGCCGAGATACAACCTCCCTCACATAAATCTCCGCCAACTTCTCCGCTGAAGAACTCTCACCGATGGCAAGAAAGTGAGCGCTCTTTGTCAACCTATCCACAATCACCCAAATTGCATCGACTCCTCTGGCAGTCCTCGGCAATTTGGTGATGAAATCCATAGTGATCTGTTCCCATTTCCACTCGGGAACCTCCAATGGCTGCAACTTGCCATGCGGTCTCTGGTGTTCGGCCTTTACCCTTCAACAGGTCAAACACCTTTCGACAAACCATGCGACATCCTCTTCATACAAGGCCACCAATACTCCTTTCTTAAGTCCAAATACATCTTTGTAGCCGGGATGGATCGAGAATTTCGATCTATGAGCCTCCTCCATCAATGTAGTACGCGTACCGCCCACAAACGGTACCCAGATCTGGCCCTGATAAGTCATAAGCCCTCGACTATCCGATACAAACTCAGAAACCAACCCAACGACCCGCTCTCTCTTCTGCATCTCCGGACGCACCGCCTCGACCTGTGCCCCACGAATGGCGTCCAGAACTGGAGCTATCACGGTCAATCTCAAACATACATTTCGCAGTGGAGTACTCTCCGCCCTGCGACTCAACGCGTCGGCTACCACATTAGCCTTGCCCGGGTGGTACAAGATCTCGCAATCATAATCCTTGACCACATCTAACCACCTCCTTTGCCGCATATTTAGGTTAGGCTGATCCATCAAGTACTTCAAGCTCTTATGGTCTGTGTAAATCGTACAACGAACCCCATACAAGTAGTGCCGCCAAATCTTGAGGGCGAACACCACTGCCCCCAACTCCAAATCATGTGTGGGGTACCTCGTCTCGTGAGGCTTCAACTGCCTCGATGCATATGCTATCACATGTCCCTTCTGCATCAGTACCGCTCCCAGTCCTAAAATCGATGCATCACAGAATACCACAAAACCTTCCATCCCTTCCGGAAGAGCTAATACCGGAGCTTCACACAACCTCTGGCGAAGCGTCTCAAAGGAGGTCTGCTGCTCGGGACCCCATAAAAATGCAACACCCTTCCGGGTCAATCTGGTGAGTGGAACCGCAATCTTGGAGAAATCCTTAATAAACCTCCGATAATACCCTGCCAACCCAAGGAAACTCCGGATCTCAGAAGGTGACCTTGGCACCTCCCACCTCATCACTGCGTCAACCTTGGCCGGATCGACCAATATCCCCTTCTGGTTAACGAGATGTCCCAGAAACTGGACCTCCCGCAACCAGAAATCGCACTTGGAAAACTTTGCATAAAGTTTCTCCGATCTCAAAACTCCAAGAACCTCCCTCAAATGCTCCTCGTGCTGCTCTCTAGATCTCGAATATACCAGAATATCATCAATGAACACAATCACCGACCGATCCAACATCGGCCGACATACCCTGTTCATGAGGTCCATGAACACAGCCGGGGCATTGGTGAGCCCAAAAGGCATCACCACAAACTCATAATGCCCATAACGCGTCCTGAATGCTGTCTTCTGGACGTCCTCGTCCCGCACTTTCACCTGATGATAGCCCGACCTCAAATCAATCTTGGAGAACCAAGATGCTCCCTGTAACTGATCGAATAAATCGTCGATCCTCGGCAACGGGTAACGGTTCTTGACCGTCAGCTTATTCAATTCCCGGTAATCAATACACATGCGATGCGAGCCATCTTTCTTCTTCACAAACAGGATGGGTGCTCCCCACGGCGAGCTACTCGGCCGAATAAACCCCTTCCCCAGCAGCTCCTGAAGCTGCGAGGATAACTCTTGCATCTCTGGAGGCACAAGGCGATACGGCACCTTAGCGATAGGCGCGGCTCCCGGAACCAAATCGATACCAAACTCCACTTGCCTCACGGGAGGCACACCTGGTAACTCTTCGGGAAAGACATCTGGAAACTCACGCACCACCGGAAATTCATCCACCGAACTCGGTCTCTCGGAGATCACTCGCGTATCCATCACATACGCCACAAAACCCTTACAGCCCTGCTGTAAACACTGCCTCGCCCTAGCAGCCGAACAAAAGGCTGATCCAGAACGTGTACCCTCGCCGTAAACTGAAAGAACTCCCCCACTAGGATCTCGTATAGTCACCAGCTGATGCTCGCAATCGATAACCGCACCGAATCGGCTCAACCAGTCCATGCCCACTATAACACAAACATCACCCATCGCAATAGGAATCAGGTCGATCGGGAACTCAACCCCAAAAATCTCCAATACACATCCTCGGAAGACCTCTGTGGCACAAATCACTCTGCCGGCGGCTATGGAAACCCGCAGGGGCCGACTCAGTGCCCCACGACTAACACTGATATGCTGACTAAATGTCAAAGATACAAAAGATCGACTCGCACCCGAGTCAAATAACACTAAAGCAGGTACAGAATTCACAAGGAAGGTACCTATGCATAGCATAATATAAGCATAATATCTCAACACCATAAATAAATAATAAAAAGGAAGCGTACCAGCCACAACGTCGGGTGCAGCGCGGACCTCTTCCGCAGTCAGCTGAAAGGCTCTCCCCCGAGCCCTCGGTGCCTCGGCCTTCACGGGCCGACTCTCTGTAGCAGTAGCTCTGATGGCGGCGGGAGCAGACCCTTGAGATGCTCCGCGCAACAGCGGACACTCTGCCTTCCGGTGTCCGGTCTGGTTGCAGTGGAAGCACACCGCAAATCCCTTGGGGCAGTCCTTGGCCATATGCCCCTCCTTGCCACATTTGTAGCAAGACCCTGCTCGACAGACTCCATCGTGACGCTTGCCGCACTTTCCACAAGTGCGGCCCTTCTGGCTCCCGGGTCTGGGATCAGTGGGCTTGGCCCGCTTGGCTGCCGGCTGGGACTGTGCCGGCCGCCGATCCCTCCCCAGAGACTCCGCCTCCTCCCTGGCCTGAGTCTCAAGCTCAATCTCCCTCTTCCGAGCATTTACCTGAAGCTCGGCAAATGTCCGATACGAGGAGTTCGCAGTGAACTCCCGAATATCCCGTCTCAGAATGCTCAGGTAACGGCTCATACGTGCCTGCTCGGTGGACACGTGCTCAGGGCAGAACATCGCCCTCTCATGAAACTTCCTCGTAATCGCTGTAACTGACTCGGTACCCTGCTTGAGGGTCAGAAACTCCTGTGCCAGACGCTCCCTCTCCACCCGAGGGACGTACTCATCTCGGAACATGGTAGTGAACCTCTCCCAGGTCACTGCCGAAAGCTCAGTCGGTGTGAAGTGCGCCGTCACAAACTTCCACCATTCCTTCGCTCCCAAGCGAAGCTGGTTCAGCGCGAACCGAACCTTCAAATGCTCAGGGGACGAGCAAGTGAAGAAGCATCCCTCCATATCAGATATCCACCTCATAGCTGCCACTGGATCCTGCGTACCATCAAACTCTGGTGGCTTGGTGTTGCTGAACTCCCTAAACAATGTCGCATCACCTCCCTGGGGTCTTGCCGCAGCAATCGCTGCGGTAGCCGCTGCAACAGCAACCTCAGAAAGAGCGGCATAGCGCTCGTCAAATGTCTTAATCAATGCGGTCTTAATAGACCCGAACATCTCTGGTATCTCAGCTCTGATGACCGCAACCACCTCCTCATGAATGATCTGTCGAATCTCCTCATCACTAGCTCTGGCATCCTCCGGCATGTGACGTGTCCTCACCATGATCAACCTCTGAAATACAACATGCGAAAATTAGAATTCACTCGAACACCCTTACATTCGACAATTCACCCCTCCTTGATTCTTGGTATCCCAAGATTCTTATTTGGACTGTGTACCGCACCGGTGCTTTCAGTAGTACGGGCCCAATACTACTGTCCGCACCGTCTCAGTACACACCCCAAATCTTTCTCTTCGGACCCCAATCCCCAAGTACTCTATTATACTTAAATCACTTTGAAATAGATCTCACACAAAGCCCTAGCTGCTACCTAATTACTCTCAGCATCTCATAGCAGCTCACCCCTCCCTAGGCTAAGGCATCACAAAACAGGCCACTCTAGTCCTATTAGCAATACCTAGCCTACTCTAGCATGCAAACACATCACATTAATAATAATTATCACATAATATAAAGGTATTTTGGGAATTCACCGTTCGGGCGCTGACTGATCGTACACACGTTTCTTCCTGGAAAATCTTTTACTCTTAGAAGATTTTGGTTTTTATTTTGAAAATATCTCTTCAGTTCCTCAGTTTGAGTTCAAATACCCCCGAAGGTGTACCCGAATCCCTCAAACCAAGGCTCTGATACCAATTTGTAACACCGAAAATTTCAAACAAAATTTTTCAATTTTTTTTATAAAACATAATTCCATCGATGTTCATAAAAACAACCATTTTAATTATCCAACAAAACAGTACAAAATCCCAAGATCATAATATCAAGCTCCGAACGTGTGTGTATACGGATCAAGTCGGCGCCTTCCCGCGGTCGTCACTAGTACCTGAAACAAATAACATCAACACTGTAAGCACAAGGCTTAGTGAGTTCCCCAAAATACCACATATAACACATATTAGCCACTCTAGGCTATAACTCTGTGGGTCCGTGCACCCAAACTCTGTGAACCCTCAGGTTCTAGCTCTGATAAACATGCACCACATAAATCACATAGAAATCATGCAGTACAACACACAACATACATAGCATACACATACTCTATCACATAACTCTGGTTACCTACTCAAGGTAAAGTATAGTGAGAAGACTCACCTCGCGTGTCTCGGTAAATCGTAAACCTGAAATCGCTAATCACTCGATCTGCCGAGCTGTAGTCCCCCTATAGCACAATACATCTCTAATTAACACTTTCCCAACTAGGGTTGACCATACTATAACAAGTCAATCCAGGTCAACACTGGTCAACGGTCAACGGTCAACTTTGACCGGACTCGGCGAGTACCAAGGCGACTCGGCGAGTCTGGGCGTATACACCAATTTCCCTGGAATCCTCCCTTGACACGTCGAGCATTCACTCAACTCGACGAGTTCCACCTGGCATGAGTTGTGGGGCCACCACGACTCAACTCGCTGAGTCTCAAAACAACTCGGCGAGTCCAGTTTGACTCAATCCACCGGTCCATTCTGACTCCCCCTTGACTCACTGAGTCCACCCTCCCCAACTCGGCGAGGCCACTCACTGTGTGGTCGGGCAACATTCATGCTACTCGCCGAGTCTGTTCTTCGGACTCGGCGAGTCCGTGCCATGCACTGACTCAATCTTGCTCTAAAGGTCAGATCCAGTCCATTAATCCATAGATCCAGTCCCTCCAAGCTCATTTAGCACGTAAAGTTACAATCTTGATGCACATACAACCTCTATATGACCATATATGATGTTTTTGACTCATTTACTACAACACAAGGTCATGGACTCCATTGTCATACATAAAGCTTGATGAGTGAGGCTCTCTGGACCTCTATAGGTCCAGATCCATAACCTCAACTCAAGGAGGGAACCAATGGGCACCAAATCATCCCATAAATGACCATCATAAGCCCTAATTTGCATAATGCTTCACCAAACAGGAAATAGTCCGAGATCATACCTCTAGAGTGATGATCTAAGCTCCAAATCCACGAAATAGCAACCTCCTTTGCTTCCTCTTGCCTAGAGTCTCCTTCATCTTGCTAAATAACACACACAAGGTCAAGAAATGCTCCTTTCTCTTCACAAATCGCTCAAGAACACAAGGGTCTCTCACTGAGGGTTGGGTGAGCACAAATGACGGCCATAAGGCCCTTTAAATAGGCCTCAAACCCGGAAATTTAGGGTTTCATTGCACAGCGCAGACTCGCCGAGTCCATATCCTGGACTCGCCGAGTCCAGGCGCGCTCCATTGCCCAAATCTGCGTCCCTACTCGGCGAGTCTGAGCTCCAACTCGCCGAGTCCCCCTCACAATACCACAAAATTAAATTTACAAGATACCTGGTAAAAATCCGGATGTTACAGTATTGTTCATATTATATTATTTTCTTTGATGCTAAAAAAACAAAAACAACAAATTTTCTAAAGAATATCTATTACAATAATATGGAGGACTAATGATAAGAAAATATCAAGTATTTCTCCATAATTTTCTAATTTGCCAATTATCACTAGGAAAAGGGTCATTACTATTTGAATAGTAAAAACCAGTCTGAGTAACGTACCAATAACATCTATTCATACTAAACAAATCACTACCGCATAACCTAATTATATCCTTATTGAAAACAGGAACCTATACTTGCTATCGTATATCGTTACTATTATCTGCAAGCCAGTAAAATCGATAATTATAACTAGTCGTATCCCAGAAATTCATACGAAATTTCCAAGAAAGCTGTTCACCAAGCCTGAGTAGCTGCGTTCCTTGTTCATCACAGCCCACAACTAATTCAGGAAGATTTACGTTGGTGATGGTAATTTTGTATGGTTCAAGCCATTTGCTCGAAGCCGGAGCTTTGATTTTAGAGCGACTATCAAGACCCTATACAAAGATAACAAGATGGATCATAACACAACACATAAGCAAGAATACCATTTTAACTGCTACATATGTTCTGATATATATATATATATATATATATATATATATATATATATATATATATATATATATATATATATATATATATATCCGTATACTAATAAAATAGTAGCTCTTTTGCCGTGCGTCACCATTCTAGATATTTTAATTAATGTGTTGCCACTTGTCAATCTATTAGTTTTCCATTTTAAATTTATTAGATCTTCTCATTAATGTGATTCTATTTAAAATTATTGTTTTCATTAATTCACAAATAAAAAATATCTAATATATATTAAAAAATAATTTTATATATTTATTTTTAATCAATGATTATAATTTCACATAACTAATAAAAATATCTCTTAAATCAATAATTTATTTAAAATAACTTATTAATAATTTTGAATTTTTACTATAAAATTTTGATTAATTTTATAACCGTGGTTCCCACGGGTTATATATATATATATATATATATATATATATATATATATATATATATATATATATATATATATATATATATATATATATATATATATATATATATATTACAATACAAAAGCCAATAGTCATATAAATGGTATCTATATAGTAATCAATTGTCGACCATATTTGTTTTAATGATATCTAATGTAATTATAATAAATGTAAAATAAATTATTAGATTATAAATATTTAATTATATTTTTGTGAAAAATATATTATTGAGCATTTAATATTATCAATAAATTGTCAAACATGGAACTTGATTTTTCTTCTTTTTGTAAGAAGAAAATAAATAAAACTAATTAACTAATTAATTAAACTTTCCTTGTGGTTACATCAATATATCCGTTAAATGCTTGAAGGTGGACCTTGGTTTTCATTACATTCTAAGTGCATTCTATACATACATATTTTTTAAAATTTAAATTTTTACGAGAGTCCTTGCATGACACCCTATTTATATATTATAAAGATGGAACATCTATATCAATTTAAAGTCTCAATCATGAGTTTTACAACAAAATATTCATTTTTTCTATATCATACGGATTTGATAGTCCTTCAAAAATCAAAACATCTCCTACAAGAAAATGAGTTTAACCATACATAATCAATGTAATTGATCAAAATATTGTGGACATTATTTATTATTGTTATGCCCCGGGACAAGATATATTATCACATGGCGATATCGTTACATGAAAATTTAACTAGTCAACAAGTTTAACTAGTGGGTATTAGGCTAATATAAATTATAAACTAACTGAAAATATTATAAGTTTTCGACCGTATTTGGTTGAGTGATATGTTGTGTAACCAACGGTCATGTATAATCACCACGATGCAATCACGTCATTATATTCTAATATAATACTACCGATACAATTATTGGAAAAAAGTTCACCATAAAAAAAAATTAGTTCGAATTGTGCAAGTGATGCTGCTTTTTTCTCAAAGTTTTTTTTTTTTTTTAAATTATTTACAAAATTAATGAAAAACATATTTTATTTGGTTTTTCGTATTTATTTTTCAATAATTTAATTGTTTTTTTCACTTTTTTGATCTTCAAAATGAGTGGCTATGATTGTGTATCAATATCACAAAAACTCATGGTCTTAGATAGACCTTTAAGTCTCTCTCTCTCTCTCTTTCTCTCTCTCTCTCTCTCTCTCTCTCTCTCTCTCTATATATATATATATATATATATATATATATATATATATATATATATATATATATATACATTTTTTTAAGAGATGCTCTATTTTTTAGTACATTTTGTTGTAAAAGCTCTTTTTAAAACTTTAAGATGTATGTATCATAAGATAGTAAGATAAGATATATACGTGTGTATGTGTGTGTGTGTGATATATATATATATATATATATATATATATATATATATATATATATATATATATATATATATATATATATATATATCGGATGAGCAACGAGCCGGACGCCACCAGACCGGCGGCTAGAAGTACAAAAACCATGAATTACCTGACCCAAAAAAACAAACCGTTATTGGGTGTATTAGTTATGGGATGAATCGGTTCTAGTTATGTGTTTTAAATCGGGTTTCAGATTTTGGATCGAATTAGAAAAAAGAAACTGAATTTCTTAGAAAATAATAGTAGATAGAGTTACTTCATTGTAACTTTAAAGAAATAAGCAATATACATTAATTAATAATTCAACATCATTATCTATATATTATAAACTTATGTTAATAACAATAAAGTGAATTAAGGTGAAAATGTTTTCTTGACGGCAAGGGGTAAATCGCGTATTTCGGGTACAATCCGGTACAAACCAGAAACCAGATTATTGGTAAAAACTAAATCCGAAAACCAGCCCACAAATATAAATATCTGGTCGAGATTAGGTCATGGTTTTATTCCTGTCTGCTCCGGTCCAACATATATATAAGATTTTTAATGTGAAAAGTTGGTTACAATAAACATTAAGTCTGATTCTATTTCGTAGTTTCTTTAGTTGGTTCCTATTCTAGGAGGTTTTCTCAAAGGTCAATGTTGTTATAGATCATGTTGGAATGTATACCTTATATGTGTTAGAGTGTTCTTCATATTATATTATTGTCTTTGGTGCAAAGAAATTAAAACAACAAATTTTCTTTAAGATTAAAGAATATCTATTACAATGATATCGAGGACTAATGATAAGAAAATATCAAGTATTGGTCCACAATTTCCTAATTTGCCAATTATCACTAGGAAAAGGGTCATTGGTATTTGAATAGTAAAAACCAGTCTGAGTAACGTACCAATAACATCTATTCATACTAAACAAATCACTACCGCACAACCTAATTATATCCTTATTGAAAACAGGAACCTCTACTTGGTATCGTATATCGTTACTGTTATCTGCAAACCAGTAAAATCGACAATTATAACTAGTCGTATCCCAGAAATTCATACGAAATTTCCAAGAAATCTGTTCACCAGGCTTGAGTAGCTGCGTTCCTTGTTCATCACAGCCCACAACTAATTCAGGAAGATTTCCGTTGGTGATGGTAATTCTGTATGGTTGAAGCCATTTGCTCGAAGGCGGAGCTTTGATTTTAGAGGGACTATCAAGACCCTGTACAAAGATAACAAGATTGATCATAACACATAAGCAAGAATACCATTTTAATAATACCATGTTCGATATAAAGTTTTCTTGTTTAACTTCTACATATGTTCTCATGATATATATATATATATATATATATATATATATATATATATATATATATATATATATATATATATATATATATATCCCTATACTAATAAAAGAGTAGCTCTTTTGCCATGTGTCAACATACTAGACATTTTAATTAATTTGTTGCCACTTGTCAATATATTAGTTTTCCATTTTAAATTTATTAGATCTTCTCATTAATGTGATTCTATTTTAAATTTTAATTTTTTAATTATTGTTTTCATTAATTCACAAATAAAAAATATCTAATATATATTAAAAATTAATTTTATATATTTTTTTTAATCAATGATTATAATCTCACATAACTAATAAAAATATCACGTAAATTAATAATTTATTTAAAATAAATTATTAATAATTTTGAATTTTTACTATAAAATTTTGATTAATTTTATAACCGTGGTTCCATGGGTTATAAACTAGTATATATATATATATATATATATATATATATATATATATATATATATATATATATATATATATATATATATATATATATATATTGATATTAATTACAATACAAAAGTCAAGAGTCATTTAAGTGGTATTTATATTGTAATCAATTTTCAACCATATTTGTTCTTATGATATCTAATGTAATTATATTAAATGTAACATAAATTGTTAGATTATAAATATTTAATTATATTTTTGTGAGAAATATATTATTGGGCATTTAATATTATCATTAAATGGTCAAATGTGGAATTTGATTTTTCTTCTTTTTGTAAGAAGAAAATAAATAAAACTAATTAACTAATTAATTAAACTTTCCTTGTGGTTACATCAATATATCCATTAAATGCTTGAATGTGGACCTTGGTTTTCATTACATTCTAAGTGCATTCTATACATAAATATTTTTTATAATTTAAGTTTTACGAGAATGCTTGCATGACACCCTATTTATATATTATAAAGATGGAACATCAATATCCATTTAAATTCTCAATCATGAGTTTTACAACAAAATATTCATTTTTTCTATATTATATGGATTTGAAAGTCCTTCAAAAATCAAAACATCTCCTACATGAAAATGACTTTAAGCATACATAATCAATGTAATTGATCAAAATGTTGTGGATATTATTTATTATTGTTATGCCCCGGGACAAGATATATTATCACATGGCGACAACGTTACATAAAAATTTAACTTGTCAACATGTTTAACTAGTGGGTATTAGGCTAATATTAATTATAAACTAACTGAAAATGTTATAAGTTTTCGACCATATTTGGTTGAGTGATATGTTGCGTAACCAGCGGTCATGTGTAATCACCACCACGATGCAACCACGTCATTATATTCTTATAGAATACTACCGATACAATTATTGCAAAAAACTTCACTATAAAAAAAATTAGTTCGAATTGTGCAAGTGATGCTGCTTTTTTGTCAAACTTTTTTAGTTGTTTTTTTTTTAAATTATTTACAAAATTAATGAAAAACATATTTTATTTGATTTTTTGTATTTATTTTTCAGTAATGTAATTGTTTTTTTCACTTTTTTGATCTTCAAAATAAGTGGCTATGATTGTGTATCAATATCACAAAAACTCATGGTCTCAAATAGACCTTTTAGTCTCTCTCTCTCTCTCTCTCTCTCTCTCTCTCTCTTTCTCTCTCTCTCTGACAACCCGAAATTTCCATTATGTATAAACAATAACACTTCAATAGAAGTTATATCAGTCACAGTAAACTTTCAAACTTTTCCGTATAAGTTTAAGTAATTTAGGGTTTACACTTCGGGAAATATCAGGAGAGTGGATGCACTAGAGTTTTGTGCAACACTGTTATTCCAACACTCTATTATATTAGAGATCATTTCGGGAATAAAATATTTTCTGCCAAAAATATCAGGACTATAAATAGAATTCTGAACCAAATTCATTCATTATTCGCCTTTCCAACTAGAGAAAAGCCATTTTCTCTCTCACGAATCTTCGGGTTTTTATCCCAAAACGTGAGTACCTCTTGCTAGTAGTGTTAGATAGCGTAATATGTGTTTATAACATGATTTAGATGGCTAAATCACTAGATTTAGGAGTTTACTCCCCAAGGTGTTCTTGGGCGGTAAACTCCTGAAACAAAGCCTAGACCTGTCCCCGTGATATGATACTACTTTGGGCTTGTATAGAAGTGTATTAGGGACAAGAAAAAATCAAAGAGTCACCCCAGTTTGGGAGTTCACGGCCCAAGAGGATCTTGGACCATGAACTCCAAAATCATGCATAAAAGGGTGTTTTTAAGGCACCTAAATCCTTAGGCATTTACATAGAATTGTTCCCATTTAATCAAGGGCCTTAAACACATCAAAAACACCCCTCAAAGTGAGTTCACAGACCTAATAAGGTTCTTGGGCCGTGAACATCAAACAAAGACACCAAAGTGTGCCAAAGGCCTTGATATGCTTGGAATAAAAGTTTGAGACCTATAATACATGTGAATAAGACTTGAAAGCATCAAAAACACCCATCCTTAAGAGTTTACGGCCGCAAACTCTAAGGGAAATGGCCTTAGGGCTGTAAACTCCTCAAAGGGGTGTTTATATGCCTTAAACCCTTCCAAGAATTTAACCACCAAGTTGGAATAATTCTAGGGATCATTTGGGACTTCAAAACACAAAATATCACCAAGATTGTGAGTTCACGGTCGTAAACTCAAGAGTTTACAACCGTGAACTCCATGTGTGATGATATATGGAGAGTAAACTCAAGTATAGGGTCCTTTGGAACCCTAAACCCAAGTACCTTGTCCCACAATAGCTTAGATGCAATCCTTAGGGCTTAGAACACTTATATAAAGTGTTTATTACGTTCTAGGATGTCTTAACATTATCAATTAGTAAATAAGTCTAATTGAGTGCATATATGTGTGATTATATGTTCATTAGGATCGTAGTGTGTGTACAACTCCTCACTTGACACCTAACAATCCTGCACCATCTAATTCATCCAAACCACCATCTACAGGTGAGTTCATACCCCTTAATAAATGTTTTAAATGATTTTAAATGCTTTAATGGGGGGGGGGGGGGGAATACAAGTAGAAAACAGTATGTTATTAAATCAATCTTATGTATTTTTATAACTATGTTTTCACTCAGTAGATTTCACATACTTCAAAAGGTGACACATGAAATGGTTTTCTATCTTAAAATACCTTGATAACAAAAGTATTAGTTTTGAAATGTTTATTACAATGACATCAAGTCACTCTTAATTATTGTTCAAAACTCCTAGATATCTTGCAAAACCATTATTTTTACCTTCTTGAGCAAAACTACACTTATACGCATATGTTCTTATATATGTATTGATGTTACAGTTTCCATCCTTCGTTCAGTTTCCCACACCCTAGTGTATCGAGGGTGCGTAAATCTACTTGAACAACCAATTAATTTCCAGTTAATTATCATAGGGATAGTTAGAAGAAACAAAACATTATTCCTATTACAAGGAATCACACAAGATTCAGTTCATTCATGAGTCTTTACGAGTACATTACCTGACACATGAGTACCTTTACACACGCTTACATGATACATGAATACGCTTACATGAACACATTACCTGAATACCTTTACGTAGATACATCTACCTGTGTATACTTACATGAATACTTGAAACTCGATTCGTAAATATAATTTATTAGTACCTTCAGTAAATCATCCATCCCATCCCAGTTCAACGGGAGTTAGTTACGGGATTAACCATTCCTGGAACCACTGTGCGCTACAGAGGTTAATTGGACAATCTTCGGATGTTCATTAGGTTGTTATTACTTATATTAGGAGTCAGTTACGGGATTAACCATTCCTGGAACCTACTGTTAGCTACAGAGGTTAATTGGACAATCTTCGGATGTTCATTAGGTTATCTATTTCGCTTACAGCGATGTAGAGTCAGTTACGGGACTAACCATTCCTGGAACCTACTGTTCTCTACAGAGGTTAATTGGACAATCTTCGGATGTTCATTAGGTTATACCTTTCGCTTCGGCGATGTCGTGTTAGTCCTGGTAATCCAGGGATAACACTTACATGGTTATACTTTTTCCTGTTTACTTTATTTTGTGATACTTTCACATAAACGAGGAGTTAGACTAAGTACTCCAGTACTAGTTAATAGAAAGGAAAAACTATCATTTTACTTACAGAACATTCTGGGCTTGGTAGAAGACTATCATATACTTTTTCCTGTTTACTTTATTTTTTGATACTTTCACATAAACGAGGAGTTAGACTAAGTACTCCAGTACTAGTCAATAGAAAGGAAAAACTATCATTTTACTTACAGAACATTCGGGTCTTGGTAGAAGACTACATTTCATACTTGTAGGAAATAAGGGATTTTGTAGGATTTTCAAACTTATATCAATTGTTACATTTAAAGATTTGCCAAACAATCATGACAGTTTTCCAAACAAGACAATGACACTTAAATACTTATGAATTCACTAGCTTTAGGCTGATACTGGCTTTCAAAATAACTTGTATTCTCAGGTCACCAGTTAGATAGGTACGATGTCCTGGCCTTGAGAAGACGGAGCACAGTCAAGACTCATCATATTTTGATTATTCATTTTTATTGTTGTACATTATGAAAGAACACACATGTATTAAAACTTTACCATTTAATACAATGGATGATGTTGCTGCTTCTTTACTACTTTACACTGTTATGATACTTCACTTGACATCCTCCACCCCGGAACGTTTCCGCCGTTCTTGGTTTTGGGGTGTGACAGATTGGTATCAGAGCATTGTTTATAGTGAATTAAGTATATCAACCCATAAAAGATATACTAACTATAAACACATTGGGATTAAAACACTCTGTCTAAGAGTTTATACGTTTAAATAATAAAACATTTAACAAAGTATGCGTGCCTGCATTCATACTAAAATCTGTGTCACAATGACAAGAACAAAAGTATTGAGATTGTTAAATATCACAGGTAAGCTCGGGGATGTATGGTCAGTCTTGGGAGTGGCATAGCCTGATCAACTATGCTGTTCCTAGGAGTGATTAGCACATGCCCAAGAATGGTTGTGATATGGCAACAAGTCTAAAAACTTACCAACATTACCACAATGAGAACATTATAACAGAACCTAAATCTAAAATACCATAGGGGTGTTTTGTTTTACTATAAGTACTGTATACTTGAGAGCTAAAATGGAATCTTCATTTCCTAAGTTGATAATTGCTAAGTGGATATGCTAAAGTTATATGTAACTAGGATGTTATAGACTTAGAATCGGTGAAATTTTTTTCTTTACCCCTATTCCTCGTGAATTTGGAGTTGAGGTCACTTATTCAAAGGCCTATCCTGTGTTGATTATATATAACTGGTATGCACTTTACAAATAGCGATGGAACTAATGAAGATTTCCTAAATAATTATCTAGATAGTTCGTCTAATAATTATTTTCTTACCCCAATTCTCACGTAGATAACTTGGATGGATTCCATCCCCACGGCAACCTGTTCCTTCCGAACGAAGTGATTGCTGGATGGTTTGGAGAAGAACTAGATGATGATCATCCAATCCCTCTGAATGATCACCGTGCTGAAGACCTTTCAGACGATGCCATCTCCGAACCCAAGGTTGAGAACCTACCCCAGGCAGCTCCCTTTCTAATTTCTAACCCTCGTCCGGCTTTTCATGGCCCGACGCCTGAGTGGGTGGAATGTTTGGAAACATGGAGTCAAGGACAAGATCATCCCATGCCATTTAATGGTGACCGAAGCTTCTATGACCTGAGCAATTGGGGCTCAGTGGACAGAATCATGCCAATTATGATCCGAAGAGTTGCCCGAAATGAAATTCAGGGCAGGACAGCTCTACAACGTATCACAGAAGTTGATACAAATGGAGGAATGCATATGCTTCACACCAGTCGCCTTGAAAATCCTAGTGAGAGGTCTGAGAGAGACCATGAAACCGTATTGCAAGCACTAGCTGAATCACAAGACGAAGTCATGGAACTTCGAGTACGCCAGAGAGTGTACGAAAGACAGGTCAAACTGAGCCCCAGACAACTGGCCAAACTGAGAGTTCACCAGAGGGATGACTGTCGCTAGTAGTAGATACTTTACTTTATATTCCTTGTTAGAAAGTGAAGAGATTTAAACAAACCTTTAATCTATAAAAATCGATTAGATCTTGAACAAGTAACTAAACAATGACGATATGAACACAATAAAAGAACAAGACAAGATTGAATCAAACGTGTCGAATGATTAAACAAAATCCTCAGAAGAGCTCGATTAAGAACATCAACTGTAGAGGATTGGAAGGTTACAAGTATGATCAAAGAAACCTGTTGTCGTCTAGATGTATCGCTATTTTCAGATCTCTAAAACCTTAACTTAATATGCATGCAAGCATAAGCTTATATACAAAGCATAAAAGACATACGGTTGGACAGGCCCAAACCGTAATACAAAGAATTGTAAACAAACGAGCCCAAAAGACGCAATCTTCTAAGCCCAACAATCTCCCCCTTTGCGTCAATTTGGGGCGAGATCTTCACTCTGTCTTCAAAGCAGATGGCTTCTTTACCGTTTGAAAAATTTTCGGTATCAAAGCTAGAATATGATGCCTGAAGGTAATATACCAACGAAGCATATCTGTAAAGTTCTTCTTATCTGCTGTTGTATTCTGTTTGCATCGGTGAATGATATTGATGATGTGCTCCAGACATTCTGTAGAGAACAGATGCTTGTCTACCAACGCAAACAGAAACTTGTGCTTATCCCCCCTTGTGAACATAACTGTCAGATTGGAAGAATCAATCTGCCCCAACTTCATTTTATGGACATCTCCGGTTTTGGAAGTGGGCTTGACAGTCGGTTTCTTATTCATCACCTTTGCTATTTCCTGATCCATAGTGGCCAGCTCATGGACATAGGAAGCCAACATTCTTTTAAGATGAGAAAGAATTGGTTCATATTCTCTCTGGTTGGAGAGAAGAATGTTGTATAGCAAGATCCAATCGTGGGGGTTCAGACTGGGAAGATCTGCCAGAGAAATAAGATGTTCGGTGTTGGCAGTTCCTCTGTTGATTTTGAAATTGACGTTTACAAATTTCCCAGCCTGGGTTGGTTTCAGTACCTTGACTCTTATAATTTTCTGGGCGCTCCAAGTCAAGTACTGAGGTTGACCGAATTTCAGATAGAAATCGATAAGTTCCCTGTCAACCTTCGGGTTCGGATGAGGGACGTTTGCAGTGACATCAAAGCAGTGAAAAGTGAAGGCTTTACGCGTAATGGGCATGTCGAACTGCGAGTCTTTGGAGTTTTCACACTCAAAAGATGCAATCGGTTCCAACCAATAAATAGAAGGAAACTCAATTGCTTGAGTGATGAGTGTGTCTCTGTCCCAATCTGGGAACAGAGTCTTTTTAGCTTGAATTGCCTCCTCATCCTCCCGGATTTTCCTTTCTCTGGCTTCTGCCTCACGAGCTATCTTCAATGTTTCATCAAGCTCTCTGTCCCGTTTCTTGCGTTGAAGAGCTTCAGTAATGGTTTCATCTGATTCTGATTCGCTCTCAACTAGGACATGTTTACCAGAACCCGAAGCTACATTACCCTTCGGTTCTTGTTTGGACATACCTTCCTCTCCCCCTTGTCTCGGAAGAACATGCTTCTCCGAGACACCCTTCATTTCACTTAGGATAGTGATCGCCGGAAGGAGTTTCGCCTGGAGATGCTGACGAATAGTGAGGGTTAGGAAGGGATCATGGGAGTCAAGAACACCGGTTAACATATTTTTAACGTCACCAGCGCAACTCTGAAGAACTGCCCGTTGAGTTTGAAGTAAAGTGATTTCTTGTTGTGCCTGGGCCAGTTGAACTTTCTGTAAGTCAATAGTTGCCTGGTGCTTGATAACTTCTTCCTTCAGGGTGCTCTCGGCTGCTAAAGAGGCAAAACGTGAATCCAAAGATTTGAGAATTGAAGTGGATTCAGTTTTGAGGTCAGCACGCAGAGCCTCAAATTTCCTGGTTTCTCCCTGAAGGGTGGCTGCGAACGAGTCTACTGACGCTTGAAATTTGGAAGCATTTGAATCAGCATGAGCCTTGAGAGAATCAAGAAAGATCTGAGTTGTATGAACAACCTCAGAAACTTCCTTAGTGGCTTTGGAGCATGAGGCTGCTGAATTGTCTACAGCGTCAGTGGAGCGATCCAAGGCTTCGGTGTAAGTCTGGATTGCTGACTCGATGAAAGCCTTCAGCACAGCACCCCCATATGCTTTACTGTCAGCCAGCAGACTGTCGAGTTTTGCGTGAATCTCTTGAAGTTGCTGACTTAACACAGGGGTATCTGTATCGGTGTCGGTAGGGATCCGGTAAGGGCTGTAATAGATGGAATCAAATTCATCATCATCACCCCCTAGGGTAGCACCGGAGTTGGAAGATGGAGAAGGGGAGGATTGAGGGTTGATGACCGGGGTTTCAACCACAGAAGCAGCCCCCGTATCAGATACGTTGACCGTTACTGGTGGTTGGGTTGTGGTTATGGTGATAGATTCTGTGATAATAGGTTGGGGAATAGAAGATGAAGGTTGAGAAATGGTGAAGGGAATAGTGGTTTCGGTTGTGGTTTGGGGAATTGATGTTGGAACAGAACTTGAGATGTTCTGTTTGGGTGATTGGGTTGGGGTTGGAAATTTTGGGGAAGTAGGAGGAGAAGGAGATTTGGTAATTTGGGGAGATTTAGGTGGGGTAGGTGAGTTTTGTGGAGACGAAACGGGTGCAGTTTCGGGTTGAGGATTAATATCTGGTGGGGTAGGTGAGTTTTGTGGAGACGAAACGGGTGCAGTTTCGGGTTGAGGATCAACATCTTCTGTTTCGGATGGTGCATTCTGTTTTGATTCAGAAGGAGATCCTTTGGCTCTTTTAGCCATCTTCTTGACCTTTTTCGATCTCGGCTGAGAAGGTGCCTCTGCCTCGGATTTGCGTTTGGAGGACCTTCTCTTTTTCTCCTTGTGGGGTGCGGGTTCCTTCATCTCAGCCTTCTTCTTTTTGCTCGCTCTTTTGCCTCGATTAGCAGGCTGATCCAGAGCCTCAAGAGTTGCACGTTGTTCCTCGGAAAGAACCCTAGGAGGCAGGGGGGTTCTGGAGCTGTAGTCCGCCATAATCTTGCTGTGGGGCGTGACACATCTGTACATGGACTCAGGGATTAGTCCATAGTGGAGGAACTTACTTGGATCTGAGAGAATGATTTTCTTGGTGTGGTATGTGGCAATTGAAGCCATAAGAACATCCTTCATGACAGGGATGTCAAGAGAATCAATGGCTCTCCTGGTGATGAGGGTCCAAAACCTGGCGCATGAAATTTCTGAGTGCCTTGCGGTAGAGTTGAGACTCTGAACCACTTGAGACCAGAGAATCGACCCATAGTCCAGATTGATCCCGTTGTAAAGCCCATACAGCATTGTGAGAAATCCTTTGCTAGTGGTGTCGGAACCACCACATCGCTCCGCTAAACCCTTAATTAAAAGGGTAAGCAATCCATTCCACTGAGATGGAAGACATGATTTCTTGACTTTGCCAACAGATGTTAGAACATCTTTATACCCCATCTCGTACATCATCTTAAAGATCTGGGCGGTTGTGATGAAGTCTGGTGAAATAACAGAAGCATCTACGGCAAGCCCTAGAAGAGAGCAAAACCGTGCTTTGGAAACGGAAGTCTTCTTGTCGTGAATAGAGAAATAGATACGGTCTTTGTGTTTGTCATAGCTTGCGGTGGAGTAGACTTGAGATAGCAGGGACATAGGAACTGCCTCCACCTGCGTTAATGCCAATACCAATGGGGAATATGTGAGGCATTCCACCACGTAGAGCATATATGAGTCATAGACGTATGGAGACAACTCTATGATCATGTTCTGATTTGGTTTGATTGCAAGAAAAGAAGAAGAAGCAGACTGATCGTGAGTGGAAGAAGAAGTCGCCATTGTTGAGTTTTTGGAAGAAGATGAACAGGGGCAACTTTTTCAGAGAGATAATGCTTTGAGAGGTAACTGCCAAAGAACACGATCACGTCTTATTTATACCGTTCCCAGGAGAGAGAAAATCGTGATGATTAGGAACCCAAAACGTCGCCTGAAAAAGCGCGATTAGAAGTTATGGTGTATTCAATGAAGACGTCAGCACACGTGGGGCTGAAACGAATCCTTTGCACGCGCCCAAATCTTTTTCGTACCGTTTGAAATCCCTTGTGCCCTTGTTTGGTTACAGTTGAGACTTAGAACCATGTGCCAAACAGTAATTGGAATGTGGGAAAATAATTCCGTGCATAAGAGTGTGAAAGACAAGGAAATAAGTCTAATGTGTTTGGTAGTGCGTGTTGTCTAAATAAAAGACAGAAGGCAGAAGATTCCGGGCAAGAATCGCTTCCTTCAGAGTCAAGAAAGACCTGAAGTGTTTGTGTGGTATCCCGAGAAATACGATCAGTTGTTTTTAGAGAAACAATGAAAGGCGTCTTCTGATGATGGCTAAGAGGTGGCTGAACTCAATCCAAACATTAAGTCTTGACATAAAACTTAAGTGTTGGTAGAGTTACCTGTGAGACCGATGTGATCTGTTGAACAGGTAGGTGGGAAGTATTCTGTGATGGGAATGATATAGACAGAAATCTCAAAATAAATTAAACTGGATCTCTTTGGGAAGAAATGTCTTAGGACGAGACAGTTTCATAAAAGATCACTCATAAAGAAGATTTCCAAGTAAAAGCTTGAGTTAATAACTCACCGTCAATTCTATTTAGGTGTTGGATTTTGGGTTTCACTCAGAACGTGGTAATCGAATCTAAGATCATGAACTCAGATGTGGTGCAACCATAAGCCTCAGTGGTAAAGACCGAGAGCATCAAGGGTTACTTTGGGGAGCGAATGTAAGTGAAGAAGTTGAAGAGATGGATAAGAGACCGAAAGTACCTTCTGCTACATAAATGGGACAAAGCAGAGCAACTCATGTTTCGGATGAGTAAAAGAAGGTAGCTCTAGACCGAATATGAGAGAATAGCCTGATTGGGAAGAAACGATAGGTATGGATCGAATCATTAAGGCATGCTCAAGGTCATAGAGGCTTGAGACAACATACAGCAGCATGCTTCTAGGGACGTCTAACTAGGCTTATAAGAGAAAAACATACCTGGATGAACGTTCCATAAGGAGATACTTGAATTCACTTGAGCAAGAAGTACATATATTAGAAATATGAAATATTTTTGAAATTTTGAAATTTCCATAGAGATAAATAAATACTGAAAGACAAAATATTTTTGTTAATTTTTAATTTTCTGAAAAAGAAATAAAAACAGAAAGATAAAATATTTTTGTTAAATTTGAATTTTCTGAAAAAGAAATAAAAAAAAACAGAAAGACAAAATTTAGACAAGGAAAAGTAGTAGAGATTAGGAAAAACCGAGCGGTTTGATTGAATGAGTGCCTATCTTGTAGAGACAGAGAGAGACCGAGCGATCTGGATGATTTGGTTCCGTTATGTTACTAGAGCAGAGAGCAACAAAGCATTCTGCTAGGTTCGGTTCTTTGATTTTGCCAGAGCAGAGAGTAACCGAGCGGTCTGGTGTATTCGGTACCTTGATTGTACTAGAGCAGAGAGCAACAGAGCGTTCTGCTAGGTTCGGTTCCTTGATTTTGCCAGAGCAGAGAGTAACCGAGCGGTCTGGTTGATTCGGTTCCTTGATTGTACCAGAGCAGAGAGTAACAGAGCGGTCTGTTAGGTTCGGTTCTTGAATTTTACCAGAACAGAGAGCAACCGAGCGGTCTGTTAGGTTCGGTTCTTGAATTTTACCAGAACAGAGAGTGACAGAGCGGTCTGTTAGGTTCGGTTCTTGAATTTTACCAGAACAGAGAGTGACAGAGCGGTCTGTTAGGTTCGGTTCTTGAATTTTACCAGAACAGAGAGCAACCGAGCGGTCTGTTAGGTTCGGTTCTTGAAATTTTTTTTTTTTTTTTTTTTTTTAAATAGAGACATGAGGATTTGGGACCGATTCTGCAACCATCATGCCTAAGCCTTGCAATATCTGATTGAATGATGCTTCAGGAAGAGCTTTTGTAAAGATGTCAGCCAGCTGATCAGTGGTTCTTACGAAGTGAACTTCGACATTTCCATCTTCCACATGATCTTTGATGAAGTGATACCTTAGTGCTATGTGTTTGGTTTTGGAGTGTTGCACTGGGTTATGACAAATCCTAATTGCACTTTCGGAGTCACAATATAGTGGGATCTTCTTCATATTGAGTCCATAGTCTCGAAGTTGACTTTGGATCCAAATCACTTGTGATGTGCATGATGCGGCTGCAATGTATTCTGCTTCGGCTGTAGATAGCGACACGCATGTCTGTTTCTTGGATTGCCAGCTAACTAACTTCCCGTCAAGAAATTGACATCCACCGGTCGTGCTTTTTCGGTCGAGTCCACATCCTCCAAGGTCAGCATCAGAATAGGCTTGAACGAAGAAGCCTGAGTTGGATGGATACCAAAGACCTAAGGAGGTGGTTCGCTTGAGATATCGGAGGATGTTCTTCACTGCAAGCATGTGAGGTTCACGGGGGTTTGCCTGAAATCGAGCACAATAACACACAGAAAACATGATATCAGGTCTGCTAGCAGTAAGATACATTAATGATCCAATCATTTGACGATAGAGCGTGATATCGACAGCTGGTTTGTCTAGAGATGGGGTAAGCTTAGTGCCGAATGCCATTGGGACTTTGACTTTTGAGTCTCCCATCATACCGAACTTTGCTAGGAGAGTCTTCGTGTAAGCTTCCTGATTAATAAAGATGCCTTCGGGTCCCTGTCTTATGTTTAAACCAAGGAAAAAGTTAATAGGACCCATTGAGCTCATTTCAAACTTAGTCTCCATCAGCTTTCTGAATTCAGCCGTTAAGCTTGGATTTGTGGAGCCAAAGATGATATCATCGACATAAATTTGAACTATCATAAGGTGGTTACCTTCCTTTTTGCGAAAGAAGGTTGGGTCAACCGAACCTTGTTTGAATTTAGACATCTTTAAAAATTTTGTAAGCGTTTCATACCAGGCTCTCGGAGCTTGTTTAAGGCCGTACACAGCTTTATCCAGAATATAGCAATGATTTGGATGCTTTTCGTTCACGAATCCAGGAGGTTGCTCTACGTACACCGTCTCTTCAAGTTCTCCATTGAGAAATGCACACTTGACGTCCATTTGGAAAACTTCAAAGTTCTTGTGAGCAGCATAAGCTAGGAATATTCTAACAGATTCTAGCCGAGCTACTGGAGCGAAAGTCTCTTCGTAGTCTATCCCTTCCTCTTGACAATTTCCCTTGACCACCAGACGAGCCTTGTTCCGTATAACATTACCTTCCTTGTCCATTTTGTTCCTAAAGACCCATTTGAGACCAACAACCGAAGCATCTGGAGGAGTTGGAATTAGGCGCCAGACTTTGTTTCTTTCAAATTCGTTCAACTCGTCTTGCATTGCTTGAACCCAATCAGAGTGGTCGAGAGCAGTGTTAACTGTCTTTGGTTCAACTTTCGATACGAATGAATTGAACATGCAAAACTCTACCTTTGAAAATAAGGAAGTCTGTTTTGCCTTCAGTTGTAATCGGGTCAGAACCTTTTCAGATACATCCCCAACTACCTGAGAGACAGGATGATCTCTGGTCCATTTGATAAGAGGAGGGTAATTTGGATCAACGGTTGGGTCTAAGTCGGCATTGATTATTTCTTCTAGTTCAGATTGGCTATCATAACCGAGTGTCACATCGTCATGTTCTACCTCAGTTGGTGTACTTTGGAAGATATGAGGTTCGTGTGATTCTAGTGGACCTGAGCTTGCTGGTGTTGAGACATCTTCGGTTGAAGTTGTGGAATTTGGCTCCCCCTGGACTTGAGCATTTGGCTCCCCCTCGACTTGTGTGCATGGCTCCCCTTCGACTTGTGTGCATGGCTCCCCTTCGACTTGTGTGCATGGCTCCCCCTCGACTTGAGCACTTGGCTCCCCCTCGATTTGAGCTTCGTTGGAAGGAGAGTCGTTACAGATTGATTCTTCTTCATACATTCTCCTTGCAGCATCTTCAACAATCTGCTCCATGTGATCAACTTTGTTATCTGCTGCACCAGCTTCAGAAAGTGAAGCATTCTCTGGTTCGTCAAAGAGCTCCAGAAATGTCTCGAATAGATTAGCAACCGAGACTGTAACCATGCCATTTGGAGGAAAGATTTCCCCAGTGATATTTTCTTTAGCCTGCAGCTTCTTGACATAGTTGTCGTCAAAGGTCACATAATACGTCTCTTCAATTTTTCTTGAACGCTTGTTTAGGACCCTGTATGCCTTGGATGTGAGAGAGTAACCCAGGAAAATTCCTTCGTCGGCTTTGACATCAAACTTGTTGCGGTGTTCTTTGGAGTTGAAGATGAAACACCTTGAGCCGAACACATGAAAAAATTTCACATTTGGCTTCCTGTTGTTCAATATCTCATATGGGGTGAGTGCGAACCTTTTGTTGAGATATGACCTGTTCTGTGTAAAACAAGCAGCACAAATAGCATCAGCCCAAAAATAAAGAGGTAAAGAAGCGAAACTTAGCATAGTTCGGGCAGCTTCACACAAGGATCGGTTTCGTCTTTCGACTATTCCGTTCTGTTGTGGTGTGTAGGGAGCTGAGAAATTATGACTAATTCCCTTCTCTGCAAGAAACTCTTCAAACTCCCTGTTCTTGAATTCGAGACCATTGTCGCTTCGGATGTTGCGAACAACCTTTTTGAGTTGTACTTCAATTTGCGTAATAAACGTTTTCAGCTTTTGAGTCGCTTCAGATTTGAGCTTTAGAAAGAACACCCATGTAAATCGAGAAAAGTCATCAACGATAACAAGAATATACTTGCTACCACCGATGCTTTCGATAGATGAAGGACCACACAAATCAATATGAATTAATTCGAGTGGTTCAACAACTTTTGTATTGATAATAGATGGATGACTTTGACGACTCTGCTTTCCCATTTCGCATGCAGCACATAGATGATCCCTGTCGAACTTGAGTAATGGAAGGCCCCTTACATGACCTCCTGTAACAAGACGATTGATATCTTTGAAGTTAAGATGAGATAATCTTCGGTGCCACAACCAGCTTTCATCGGATTGCGCTTTTGACAATAAGCATACAGCTGGGTTTCCTTTGATGGGTTTCATGTTTAAGGGAAACATTTCACCCATTCGCTCTGACTTGAGAATTATTTTATTTGACTTTTTCTCTATAATTTTTGAACCTTCATCATCGAATGAGACTTTGAGACCTGTACCTCCAACCAGTTGAGATACACTAATGAGGTTGTGTTGGAGTCCTTCCACATATGCCACCTTCCTTATTGAGAAATCCCCATTGGTTATCATTCCGTATCCCTTTATGGTGCCGAAAGAATTGTTTTCGAACTTGACGTTGCCACCATTTGCAAGCGATCTGTACTCCCTAAGCTCTTCTTTCCTTCCTGTCATGTGACGTGAGCAGCCACTATCAATGTACCAGTCTTCGTCGAACTGCTCGTCACTTATAACCTGCAAAATTTAGAGAGATTTAGGAACCCAAAGTTTCTTGGGTCCACGTGAGCTTTGCATGGAAACAGGAGCAATGAGAGAGATATCAACAAGAAAAGTTCTTTTTACGAGAGTTGCTTTATCTTTCCTTTTAATGGTGTACACTTTTATTTTGTTAAGATTAGTTGAGTTAGATTCGGTCTTTGATGTGGATTTATCGACTTTCTGCTTCCACTTTTGCTCAGTTGATGAATGATATTTAGAACGAGATTGATATGAAACTGAGGATGAAGAAGAATTGGAAGAATGAAAAGAATCAGACTTAGAAGGAGACTTTAGGTGACCCTTTTGTTTTTGATCATTGGAGGGACCGACCTTAGAGTTTTGAACTCTTTTGTCTTCAGAACCGAACCTTTGTGTTCGGTTGGAGCCACCTTTGGAACCGAACCTTTGGTTCTGGTTGATATCCTTTTCAGAACCGAACTTCTGCTTTCGGTTGTTATCCTTTTGTGAACCGAACCTCGGCTTTCGGTTTTTGGGACTTTCAAGCTTTTCCGCAGGAATGTTTTCATACTTTAGATTCTTGTCTTGATGAGTGAAGTATGCATTCTGGGAACGCCAGAATTGTTTCCTTTCAGAAAGGTTCTTCCGGTATCTATTGTTCCTTTCTATCTTCCTGTTCCGTATCTGAGATGGTTGATGATGAACATTTGCTTTCGTTTTTGCTGACTCCTTGACCGGTTCCATTTGAACTGCGGTAGAATTACTTTGAGCTGAAGAAGTCGAAGGAATGGTTTCTGTTGGTGAGTGAACATCCTTCTGAGGAGTATCTTTTGTACCACTAGTGCTCGACTCACTGAAGTTGTTTGGCTTATTCAATGGTTCGGGTATGTATCTTCCTTTGCTCTTCCACGAAGTTCGTTCAGATAAACCAATGGTTTCGTCTGCATTATCAATAGGAGCTTCCCAGAAGTATTCATCACAGCCATCAGCATTGTCTTTGTCTACAATGGCTGCAAGTTCGGCTGTTTGATGTTCAGTTACTCCTGTTACCTTGTATACTTGATTTGGAGTAGTCCTGACCTTTTGATACACAACAGCTTTCTCAACTAATTTCGGGGATTTTTGATGGGACAACCGAGCGAACTCTACTGAATTTTCAGAAATAAGATTCTTGTGATTTTCTGGCTCGGTTTTAATAAATTCTGAGCAGTCAACCGTGTCCTCTACAGAAATTTCACTCATATTGTCATCCTCATCAAGCTCAGATGCATTTTCAACATCAATTTTGTTTTCTGAGCTTACTTTGGTGTTTAAAGAGTCAAATTTTTTCATGGTTTCGGTCCTCAGTTTAAGTCTGTCATTTTCATCCAAAAGATTTTTAAGCATGAGCTTGTGGTCTTTAGATTTAATGAAGGACTCAATTTTGTCCAGTCCATACATGTAGGTGGGATTTATGTTATCAGATGATATCACACTTTCACAGTTATAAGCTTCGGCATCGATTTCATCTTCCTTAAATTCCAGGAAGGGCAAAATCATGCGGTGAATTCTTTGGCCTATTTCACAATCCAAGTGGAGCTGAGTAATATTAGAATACAGACGTTTAGCAATTAAACAAAAAACATTTCGTTGTTTTAACAATTTCAAATTGTCTCTTTGCAAATAAATGTTTTCATCTTTAACTCTGACTAATTCCGATTCCTTTAACTCAATCCACATTCTCCGCTCCTCACTCTTCGACGCTGCCCTGCTCAATTGATCAGTTAGGTTAGAATTTGTGACCCGAGTTTGAGTTAAGCTACTATCTAGATGAGATATTCTTGTATTAACACTTTTTAGTTCTTTCTCATAAGAGGATGATGGTATTTTACATGAAACAAAAACAGATTGTACCTTCTTTATCAGTTCATCAAGCTCATTGAACTGCTGGCTGAGTGGTTTGGCTGTGAAGCACATATCCTCTTTTGCATTCTGTCCATCATTGCCTCCATCGGTGTTGTATCCCCTCAATTGAGATACGTCAGAAACCATAAGGCATTTACCACCACTGCCTTCTTCCTTAGACACAAACGCCTTTCCATGAGTAGGCTGTCTCACTTCCTCGTCTTCTGAGTCGGTAGACCAAACTTCCGTGCTACCGAACTCACCACCTGGAACAGAACCCTGCACAATAAAAGCATTACTAGTCGGGTTAGCAGCGGACTTCTTCTTTCTCAACTCATCTAGCCTTTTCTGCAACACAGCTTCCTCATTGTTTCCATCATCTTTCTCAGCCATTTTCTTGAGGACACAGTCCTTAGCATAATGGTTTTTCCCACCACAGTAAAAGCAGCTCACTCCAGAGTCGCCGTCAACCTTCGGTTCCTTCTTGTGCTCCTCAACTTTCGGTTCATTAACCACCTTTTCTGAGCTGTAACTTCCCTGCCAGTTTCGGTTTTTGTTGCTGGGAAATTTCTTCTTTATGAACCTTTTGGGATTGGATACCATCAAGGCATAATCTTCTGATGTGAGATCATATTCTTCCAGGCTGAGATCTTCATCCTCCATGACAGCTTTACTTTTTGACAAGAGAGCCAACGAACCGAGACCAAAAACGACATTTTTCTCTTGCACAACGTTTTTCTCTTGAGACTTGAGAATTCCCACCAGTTTCGCCAAAGAGTATGATTTAAATTGCTCATGGGCTTTAACTGTGGAAACTACTGCCCTCCACTCAGACTTTAGACCATTCAGGAATGTAACCTTCTGTTCGATGAGCTTCCTTTCGATATCATGTTTGATCATCTTGCTGAGAAGATGATTGAAGCGATCGAACGTCTGGGTCACAGATTCTTCAGCCCCTTGTCTGAATTCACCGAACTCAGATAGAAGCAGAGTTTGTATAGAATGTTCGAGATCTTCGTCTGTAGAGTACAATTCACGAAGTCTGTCCCATACATCCTTCGCCGTCGTGCAAGAGCTAACCAATCTGAATGTATCGGACTGAAGGGCAAACCGGATCAATCTTAGTGCTTTGATATTGCATTGGAACTTGTCTTTTTCATCTTGTGCAATGTCTTTCACGTCCTTAAGCAGATCATTGTATTCTTTTTGAGTTTTAATGACTCTGGACGTTGCAGAATGAGAAAACGGTCCGTTGGTGATGGCTTCCCAAATCAAATACCCATTTTCCTCCGACCCAATAACGTAGTCTTCGAAATGATGTGCCCATACTTCATAATCGTTGGTGTATAAGATCGGAATCCTTGTCGTCGAACCAATGCTGTTTGAAATATTGATAACGTTTGATTGTGTCGCGTCCATTATGATCGTAAAAACCTGTTCAAAGATCAGACTTGTAATAAAGCAGATTAGGGCAAAGTAATAAATATCGAGATACGTCAATAAAGAGATGACGGCTCAATAAATATTAATGATTGCGGAAAAACCCTAATGGAAATCTTTTTCACAGAAAAGATGTGTATCAATTACACAGCCTCCTGCTCTGATACCAATTGAAGAGATTTAAACAAACCTTTAATCTATAAAGATCGATTAGATCTTGAACAAGTAACTAAACAATGACGATATGAACACAATAAAAGAACAAGACAAGATTGAATCAAACGTGTCGAATGATTAAACAAAATCCTCAGAAGAGCTCGATTAAGAACATCAACTGTAGAGGATTGGAAGGTTACAAGTATGATCAAAGAAACCTGTTGTCGTCTAGATGTATCGCTATTTTCAGATCTCTAAAACCTTAACTTAATATGCATGCAAGCATAAGCTTATATACAAAGCATAAAAGACATACGGTTGGACAGGCCCAAACCGTAATACAAAGAATTGTAAACAAACGAGCCCAAAAGACGCAATCTTCTAAGCCCAACAGAAAGGAATCGTGTTCCTGTCTATGCCCGATGTGACATTTTCTATGAAACTATCTTGTAATGTAAATACTTTAGTTAGGTCTTTATGCTGTCAAGAAGTATCTTCTCTGGATATGATGTAAGACCTTTTACAAGGTCATTTTTCCGAACCTGTACGTCATGAATATCAAAGATATTGATAGTCGGCTAACTTCTATGTCATTCTTTATTCAAATAGTCTTATCATACTTTCATTAGAGTCTATTTGAAACATGCTCTAGTCAAGTCATTGGACTATAGCAATTTAACTCCGGAGACATCTTCGAGTCTCTTTTAATGGTTGGATCACGTTATTCGCCAACCAACAATACCTCGGCTAGAACGACAAACATCTTGAGACCATTGTATGAACTTACTTCCGATATTTACTAGGGCTGCATCATATGGATGTAGGTTAAACCTTCTTGAACATACTTCCATTCCATAATAGGTCTGCATCATAGGGATATAGGTCGAACCTTAGGGAATATACTTCTATTCTTTACATAAGCGATCGAACTACGTCTAGGTTCAACCATTCTCGCTCAAAAATTCATTTTTCTTTCCGTGTAACAGAATCATGTCGCCGAAGAAAAACGATCAGCCCATCAACCAACCACCAACTCTTCATTTTTATTGTTGTACATTATGAAAGAACACACATGTATTAAAACTTTACCATTTAATGCAATGGATGATGTTGTTGCTTCTTTACTACTTTACACTGTTATGATACTTCACATGACGTCCTCCACCACGGAACGTTTCCGCCGTTCTTGGTTTTGGGGTGTGACACTCTCTCTCTCTCACTATATATATATATATATATATATATATATATATATATATATATATATATATATATATATATATATATAAGACATTTTTTTAAGATTTGCTCTATTTTTTAGTACATTTTGTTGTACATGTTGTCTTAAAAACTTTAAGATGTATGTATTATAAGATAGTAAGATAAGATATATAAGTGTGTGTGTTATATATATATATATATATATATATATATATATATATATATATATATATATATATATATATATATATATATATATATATATATGGGATGAGCAACGAGCCGGATGCCACCAGACCGGCAGCCAGAAGTACAAAAACCGTGAATTACCTGACCCAACAAAAACGAACCGTTATTGGGTGTATTAGGTATGGAATGACTCGGTTCTAGTTCTGTGTTCTAAATCGGGTTTCAGATTTTGGATCGAATTAGAAAAAAGACACTGAATTTCTTAGAAAATAATAGTAGATAGAGTTATATTACTTCATTGTAACTTTAAAGAAATATGTAGCAATATACATTAATTAATAATTCAACATCATTATTTATATATTATAAACTTATGTTGATAACTATAAAATGAATTATGGTGAAAATGTTTTCTTGACGGGTCAGGGGTTAATCGCGTTGGAATGTACACCTCATATGTGTTAGAGTGTTGTTCATGTTATATTATTTTCTTTGGTGCTAAAACAATAAAAACAACAAATTTTCTTTAAGATTAAAGAATATCTGTTACAATGATGTGGAGGACTAATGATAAGAAAATATCAAGTATTGGTCCACAATTTCCTAATTTGCCAATTATCACTAGGAAAATGGTCATTACTATTTGAATAGTAAAAACCAGTCTGAGTAACGTACCAATAACATCTATTCATACTAAACAAATTACTACCGCATAACCTAATTATATCCTTATTGAAAACAGGAACCTCTACTTGGTATCGTATATCGTTACTGTTATCTGCAAACCAGTAAAATCGACAATTATAAGTAGTCGTATCCCAGAAATTCATACGAAATTTCCAAGAAAGCTGTTCACCAGGCCTGAGCAGCTGCGTTCCTTGTTCATCACAGCCCACAACTAACTCAGGAAGATTTCCGTTGGTGATGGTAATTCTATATGGTTCAAACCATTTGCTCGAAGGCGGAGCTTTGATTTTAGAGGGACTATCAAGAC